>NC_133159.1:29337727-29640757 GCF_040802235.1 Manis javanica | reverse complement strand
AAAGGATATTAGAGACCAGTCTTCTCAAACTTTACTGTGCACGTGAACCACCTGGGCATCTTGTTAAAAGGCAGATTCTGAGGCAGCAGGTCTAGGTGGGGTCTGAGGTTTTGCATTTCTAACTAACTCCCAGGTGATCTTGCTGGTCTGGAGATCACACTCATACTTGAGTAGAACCCAAGACTGTTTGTGGAACACAGTTGCTTGAGAAAAAAAAAAGAGGGAGGGGGCTTATGGTCAAATGGGTTTGGGGAAAACTGTATACTCTAGTGCCTTTTGTAAATTTAAAGTACATCTTATTCACATCTTAAAGGCCCTGAGAAGTCCTGTGGTTAAAAAGAAACTGCTTATTTTATTCAGTGTCAAACTCATTCAATCACGAAAGCTTTTTTCAAGGACAACCACTAACATTCAGTAGAGTTAGTGTTCTTTGTATCAAATTTTGGAATATAATTTGAGGCACAGACTGCCCTGCAATCCTGTTGAATATAAACAGTAAGTAGACAGTCACCCAGGAAAATGCCACAGTGTGTGATAATTCAGAACGTGGGCTGTGTCAAAGCCTGAGGTTGGACCTTGGCTCTTATAGCTGTGTGACTGTGGGTCAGTTGATTCCTCTGAGCCTCAACTTCCCTAAGGGATGAAGTGGGGGATAATAACAGATCCTATAAATGGAAACCAAGGTTATGGTTGCCTGGTTAGCAAGACATGATTTTGAGCATCTTGGCTATAGTGAGAAGCACTCAAGCCAGAGGAAGCCTGGGAGAGCCAGGAGGCAGGGATGGTTGAGCTTCAGGGGCCCCTGGAGACTGTCTGATGCAGAACTTCACTTACCACTTACAGATGGTGAACCTGGTCACCCATGGAAAGAATTCATCCCAAGTAAGCAGCACAGAGCAGACCAGGACCCAGAACTGTGGCCTGAGCCCTCTGTGCCCTCCAGTCTACTGCGCCAGTACATCAGGTCACCCAAGTGACCTCTTCAGGCTTCCTTGGTAGGACCCACCTCTATCTCAGTGAGTGTGTCGGGATGTAAACCTAATCTTCAGGGGTGTGGTTCAGAGTCAGCAGTATTCTTCTGTCGTCACTGGTCTTGGAAGCACAGAGGGGGAAAAGAAATAACGGATTTTACACGTTGGCACCCTTCCCACTGAGGAGCCCAGGTGAGGGGCCCCCACTGCAGCCGGGTTAGAATCCTCAGCTTAGCATGGCCCTCATGATAGTGGTGGTGGCTGCCCCAAGGCAGCAGTGCCATGGGGTCTGCAGGACGTGGTGCAGCCTGAGAGGGACCCCGGAGAGCCTGGGCCGAGGCTGCAGGGACCAGGGAGTGCCTCTGGCCCACCAGAACACATGCCTATGGTGAAGGCTGCTCGGTTTGAGGGGCGTGATGCTTCCTGGAGGCACCAGGCGGGTGGGAACAAGCTGCTCGCTCCCCAGCCCACCTTTTGCTGAGGAGCCTGAGGCGTGCTCCTGACCGCCACCCCACCCCCAACACCCGTGTGCAGTCCAAAAGGGCCAGAATCTGTAAACAAACGCGCACTTTATGGTTCCTGAAGGCCTTTCCGCCAGTTCCTACTTTGAGTCTCAAAACATCCGTGGAAGGCGCCTCTCATTCTCGAGTTCCTATTTGAGGATGAAGGAAAGACTTGGGGAGCAGATGACACGCCCCAGCTGCTACCAGACGCGAGGCAGGGCCTTGGCGCCCAGGCCCACCTGCTCCCCCCTCATAAGCGCCGTCCTTGTCTTCACACAGCCTTTCCACACAACCCAAATGCTGCGTTGGGTCTGATACTGAGGGCTGTTACCTCCTAACCGGATCCTGAGAAACCATTTATTCCTTACCCCTCTCACGTCAGGTCGGGAGGCTGGGCAGAGCGCCGGGTGAGCCGCTAGGCTGGACGGACAAGCCAGGATAGAACCTCACCACCCTCCTATCACACAGTGCTAACAAGGGAGTCCACGAAGTTCTTCCATATCCATTTTCCCATTTCTTCCCTACGTTAGCCCCGAACGTGGACAGGGCTGGGTTTGTAGGCTTGTAATTCTCTTTTTTACATCGAGGAACCTCAGGCTTAGAGCTGGCACAAAAGGTCCATAACAAGTTTGCAGGGGAATTGAGACTAGAAACCAGGACTCTGGGTTGGTCCAAGCCACTCCAGGAACTAGACTAGAGGTCACTACCTGCTTGGCCTGAGCTTCTCTGCTACTGCTGCGTCCAGGAGACTGTGTCCCTTAAGACAGGCGTGAGAACCATTCCTCCCAGGTCTGCCCATTGCCCTGGGCCAAAGAAGAGAAAGTGTAGGTTTGAAGAATCATGTTGATGCAGCCCAAGACACAGCCTGACCCAGAGTCGGCTAGAATGCATGCGTGTGTGTGTGTGTGTGTGTGTGTGTGTGTGTGTGTGCATGCGTGTGTGTGTAGGGGTGGTCAGGCGAGGGCAGAAAGAACCCCGAGCTCCGTGCCCAGTCCTGCGATTTCTCAGGAGGGAAGCCAGCCTCCAGGCAGAAAGCCAGGAGTCTCCCTCATGCTCCGGCAGATGGGTGCTGGAGGAGCCGTTCTCTGTCCCTGTGCTGCTCGGGGGTGTGGGGGTGAGGAGAAAAGGCATGGCTGTGCCCCCTGAGGGCCCCTGCCGGATCCAGGAGGAAGCCCGCATATTTACCTTATTTCCTGTGCATCATTTTGACTATTTTCTTGATCCAAAGAAAGAGCTGCAGCGTAAACTAAGGCTCCGTTCTAGGGGGCCCGGTGGCTCCTTGGAGTCTGTAATTGGGGCATTGAAAGGATACAAAAAACAAGTCTGCAGAGGAGTGGATGATCTTTTATACTTAAAGTTCCCCCCTCTATAAAAGCGACATATTACAAACCTCTTTCTCCTCGCGAACATTTCTTGCTAAGTGCATTCTGATGCCACATTGAAACGCAAAATAGCTGGAATCAAGCAGGCACCGAAGGCTATTTATATGCTAATCTCTGTTTCCCAGGCTGGAGCAGGAACCTCGAGCTGGGTGCTGCTTCTAATGATGGCTCGGCTTTAACCTCTCTGGAAGAAAGAAAAGTATTTTCCTTAAGAAAACAACTCAGTTTCTTTAAGATGAAATGTAATTATCTATTATCAGATGTCCCTTAAAATGCAAGGCCTATTAAAGCTGCTAAAAATATTGAAGCCCTAATTTCACCATAATAGCATTTTAATTTCAGCAAATCACGGCTCTATTGTTACAGGACATTTTGCAGTAGGAATGTGTAAGAGGTCCATCTTAGCTTTTTTCTTAACATTTTCCTTTCTTTGAGAAGTACAATTAAATCATTGCAATCATCTAACCTTGCTCGACACAAAATTTTACTTATCAAGTGCGAAAACAATGGTCATTAGCATTTAAAAGAATTTGTTTTAAAAGTAGCTAAAGTTTAATTGCTTTAAATATTCTTGTTGGAATGTGCAGCCGCTGTTGGTTCAACGTTCGTATTAAAGAGAGACGGTGTTTAATTGATTGGTGAATTTCATTGAAAAATATTTACTTTTTTTCTGGGCAAAGTACGAAAGAGACATTTTGATGGACCCTAGTGGAGGAATGGTTTGGGGGAAAACAACTGTGGAAGTTTCTGGCAAAGTGACCCAGCTAGATGCTCACCTCTGCGTCAAATGCATTCTCGGGGACTTAACTTGTGTTCGTTTCTGAAATGACCACCCCACCCCAGTCTTGTTTTTAATAGACCTCAACAGGAAGTCTCTGTGCTCTGTTGCAAAATTCTTGTATTTTTGTGCTTCAGAGACCCTGTGGGTAATGAGGACAGCAAAGAGGGAAATTAGATGCTGAGAACCAGCCCATACATTTCTGATCCTTTCAAATAGGGGCTGAGGGAAGCTGGGGTGCAGGTTGAGGCCACTCTCTCGGGGGCTTCTGCCCCTACATGTTGGTGAAAACAAACTCTTCCACAAACTCAAATCAGTCCACATCTCCTTCCTCTATTACTTAGGATGATATTTTAGGCCACCTTAGTAGAACTGAGTCACGACAGAGTCTCACCAATTTTGCAGAATTTCTGAGTTGCTGGAAAGGCTATGACAGGCAGGAAGAGCAGTGATGAGAATCGGTTCAAAAGCCTACTGATTGGGGCTGGCAAAGAAAGGTGTAATTGGGACCCTACCAATCAGTACTGTGCGCTGAGCCCTTACCATGTGCCAGGCACTGTGCTGAGTTTGTTTGCATCATTTCCCTTAATTTTCACATAACTCTCCAATGGATGATATTATTCCCATTTCCCAAATGTGGAAACTGAGGCCCAGAGAGGTTAATTTGCTCAGCTTATGCTGCCAGTGGGAGGTTGACCCCCAAATCAATCTGAGGTCCACCTGGCAACAACATCCATGCTAACAACTTCCAGTGTTACTTATTAGTAATGGAGTAAGGGTGTTCATTTATGGGTATGTGTTACAGCCAAGCCATATGCTCTGCTAGGTTCGACACCACAGAACTGTCACTCTTCTACTTCTGTGGCCAACATAGAGACTGCTGCATGTCGGAAAGTGCTGTGTAGTGGCTAAGAGCCTGTGTTCAGATCCATGTCATGCCACTTACCAGCTGTGTGAGCTTGGGTAGCTTCCACGACTTGTCTGGCCTTCAGCTTCTTCATTTGTATGTGGAGACACTTACAATGCCTTCTCTGAGAGACTGTTGGGGCGATTAAATGTGGCCAAGCTGGTCCTTGTCCATGTGGTCCTAAGAGTTCAACCTGTGGTATCTATTAGGTTAACAGATGCTGATAAATAACTGATACCTGGATTCCACTTTCACATTCTTATCTCATTTAATCCTCAGGACAGTTCTGGGAGGGGCCTCTGTTATCACCTCTCGTTCCTCAGGATCTTACAGCTGGTAGGGGGCAGACCCCCTGACCTCACATCCCCTCCCTGACCAGCCACCCCATGGCATCCCATATCATGAAGTCAGATGCAGGAGGGAATGATTCTGAAGTAGGCCAAATACTCTTGCATGAAAGTCAGGTGAAGCTCAGACTCATGGCTCATTAGAAATTCCAGCTAAATTGATTTTATAATGATGGGTCCTGAATGACACCTCCAACAAGAAGCTGCACTTGGCTTTTATAATCTTCAGGGGCTGTTATAAATTTGATTATATCTGAAATAGCAGATTTCAAGTTGAAGTCCCCTTTGTCCACTCTGGAATTCAGATTTATTTCTAAGAGAGCAATGCAATTTTCTTATCTTTGCTACAAATTACTACAGTCTGGGTTAATCTCACATAGCAATAAAGCTGTTTGCCCAGGAAGCTTCCTGTAGTGTCAGGCCTGATGAATGGCTCAGTCTAGAACATTGAAAAAAACTTTGTCCTCCTGTAAAAACCCTGCCAATGTGCTTGGCAGCTCAGATTGTTAGAGAGGAGAGACTATCACCTAGGTTGGGCCATTGGAATCTTTGCACCTAAGAGGTTTGAGGTGAAATGGCAGGCTACACTGACCTTCCACTTTGTAAAGATGGCAGTCCTGTCTGGCATTTTCTGAGTGTGTCTGTGGGTCCAGGTGACTACAATAGAACAGGGGGAGGGTACAGAAGATGGGTGGGGGTGGGGAACTCAAAAGACAAGGTAGTGAGTGGGCTAGGCTGAGAAGAGGGGAAGAATGGGGTATAGGGGAAGGATAATGGGTCTTGTGTTTCACTCAACAGTTGCTGTAGTTTTTACAATCTAACATGCACCACTGATTAGGAAATGGGCTATTGACTTAAGAACACTTTTTGGAGGCCTGAGGGGAATGAAATACAACCACTTTCAGTGTGCACATGGATTCAAGACTCAGTGTTGAAGGCGTTCTGGGGAAATTGAGATCTGAAAGGTGGTTAGAGATGATCACTGTGTGTGTGTGTGGTATTTCTGAGCAGTGTGGGTCAGTTTTGCAGAAAAAGCACTCAGGCAGAGAGAAGTCCTTGAGACAAGAGAGCTTGCTCAAGAAACTGAAAGGCCATTGTGACTTTGGGGGAAGAGGTTGTAAAGATGGAATGGAGGTCAGCTGGGGCCTCTCATGAAGGACCTTGAAGGCTAACTAAAGATTTTAGATGTCATTCTGAGGATGAAAAAAAGGTATTGAAGAGTTTTAAGTCAAAGATAGATATATTCTGCATGTAGGGTCCATGGGAGCCAAAGTAACACCAACTGGGGAGACAGCTGGATCCTGGGGAAGCTGGTGCTGGCAAGGACACACAGCCTGTTCCTACCCTGGCTGAATAGGCATCACGAAGTGCCTCAATAAGAAGAACTTATATGACAACTTTAGAGTTTAGGAGGTAGCACACTTTTAATTTTGTCAGTCAGAATTAACCTGTTCTGAGAGCCCATCCCTCTAGGCTGGCAAGGTCAAGCCTTCATTTGGGTTTCTGTTTCTCACCTTCCTCCCACTGCTGAGGAGTACAAGCACCCTGACAGGGCCTGTGCAGCCCATTCAGGTTCTTCAGCGCACTCTGGTCGCTGTGTGTGGGCTTCCTGCCCAAGCCTGCTCGGTGTTTAGAAGGTAGAGCATTCCTCGCCTCCTGCTACACTTGCTCACAGGGGTCTTTTCATGTGGGTCCAAATGCCTCAGATCCTAGGTGAGATATTAGTGGTCACCTTCCCTCTCCTCTCCCCTCCCCAACACCTTCTCATCGTAGCAACTCCCCATGGTGGGTTCCATGTGCCAGCTGGTCTTTCCCCAACTTGGAAAGCTCTTAAATGCCCATCCTTTCTCCTCCTTTCCCTCATGGTCTAGCCACTTTGGTTCCTCATATGCTCAGCATTCTCCTCCAACCTCTCCCAATCTGGGATAATCTAGTGAATAAAAGCAGGGGTAGGTTGTCTTTTCCATTCTAGGAATTTTAGCTTTTGGCCCTTTGATATCAAAACCCCAAAGGTAGGGGAACATAAAACCCTAGCCCTCATCTCCCCTCTTCCTTTTAAATTTCAAAAAGATTGTGATTTAGTGATACAGTCCTTTGCTATGGAATTGGCTGAGCAAGGAAGATATGGCAGTGTCAGATTTCTGCCTGTCGGTCTGTCCATCCATCCATCCATCCATCCATCCATCCATCCATCCATCCATCCAATACTTTTGAGCTGGAGTATAGAGTTTTTAAAGACGGTGCTTCTTTGACAACTGCCTACTTCCGAGGATGGGCTACTGCAGCCTTGTTTCCCCACTAGGCTCTGTCCATTGTCCACAGTATCCAAGACCAGCATAGTACAATGTCAGAAGCCTGGGCTCTGGAGCTAGACTCCCTGGGTTCACGTCCTGTCTCCATCACCTACCAGCTGTGTAAGTTCAGTCAAGCAAACCAGATTTTTGTTACGGTATTTACCTCATCTGTAGAATGAGGCTAGCAGTAGCATCTACTTCAAGTTGTAGTGTAAGGATTAAATGGGTTAGTACATGTAAGCCTTTAGAGCGCTTCCTGGTCCTTAGGAGGTGCTCCGTAAACATTAGGGTCCATGAGTACCTGGGACCAGGGATGAATATCCGACACAAGCTAGATCAGTCTGATTCTCTCTCTTCTCCTTGAAGTTTGGAATCAAGACCAGAATGTCTGGGTCACTCAAAGCTGAGGACTTGAACTGAGATTTTGTAGGAAGCTATTCCGGGCCTTGAACAAGGAAAAGCTGTCTGCAGAGAGGAAAATGAATGGCTTGAGAGAAGACAGGAGGTCTGGTGGATCTGAGGAAGGGAAAGGAAGGAGGGGAGAAAATGAGAGGGAGGGAGGGAGGAGGAGGAAGAAGAAGAAGAGGAGGAGGTTGCTTGAGTGGTTGGGTTCCTACTCCACATTTTGTTCAAGATGGTCAGTTTCCACCATGTGTTCAAAAACACATGTGTTTGGTTTGTTTTGCTTCAGTTACATTGGAGTGGGAATGAAAGAAATAAGGGCCAATACAAACTGATCACATCCCAGACCTCAAGGAATTTACCATGGCTATAGACTGTTTGTGCCTCCTCTCCCCACTCATATTCATGTTAGGACCTAATCCCCAGCGTGATGGTATTTGGAGGTGGGAGGTAATTAGGTCATGAGGGTGGAGCCCTCATGAATGGGATTAGTGCCCTTACAAAAGAGTCCATAGAGAGTTCCCTGTGCCTTCCTCCAGTCCTCCATGTGAGGACACAGCCAGAAGATGGCTGTCTATGAACTAGGGAGTGAGCACCTACCAACAGCAAATCTGCTGGCCCCTTGATCTTAGATTTCCCAGCCTCCAGAACTGTACGAAATAAATGTTCATTCCTTCAGCTCCTCAGTCTATGGCGTTTTTGTTATAGCAGCCTGAAGGAAATGAGTCCAGGATATAAGACATGGCTGTAGCTAAGGAGAAAATGAGTGTGGACGGAGCTATAAGGTAGGATGAAGAAGGGATATGTTACCACTGAGGGGGAGTCTTTGATTAGGGACGGGGATGGCAGAGGACTTGAGGAGGTGAAAGTGGCATTTGGTCTTGGGGGATGGAGTTTTAAAAACTTCCTTTATTAAGCTGAGCTATGTCTGCTGCTCCTAGCCATAGTGCCCCACTGGGGCACCAGATGGAGTGGGCATCCTGGTGCTGAGAAAGAGCCTCTCAGGGTAAGGCCTCTTGGCAGGACACAGGCCCTCCCTCCCTCCCCATGTATCAGGGCTTCCCGATCTGACAAGGCTCTGGTGAGTGCTTGGGGGTTCCGGATGGGATGGTCTTATTTATCAGCATCCTTTGGTCTCAATGAGTGTTAAGAGTCATCTCTAGGAGAGATTTATAATTCAAACACCCTCTCCGCCTACCAGCCATGTTGAGTATCAGCTTTAATGAGAAGACCCAGGCCATCAGTGGAAGCTCCATGAAGTGGGTCCCTTTGGAATCAGATCAGCTAAGAAAATCAATCAGCTCTACAGCCTGGGAACCCACTGGGACCAGTTGCTCACCCCCATACCCACTCTGGGAGAAAGTCCTTGCTTCTAGGACTTTTTTTATGCTCTTCCCCCTACCTGGAAATCCCTTCCCTGGGTCCCCTTGCCCCTGTCTACCCATGAGAACATCATGCATTCTTCAATGTTTATCTACTTGTGCCTTTTCCATAATGTCCTCTTTGCCCTCTCCTTCCCAGATTTCCTGTGGTTCTGCCCCTGGGCCCTCTCAGTTTGAACCTCTTATGCAGCATTATCAGAGCTTATTCTAAGCTTAATTATGACACTAAGCTGTTGTTTTATTCTTCTTTGTTTAATCCCTACCAGAATCCCCGCCTGGCCCTCCTCAAAGACAAGACCTATGGTTGATTCATTCTTATATCCCCAGAGCTTCCTTAAATGTTTATTGACTGCATAATCAGACTTTTTAGTACTTTAAAGTTATTGATAAATACAACCAGAAACATGTGGAGCTAGTCACACACCAGGAATTGGACTAATACGATAAATCATTTCATGTAATCCTAATGCCCACCCTGTAGGTAGGTGGCACCATCAGCACCACTGTACAGATGAGAAGACTGGATGGGACAAAGAGAACTAAGGAAGGCAACATATAGAGCTCATGAATTACATTTTCAACCCCAGCCTATTTGAGGCCAAAGCTCTTAACTTTTAAAAGCGATAAGATACCGTCACCCTTCTCTAGGACAACTCCCCCCAGCCCCAAGCTCGTTAAAACAACAAAGAGGTATCTTCTATTTTTAAACCTATTAGTGAGGATGAAAGATAACACCAGTATTGACACTGTTGCCACGAATGAGGTACACGTCTGTGTGTGTGGCATTAAAGCCCAGTCAAAAACCTGGTCATCCCCTTTGACCCAAATATTGCATTTATGTTGAAAAGTTCTCTTGAGAAAAATTCCCAAAGATTAGGAAAGGAACAATGAATACAAAGATGTTCACCGCAGTGTGGACATGCAGTGACGTGCTTATCAACAAAATGACTAAGTAAATGGTGGCACAACTCTATGGAGTACCAGGCAGTCATTAAAATGACAGTTATGAAGACTGTGTGTGATACAGAGAATGTTTAGGATGTGATACGAGGTCACAAGAAATTGCATATACAACTGTGAGAGCACCACAGTGACAATGAGGTAAAACTAGAGCTTAGGAAACAGCAAACACACCAAGAATGCTAATAATAGTGGTTGTGTCAGGGTGCAAGAATTATGGCTTATTTTTGTTCCTTTTCTTTTTTCAATTCTTCTGTAACATGGTTATATTATTTTTTATGATGAAAATGATGTATTTTAAAAGCTGATGAATAATTCCATGGCTGAACCTTGTTAGCAGCCAAAGGTGACCTTGTCTAAGGGAGACGTTCTCCAGCTTTGGATGGATGCCGGGAGAGCTGGGCAGCATGTGGCATGTGTCCCAGGGGTGTGGGTGGTGGCCCCCCGTGTGTGTCTTGTTACACTGGAAAACTGTCAACCAGGGACTGACCCCAGGGACCCGCTGACACTGCACACCAGGAGAGTCCTAACTTTCTGGGTAATGTAAGTATCCCGGGCTTCCCTTTGCCCTCTGAGGTGTCCCTGTTCCTGCACATTGCTGTGTCTCCCCATTGGCTCTAGCGCAGAGCCGAGTAGCAAGTTCAGAAGCTTAGGGAGGAATAAAACTGCATTCAGCATCTTCATTTTTAATGAAAAGACCAACAACAAAATGAAAGTGGAGAGACTACACGCAGGATGTGATTGAAGGTTTGCAACATTTTTATTATCTGCCCAGTTCGTTGAAAATTGCTCTGTGGTCTCTGGCCACTTCCAGGGCAGCTTGGGCTGTGCTGTTTCCGACTTTCAGCCATGCGAGGTTCTCCCTCAACTTGTGGCGTTCTGTACAGGGTGGAGGGAATGGGCCTATAGAAACTGCCTCAGATTGCTGTCTGGTTTAGGCAGTTAATGCTCTTCTTGTGGGGTCGGGGTGAGGCCCTACTCCCCTCTAGGGAAGGTAAACACAGCAGGTAAGAAGGTGGCCTTTGGAATTAGACACAGCCAGGTTTGAATCCTGCTTTAGCTACTTACTAATCGTGGCTAAATTATTTGGCCAAATTCCTTCATCTCTTTGAGCCTCAGTTTCCTTGTCTGTAAAATGGATGATAAGGATGGAACCTGCCTCAGAGGGGCGGTGGTGAGGTAAACTGAGTTGAGGTGTATCAAGTACAGTGCAAACCTGGCAAGTTTAAGGTGCCAGCTTTTATTATTGATATGACTACTCTTTAACAAACATCCCTTTATTTGGTTCCCCTGCCAGCATAGGTGGGTTGTTTCAAAAAGAACTTTGCTAAGGGAGAAAACAAAGGCAATGGTAGCAGAAGATATAGAATGACCTGAAGACTTCTTACGCCCTTTAAAGTGCCCGAGCCTCAGACCCTGTCCCTGTAGGGATTCTCTCCCAGATGTCACTAGGTCTTCCTGGGACTTTGGTCTGCCTTCCTGCTGACGCCCTCCTGGCCTGTCTCTGTGTAGAAGACAGCTTCTTGTTTCCCACCGGGAATGTTTGATCTCCTGGGTGTGGCCTCCTTCCTGCCAAGGACTCAAGACCGGAGCTTACTATATGGTGCTAGGTGCTATACAGACAATTTCCATTTTAATTCTCAGAACCTTTCAGGTAGTACTATTATTATCACTCCCTTTAAAGTCAAGGAAATGGAGGCTCAGAAAGGACAAATAACTTGTCCAAGGTCACACTACTAGTAAGAGGCAGAGCAAGCATTCCAATCGAGGTCCACCTGATCCTGAGCCCCTGTTTTAAGCACTGCAGCTCTGCATGGTGACATTAGTGCCTGCTGTCCAGGAGGTTGTGTTGGGATGATTAATGAATGTGGGAAGTGCAGTGTAACCTCTAGGTGAATGTGTTAGACAAATACGATGGTGTAATAAGGTACAGCAACCCAGACAGGAGGAAGAACAGCACTGTGGTTATAGGCTTGTGTTGAAATTCTGCTCTATCACTTATTGACTTTTTATCATTTAAGTGACCTTGGGCGTATCATCGAATGTCTCCAAGCCTCAATTTCTTTCTCTGTAAAACATGAAAAACCATACAGAGTTATGACAAATGTGGTAGTATGGGTGAAGTTCTTAAAATAATGTCTGGCACATAATTGACAATAAATAAGACTCAGGAATGTGAACTGCACGATGGCAGAGAGTACTGTCTGTTTTGTTTATTATTATGTACCTTGTGCTTAGACCAGCACACTGTGTGCTCAGTGAATCTCTGCTGCCTGAACAAATGGTGGTCCAGGGATGGTGGTGGTCCAAACTGTTGTAGCCACAATGTCTCTAATGTGGCCATTCTCTTTGCAGGGACACCTAGCTATGTTGGGTCCTTACAGAAGGCCAAATATGGCTGTCACTTTGGCAAACAATTTGATGGATGGATCATAGAAGCCCACACACCATGGCCTGAGTGGCTAGATCTTAGGGACAGTCACATCGACACATCAAGGGCTGGTTTACCTGAGATTTCAGTATTTCCCTGTGAGCTAAGTCCATCCAGGAAGTTCTCTCTACCCTAATTAGAACTGCTTGTCAAAATTTATTGTCTAGAGTCAAAGGGAAGACCCTTATCAAATTAGGATTACACAGGGCTGGAAAGACCACTAGGGCCTGGGCCTCCTACCCCACCCCTCCCTAGCAGAAGGCCGTGAGTGGTTAGAATTCAATTAAGCCCTGGTGAAGGAAGTCTTGGAGGCAGAGCTGGGGCAGGCTGGTGTCTGGGCAGAACAGAACAACCAATTTAAGCTAAATCAACGCCTACTTAAGTGAGCTGTGATAAGCATTCTGGGGGCAATGCCAGCCTGGGGGCGTCATTTATCACTGGGTAATAGAAAACCGTAATGAATAATAACTTGGGCCCTGCAGCTGGAGTGCGAATACATTATGGGGTTCGAGCTGCCGCTGTCCACCGAGCTGGGAGGCTGGGTCCGAGGCCTGGGTGGTGGGGTGTGCGTATTGAATTCTGCCTGTTTGCAGGAAGGCCTTTGTTGTACAGGAAAACCATTAATCTTGCCCCCTGCTTTGCCAGTCTTGCAGTTGGCGTGGTCCACAAAGTCTATTTGCTTGTACTGCACCAAGAGGGAACAAGATGCCCCTGAGGAGGAAAACTGTTCTTGAGAGATGCTGTTTTTGGTTTCTGCCTTGGCCAATGTGTAAGAATACAGACCTTAAATCAGCACCCCTCTGAGGTCTCATCCCAGGATCCTATTTCCTCACAAGGCCTTGGGGGACACTGAGCGCTGGTGATGCACTCACCTCTGTGCTGGGCAGTGGTGGGGTTTGGGGGAAGCATAAAGTTCCTACCCTAGCACCATCTCATTTGATGTCCATTAACTGCCTTCAAGATAGCAGTGATATGTGCCCCAATATCACAGACAAGAAGACAGACAGAGGGGCTAAAGGGCTTGCACACACAGCTAAGGAGTGGGTCATAGAATTGGAATCCAGGTTTTCTGATATAAATTCCTAATCTTTTACCTTATGCCACTTCCCCTCCTAGGAAAAGCAGGCTCTAACACCTCTTCTGTCCTTCAGCTCCCATTCCTGTCACGCTCTGGGTCCTCAGGAATTAGTTACCATCTCTCCCCCACTGGGTCCTGGCAGGCCACTCCATGCCTTAGGAGGTTCTCCTTCTGGCGCCTTCCGTTTTCTCCTCAACGGGGCCATTATTATGTCTTTTGTAATAGGTACAATACAGGTAATGCATCAACTTGTACTAAGCCAAGATTCTTCTGGTCCCATCGGCCTGGGCCAAGAGAAGGCTGCTTGAATGATAACAAATTATTATTCTTTCTGACTCAGAATCCACCACAGGTTTATTCCCAATCCTTCCCCTCTTGTTTTTTGAGGATTGCTGAGGTGCCTCTTGTTGCTGACACCTTCTGCTGCTTCCAAGGAGCCTCCAGGATTTCCTCCTGTGCTGCCCATGGCCCCCCTGAGTGGTTCCTGGTCCAGTATTGACCTCTTCGCCCACCTCCAACATTGGCTTTTTGGTTCTGGGTCTTTGGAGGTTGTCCTTGGTCCCTCTTGACTGGGGGAGACTCCTCTTTTGTTTTCCCAAAGTCTTCACTGACATGGGGGGAGGTTGCCCTCCTGAATGTTCACTAAACCATTCAACAAACATTTACGCGTACCTTCTCTTGGCTAGAAATTCAGAGAGGACTTGGATCATGTCCTGCCGTACCAGGTGTGCCTCTCAGGGGCTGTCCTCCTTGCTCACCTTCGTGTTTCATATTTACTCCCTATTTCACTTTCAGAGCTGCAGAGTTTCATGTTTTCTGTTTCCTAAGAATTTGCTGTTCCTGCTTTCTTTCTTGACTGGCTCTTGACCATAAATTCAGTTTCTCAGGATCCATAATGATTTCTTGGAAGCCTGGAGAAAAGTGTGCATGCCGTGAGCTATGCTGGGCTCAGATTTCCCTCCCTTCTGACCTCAGGTGCTGTTCTCAGACCAACAAGGGCATCTTAGACTGAACAATCAACTTCAGGAACATACCTCAGCAGCATTCCTCACGAACCACTGTAAAGGAATGAAAAACACTCACCTCTCTTTAACCAACCATACATTGTCAGAAAGCAAGACTTGTTCTAACTTTTATTTGAGTTGTAATATCTTTGCTTTGACCCACTCTCTCCTAGTTTATACTCAGCTATTTCAGACTCATCTTCCTTTGACTCTTTAATCTCTGTACCACCCCATTTAACAAATCCTCTGAGATCAAAGCCTTATGATGAAATCAGCCATGTGATAGTATCCTTTGGAAGTGAGCCACTCAGCTTTCCCTTCAAAAGAACCTCTGTGTGTAGAGTTGGCTAATGGGTTCCAGGTATGGCACCTTTGCAACTGCTCTGTTGTTCAGATGAGGCCGCATTTCTCCTAGACTCCTGGCCAGTGACCGAGCACTGTGAGGACACTAAGGCTGGGCAGTTTCTGTCTGATGCAGGACCCCTCTAACAGGCAATGTTGCTCCAGGGATCCCTGTTGGCCTGCAGTTCATGGCTCTTCCTGCCCAATTCTCCCTCCTTCCCTCTCTTCCTTTACAGGTATCAGATATTGAAGATTAAAGCTTTTCTTTGCCTGTGCCTGCTTCCCTTCCCCTTTATCCCTCACAGGTGTTTTCCTACTATAAATACCTAATGCATCTAATTCTCTCCTAGCATCTGTTTCCTGGAGGACCTGGGCTGACACACATGCTTAGAGAAAAACAAACAAAAAAGTATTAATACATCATACATAGACCTGAGATGGCTTCAGGGGACCTGACAGAGGCTCCATGAAGGATGGTGCTCCTGGCATCACTTTGGTATTCTCTGTGGTTTCTAACATGGGCCCAGCTTTGGGCTGGGGCTCAGTGATTGAGGGACTCTAAGACTCCACAGCCAGACTGCATTTAGTAGAAGCTTGTTGTGCTCAGAGAAGCCAGAAGATCTCACTTTGGCCTGCCTTCTCAGTTTCCCATCCTATGTTGTTATCGCCAAGAACCATCTCAGTCATTGACATTAAAGTAGTTGCCTATATGCTGTTTAGGAAGCGCTAGACTGCAGGAAGGATCCTTACGAACCATCTGCCAGTTCTAGCTTCTGAAGGGCCCTTATCCCCAACGCCTGAGGTATCTGTTAGTCCTCATACCCTGAGAATAGGCCACTTCACTCTCTGCACTTCGATCCCCAATCTTTAGGAAAGTATACAGCTCAATCTGGAGGGAGTTACTGGTCAAAGTCTGTCCTCACCTCAGGGTACGCTGTGGCTTGAATGACAGTTGTGGTGGTGGTGGCTGGGTGAGGTGGCCGACTGGCTGAAATTGGTAAGCAGGTTACGTGTCCTGAGAAGTTGTGAAGGGACCACAGGAATGTCCAGGAGGCAAAGAGGCACTGATTCTGGTTGGTAGGAACGTTGGAGCTCCATGTTACTGAATCCAACAGTGACTTCTCCATCCTCCCTTCCCTACCTCTCAGCAGAACCCATACAGTGGGCAACCCCTCTTGCCTGTTAAAAATGTTTGTGTTTATATTCATGAGAGGTATTTGTGTATATATTTTTTGCTTTCTAATTTTTTTTCCCTCTTTCAAGTAATATACTCTTTTTTTTTTTAATAATTTTTTTTTTTAGTTTTGGTATCAGGGTAAGTCTTACCTCATACAATGAGTTAGGGGATTTCTCTTTTCTATTTTTTAGAAGAATTTGTGTAGAATGGTTATTATTTCTTACTTTAATGTTTGTTAGAATTCAACAGTGATGCCATCTGGGAGTGGAGTTTTCTTTGTAGGAAGGTTTTTGGTTATGAATTCAATTCCTTTAATAGATACAGGACTGTTCAGGCTATCGATTTCTTCTTGAGTGAAATGTTGGTAGCTGTGTCTTTCAAGGAATTTGTTCATTTTATCCAGGTAGTAGAATTAGCATAATGAATAAAATTCCCTGATTATTCTTTTAAGATCTGTGAGCTCTGTAGTGATGTACCCACATTAATTCCTGATATTGGTAATTGGGGTTTTATCTCTTTTTTTCCTGTCTGACTAGAGATTTTATTAGTTTTAGTGATCTTTTCAACAACCAGCTCTTGGTCTCATTGATTTAACTTACTCTATTGTTTTTCTGTTTTCTATTTTATGATTTTTGTTCTTAACTATTTCCTCTTTTTTAACTTATTTTGGGTTTAATTTGCTCTTCCTTTTCTAATTACTTGAGGTAGAAGCTTAGATCATTGATTTGAGACCTTTCTAGTTTTTAATATAAACATTTAATGCTACAAATTTTTGTCTTAAGCATTGCTCTAGGTACACTCCACACATTTTGATGTGCTGTGTTTTAATTCTCATTTAGTTCAAAATGTTTATAATTTCTCTCCTGGTTTCTTTAGATCCATGTGTTATTTGGAAGTGTGCTGTTTAGTTTTCAAATGTTTCAGGGATTTTAGATAACAGATTTGTTGCTGTTATTGATTTCTACTTTAAGTCTCTTGTGGCCTCAGAGCATACTTTGTGTGATTTCAGTAATTTTAAATTTATTTGAGACTTGTTTTATGTCCAATTATTATCATAGTGAATGTGGACTTGAAAAAAATATGTATTCTTCTCTTTTGAGTGCTGTGTTCTGTGTGTGATTTTTCTGATTATCTACTTTTTATGGATATAGTAACTCCAGTTTTCTTTATATTAGTGCTAGCATAGCATATATGTTTAAAAAAAATCCTTTTAGTTTCAACTCACATGCGTCCTTATATTTAAGGCAGGACTCTTGTAGATAGCATACAGATGGGTCCAATCAGACACTCTCTGCCTTTAAATTGTGCTATTTAGATTACCTACATTTAATAAAATTACTGATATGGTCTGGTTTAAATCTACCATTTTTCTATTCTTTTCTATTCGTCCATCTGTTCCTTGTGCTATTTTCCCCCTTTCCTTGCCTTCTTTTATAATAATGAGTTTTAAAATAATGATTCCATATAATCCTCAGTATTGGCTTATTAGTATCTCTCTTTGTTGTATTCTTTTAGTGCTTGGTATAGGGTTTATATATGCATCTTTAATTTATCACAGTCAAACTTCAAACAATATTATACTGCTGCATATAGTATAAGAACCTTACAACAATTGCTTTAATTTCCCCCATCCTGTTCTTTTTGCTATTGTTTTCATAAATTTTACTGGTACATATGCTATAGACTCCACAATGCATTGTTATTATTTTTTATTTAAACTGCCAATTATTTTCTAAATAGATTCAAAATGAGAAAATAAAATATTTTATATTTGCCCACATATTAGTTATTTCTGGTGCTCTTCATTCTTTTGTATTGATCAAAATTTCCATCTGGTATTATTTTCCTTCTTCCTGAAGAGCTTCCTTTATCATTTCTTGTAGTACAGATGTGCTGGCAATAAGTTGCCTTAGCTTTTGTTTCTCTAAAAACTTTTTAGTTCATGTTCAGATATGAAAGATACTTTTCTGGATAAAAATTTAGGTCGATAGTTTTTTTTTATAGTATCTTAATAATGTCTTTCTATATTTCCAATTTGTGTAGTTTTTGACATGAAATTTTCTGTCATTTTTATCTTTGTTTTTCTGTGTACATATATAATGTGTCTGGTTGCTTTTATGATAATCTTATTTTCTTTATCATGATTTTTAATGTTTTGATTATGATGTACTTTACAGTGTTCTTTCTTTCTCCTTCCCTCCCTCCCTCCCTCCCTTCCTTCCTTCCCTCCTCCCTTGAATCTATTAAGATTCTTGGATTTGTGGGATTATAATTTTCAACAAATTTGAAAAAATACTTGGTCTTTCTTTAAATGTTATATCTGCAAACTCTCTATCCCTTTTTATGGAGCTTCAATTATACATGTCAGACTGCTTGATTTTGTTTTAGATCTAATGATCCAAAATTTCCCCCAGTCTCTTTTCTCTCAGTACTTCATTTTGGATAGTTTCTATTGATATCATTTTAGAGTCACCGATCTCTTCTTTTTCAGTGTCAAACCTCCTGGTAATCCTGTCTGATTTGCCTATTCGACATACTCTGTGAAGTCTACTAGGCCTTTCATATTTAATATGCCCACAGTAAAACCCTTGATTTACTCCTCTCTTTTCCAAGCTTGTTCCTCTCATAGTATTTTTGTCTTTGTGATATGACTCATTCAGTAGCTCAGCATTAACCCATAGATTCAAAGCAAAAACTTCGGAATCATCTTCACTTTTTCTTTCTTCTCTCCTCTTACGTCTAATCCATTATAAGTCCTGAAGGCTCAGCTTCAAAAATATATTTGAGAGCACTCACCCCTTACCACCTTCACTGCTGCCACTTTAGTCTTGGTCATGATCACTTCTTGCCTGGACTATTGCCATAGTCTCCTACGTGATATTCCTGCTTTCGCTCTTGCCTATTCTTACGTTAGCCTATTCTCACAGAAGCCAAAACGATCTCTTCAAAGGTTCAATCAGATCATTTTATTTTCCTGTTAAAAACCCTCCAATGGTTTCTCATTACATTTGAAATAAAATCCAAATATCTTCCCATAGCCTATAAGGCCAAACAATCATCCCCTATTTCTCTAACTTAATCTCCTAGCATTTTCCTTCTTCCGCTTACCTATTCTAGTTAGACATAACTCCTTTCTGATCTCTGAACACAATTAAGAAATTTTATCACACTCAGAGCCTTTGCACATGCTGTTCGCATTGTTTATTGTGCTCATCCATCTCATCTTTGAAGTATAGTTGCACTTTCTTATCACTCATGTCTCAACTCAAATATTGTCTCTTCAGAGAGGTCTTCTCTGACCTAATGGAAACTTCTTATTCCCATCATTTTCTTATCTCATTAGTCCCATTTATTTTCTTTATAACCCATGACATTAATGGCAGAAATGGACACAAATTTCCATCCCTCCCTCTTTTGATGCCTCCTTGCAATGTGACTTTGCAACACTTTCTATCAAGAGGTGGAATCTATTTCCCCATTCCTTGAATCTGGCCTGGACTTATGACTTGTTTTGGCCAAAAGAATGTTTTGGAAGTAAAGGTGTGCTGGCTCTGAGCCTGCCATCTTCCAGTCTTACTCTTGGACCCCAGCAACTGCCATGTGAAGAAGCCTGAGCTAGGTTGGTGGAAGATGAGAGAGCACATGGAGGAAAATAGGCAAAATAGGCACTTCAGCCAATAGTCAAGTCTTCCCTGGAAACAGAGTCACCTGGCTGACCTGGAGCAACTGTAGATGCATGAGCGAGCCCAGACAAGACAGGTGGAACTGCCAAGTTGACCTGTCGTTTCAAGCAAGAAGAAATGGCCAATTTCAAAAGATCATAAAATATTTGTATGGTTGTTTATGCTACAAAAACTAACTGATCCAACTCATGTCATGATTTGAAATAATCTTATGTATACACTCACTTCTATGTTGTGTTCCCCCACTAAAAACTCCTCAAGGGTAGGGAGTTTTGCTTATTATCATATTGCAGTGGTTATTGCTATAGCATTGGATCAAAATGACAGTATGGTATTTTAAGAAAAACCAAAATACTGGTATTTCATCAAAAGGGTGAGATATGGCCACCAAATTCTTCTACGCATCATCCTAAGTTCTTCCTAAAGGAAAGCCGGGGTACAACTGAGGCAATATTGTTCTTCCAGGAGAAAGGTGGTCAAAACAAACTCTCCGAGGAGAAGAGAAATCAGGCATGAACAAGGGATCAGGCCCTTTTCTGGGTGGAAGGCAAAGTGAATCCAGCCCTGGAGGAAGGAAGCTGCGAAGATCTGGGAACCTCATCCTTTCCTTGTCCCGCCCCCAACCCCAGTTCTGCTGCCGTATCCTTCTTGTTTTACCTTGTTGGCCCTTCATTCCTGTTCTAAGGAGACCCCATTAGGGCCCTCAGGAGAACAGCAGACTGGTTTGGGGCAGAGTACAAATTACTAATAACACTCAAACCAACCAACTGAAAGAAAAAGCAAACAGTGATCAACCAACCAATGATCTGGTCATGGAATTTTAGCAATAGTTGGGGAGAAATACAGACAAGAGGATTTCTAAAGGAAGGCTTCCTTGGCCGATTATAAACTCTGATGTAGCATAACATTTTCTGTGATCTTTCCAGATGTAAATAGTTAAAATTTAAATTTAAAAAAATACTCAAGTAATGGTGTTATACCAACAAACGTATTAATATTTTGATACTTAAAGCAGGTATAATATACTGTAATGTCCAAACACTGACCACCTATATTGCAATTGCCATAATGTCCCCACTACCTATAACAGTGCCTGGCAGGTACTCAATCTATGACTGAATATATGAATGAAAAAATGCTTGCCAGGGTTTGGCTATGGAAAGGGGCTGGGTGGAGGTCCAGCACCAGGGTAGGCAGCTGCCCTCAAACGTACATATGCACTCCACCCATACACACGTCACCTCCCCAAACAACAGCAACCCTCCCAGGCAGGCCCCAGCCTTGACAGGGGAGCAGGAAGGCCACTGCTGGTACCGAGAGGCATGCATCCTAGGACTAAGGCGGCGGGTTGATGGAAGTGGTGGTGCAAACTGTCCGTCTGCAAACCCTGGTCTGGCGGGGTGAGTCTTCTGGCAGATGCTCCAGCAGGGGTGCCCCTGGGGAGGAATATAACAGGAGAAGCAGCAGGAATGACCACCTTCTTGGTGCTTGTGGTGTACCAGGAACTGTGCTAAGCCCTATTGTGTATTGCTTTTTCTAATCTTTATGTAACTCCATTTTATGGATGAGGGAAATGAGGCCAAGAGAAGTTGAGTCACTCGCTTGGACTCACACAGCTAGGGAGTGGCAGAGGCCAGGCTTTGAACCTATGGCTTCCTGTGCCACCCTCCCTGAAGGCTGAGCGAGGCTGGAGGCTGCCCTCTTTGGAGCTGACGTCCCTTCATCTCTCCCCAGTGAGGAGCCACCCCCAGCTCTGAGACCCCCAACTTCCCCTGCCCAGCCTCCTGGGCCTAATCCTCACTCATAATGTTTTTCTTTTTGGATCAGCCTATATCGTTCATCTCCAGCTGCGGTCCACTTTCTAAATAGCTCACACTCTTACCATTTCTCTGCATTTGGGCTTGTCTGAGAAAGGGCTCAACTACTTCCTACCAGGCTAGTGTGGGTTTCCTCATCAGTCATAGCCCTCCTCCCCTCAAGCCCACACACTCACCCCATCTTTATGCATACATGTCACCTTCCCAAAGAACAGACATATCCTACACCACATACAAGCTCAAACACCAGAGGCTTGCATTTACACAGGTGAGCTACTGTTTTTACACACACGCAGGATGCACTCCACACATGTGTACACAGGTACCCCCCACCACCACTGGAAATCATACACCATACAGCATACCCGCACACACATACACACCTGCTAAATGTACTGGGTAGTCAAAGTGGGGCAACAAGCTCCTTACCCCCACCATGTGCTCTGACAAATTCCAGATATATACGGATGAAAACAGAAGATGCTGGAGCTGAAGTGAATTAAGCAGGCACCGGACAGCTGTGGGCAAGCAGGAGCTACAGATCCCACTAGAAATCGACAATGCTATGTTTGTGTGAGAGACATCCTGGCAATATGGCTGAAACACTGAGGAAAAAAGGCTGGTGAGTCAAAGGACCCCTTGAGGCCTCTGGGAAGGAAGAAAATGAGGATTACAAGCATGGTGAAAGAGAGAAAATGTGAATAGGACTGGCTTTAGATATTTGAATAAAGCAGAGCGTGAATGAGAGAAGAAAATTCCCAAGGAGGAGTAAGGTCTGTCCCTCCCCTGAGATGAGAATTCCCAGGGCTGGGAGGTGTGGCGGCCAGGCAGCAAAGCCTGGGAGAGGGGATCAGGCTCAGTCTCCCAGCAGCTGTGCTGTGGTGTCTGATGTGCTTCCCCCAGCCTGGAGTATGAAGAATGGTTGTTGTGTTGCCAAGAAGCCTAAATGGAAATTGGGTCATGTCTGAGCCTGGCAGGTCACATTTTTGGGCATCCATCCATTTGGTTCAGATGTGGGGCTTGAGCCAGAGGTGGGGATCAAGAGGGCAGCCTGGGGTCCGGCCCGTCCGGCCCAGTGAACCGGCACTGGGGCCTTGCAGCATTGGGGACAAACGTCTCCTTCCTACCTTTTCTGGGAACATGATGTGGCCTCATGATAGGAGGGACCGCAGGCATTCTGCATAGGAGAGGTGTTCCTCCTGAGGGTGCTGGCTGAGTGGGGGCGATGGTGAGGGCCTCCTCAGACTTTGCTAAAGGTGGCAGGGGCAGAAACATGAGCCCTTGTTCATGCTCATGTGAGTCTGCGTTACCCTCGGTCATCTCCATTCAGAAAAAGGTAACATCTTATGGGGCTGGAGTTTGCTGTAAGCTGGTCAGGGTGTGGGGGTGAGCTGAAGAAATTTGAGAATTCTGGTATGTGACCTCAGTGAATCCCAGAGGCCTGTCCAGGGACATTCAGGTCATTTTGTCTTTACCTCAAAACAAATTGACCCCTGAACAATAGCAGCAGGTCATCCAAATACCGCTCTCTGGAGGACCTTTCCTACTGTTCTCCCAGGGGTTTGCCCTATTTGCGCATCCCGTTTCACAGGGTGGGGAGCTTTACTTAGACCTACGCTGTGGAGAGCCTCTGGGCCATCTTGGTCACCCAGGAGGAGCTCTGCTCCCAGAAATCCAGGAGAGGCTCAGGGCAGGCTCCCTGCAAGAGAGAGTTTGGACATCCGGCTTGGGTGAGCAGAGTTTGATTAGCAAAATGCTAATGCTGGAGGCATTGTAGGCAGAAGAACCTGTGTGGACCAAGCCGGGAGATGGGGAATGTGGCAAGTGTGGGGCAGTTGGCTGAGGCCAGCATTGTGGTTAATTTTATGTGTCAACTTGACTGGACCACAAGCTGCCAAGATATTTGGTTAAACGTTATCCTTGGTGTTCCTGAGAGGGTGTTTCTGGAAGAGAGTCACATTTAAAGTGGTAGACTGAGTGATGCAGATGCCCTCCTCCATGTGGGTGGGCCTCGTCCAGGCCATTAAAGGACTGAAGGGAACAAGAGGGTTGAGCAGGAGGGTATGTCTGCTGTTGACTGCTGGGCTGGGGCCTGGGTCTTATCCTGTCTTCGGACTCAGACTGTTAACTATGCCATTGGCTTCCCTGGATCTCCAGCTTGCCAGCTGTGGGTCTTGGGACTTTCTAGCCTCCATAACTGCATGAGCCAATTCCTTAAAATAAACTTCTTTCTATCTGTCTTTATCTACATGTATATATCTATATCTATATCCATATCTACATCTATATCTATATCCATATCTATATCCATATCTGTACTTACGCCTATGCCTGTGCCTGTATCTATGCCTATATTTATCTCTGTCTTTATCTGTATCCCTATGTCCTGTTAGTTCTGTTTCTCTGAGGAACCCTGACTAACACAGCCAGAGTAGTGCTCCTCAGCTGTGACTGCACATTAGCATCATCAAAAAGTATGACTCCCTGAGCTCCATCCCCACAGGTTCTGATTCATTTGGTCCCGGGTAAGAGGTGGGCATCTTTATTTTTAAAAAGCTTCCCTTGTACAGCTAGGGTGGAGAAGCCCTGGGATGGGGCAAAGAGCATGTGAAGGAGGGGAAGGAAAGGAATGTGGACTCATTCAGGGCATCTGTGCTGCAGGCATTCGTGTAGGCTTTGCGTGTTGGATAGTATATAGGCAGCCCATGCAGTAGCGAGGATTATTCTCCTCATTTTTTCAGATAAGAAAACCAGTTGGTCAGTGAGTGGGTGGCAGGCCCCAGGTCATAAGGCTAGTACAGTGGCAGAGCTGGGATTCACACCCAGGTCTGTCTGACCCTACAGTCTGGAAGATGAGCCCAGAGAAGTTTGGCCCAGAAGTAGCGTTTGCCTTCTCCTCTGGCAGCATCCGGAACAGTGGAGCCTGGTAACTCCCACTTGTGGTCAGACTGTTTCATCAATAACCCCCGCTCTGGCCTGGCAGGAGATCTTCACGCTTGGGGAGGCTGCAGGATGAGTCTCATGACAATGTTTTGTGCCTTTTTGTGTTGTCATATTAGCAGAATATTAGCATCGGACTGGGCCTCAGAAAGCAAATCATTCCTCATCCCCCTGCCTTTCTTTTAGGGTAGGGACCGTGTCATATTCATTTCTTTATTCCCTTGATGGCAGTTCTTGGAATACAGTGGGTACCCAATTAATGTTCATGGAATTGAAATAAATGACTTTAAAGGTCATAAAACTGATGCAACAAATGCTCAAAAAGTTTCATTGTCTTTTCCTGGTCACAGAGTGAGCTACAGCTGAGCTGGGACTAGAATCAGTTCTTCTGATCCCCAGGCAAGTGGCCAAAATTCCATGCTGTTGTCCCACAGCGTTGCTGGTTTCAGAATTACAGCCTCTGGGGACTGAATAGGCCTCAGAAAAGTTAATACAGCATTTTGGTCTTCATCTTGGTCAATACAGCATTTGGTCATCACAGAAATAGTCTTCATCTGTTTTCTTTATAACTCAACAGCAGTGGCTGTCTATAGTGCTGTGGGGAAAAATTCTAAAGCTCCTGAGGCAAGAGTGCCAGCCCTGGTTAGTGGTATGCCATGGATGTGGGAGTGCTTAGTGGCAGCAGGCATGCCAGGCATTTGCTGTTCCTGATTTCATCCAAATCTTTTATTTTATGGTTAAGAAAATCAAGGTCTTCTTTGGTATCCACAAAATTATATCAGCAGTGGGGGACCCTTATATAAACAGTGGGGGATACTTCAACAAATCTCAGGTGTTCTAGGGTCTCCTTAAGGAAAGCCAGCATTGGAGTTACAGCGAAGATTTTGGACTTGAAGTTGGATGAAGAGATTAGTGTGATCTCAGGCACATCTCTTCTTTCTGAGCTTCAATTTCTTCATGTGTAAAATGGAGATATAATTGCTATCTCTTGGGTTGTTATGAAGAATAAAATAAGGAAAGTCAACTATGAAGCATTGTGGGATTCAATCCTTCTATAGATTGTTTTATTGGTCCCAATTCTTTACCTTGCCCTATATATCTATATGCCTTTTGCCATATGACTTTGCACAGGGCAAAACAAAGTGTATTTCCCTAGCCCTTAACTTTGGGCTTGGCTATGTGCTTGATTTGTCCGATGGAAAGGGACAGAAGCCATAGGGTGCCGGCTTGTGCTAGTCCTTAAGAAGCATGGAATATTTCCATTTGCTCTCTTGTGCCTCTATCGTTGTCATGGGAAGAACATGCCTCGGCTAGCTTACTAGTCCAAGCTTGATGAGAGAAATGAGGAGCAGACTCAGACCTGACCTACAGCTTATTGCTGCCCAGCTGAATCTGGCCTGGATCAGTTGATGCCCCAGCTGACCAGAAGATGCCTGAGCTAAATGAATGCTTCTTGTGGTAAATGACTGAGGCTGTTTGTTACACAGCAATAGCTGACCAAGGCACCTTTGAAGGCCATTCCTGGTAATAAGCAGCTTTTTCTCCCTGGGGTTGCAATTTCATTGTGGAGTGAGCACAGGGTATACCCTGTGTGCTATAAGGGAGGAAGGGCACCTTATCACGATTGGCCTTCTCTCCCTCTTACACCTATGAGAGGAGCCTAGGGGCTCCTGGATGCTCTTAACATTGAAATACTCAACAGCTTGTGTGAGAGCCTCTCACGCCAGACATGGCTCAGAGTGCCTAACAGTCTGACTGCTCCATGCAGAACATCACTTTGGTTTTGTTTCATCAGCCTTGCAAGCCATAGCTTCTCCCCATACACAACCACCTGGTGCCAGCACCCCATTTCTGGGGTTTTTACTGCCCATTCCCCATTCTCTACCCGTTCTCTGCATCCCACTTTGGGCTCAGCCAGGGAGCAAGGCTAGTCTGTGGTGGGCAACTCAAGGGCAAAGAGGACCAGCAAGTGTCCTGGAGAATATGCAAAACACTGCATTAAAAAGGCAAAGACTCAGCTTTCTGAGTCCCATGCTCTGAAGTTCAAGCAGAAAATGTGAGAATTGATATGCTAAATGGATGCAAAGAAATCCTTCCCAGAGGTCCCCAGGTCTGAGAACTTTCCCCCAGATGAAGAAAAGAGAGGTGATGAGTGCTCTGAAGTTTTAACTGGTATTTCTTAGAGGAAGAGGTTGTTTGACCTTGAGATCACTGGGCTGAAAGAAACAAGGGCCATAGCGGGGCGGGGACTTGACTAAGATGCGCAGTGATTCAGGCACAGAGCAGGGTCTGGGCCCCGGGTGTGTTGGGAACTGATTGAGCTTTTCCTTTGCTGAGCATATTTTCAGGACCAACCTGGTCCTGAAAGACCAGGGCAGTCACCTCCCCAACATGGCTCAGTTGTCACTATCTTCTCACTGGAAAGTACCCCTCTTCAAGGTATTCACATGATATGGCCCCGCTCTCCTGTCTCAAGGGTCGCTCCTGGTTGCTTGTCCTGTTGATGGCTGTGCGCCTGTTGCCCTATGCACCTGAGTACCCTGAACATGACTGCCTTCCTGCATTGCTGGTGTTTGGGCTGTTATGGCCCCCTGATGCCGCTGATCAACTGTGGAGGCTTGCCGCACTGCTCTCTCTGGTCCACGTTTTATGTTTGGAATAGCCCACTCTTCTCCAGTCCTTCCATTCTATGAAGTTTGGGGCCAAAGAAATCCTCATGCTTTGGCAGAAAGAAAGGAGTCCCCCGTCTCTCCATCCACAATGCTGGATTGTTTCTTTCTCCCGGATTAACAGTGTTGCAGGGTGATTGATAGAGCATTCAACCCTTCGGGCAAAAATCCATCCCCATCCGTGGGGAGTAGTGTTTCTCCTGTGGTCCTGGCAAGATAATCACAAAACGGTCCAGTGTTGCTATCTTTCTAAGGGTTGGATCTTTCACTTTATCTGTGGTCACTTTCTTATACTCATGTCACAAATGGGAAACTGAGATCCAGAGAGTGTCAGTGGCTTTTCTAAGGTCTCACTGCTGGTTATTGTTGGCGTGTATGTCTGTGTCCCCCCAGAACTCATATGTAGAAACCCTAACCCCTAACATGATGGTATTAGAAGGTGGGGAGGTTTGGACGAGGTCATGAGGGTGGTGTCCTCCTGATGGGACTAGTGTCATCATAAGAAGGTGAAGAGACAGAGACCTGGCCCTGTGAGCACTCAGTGAGCGAGCAGCAACATACAAGCCAGGAGGTGGGCGCTCCCCAGACCCTGAATCTACAGGCACTTTGATCTTGGACTTCCCAGATTTCTCCTTCTGTGGGGGCCCTGCACCGGGGTACAAGGTAAGATGCTGGGCCTCTGCCTCTCAGCCCCACCTTCCTTCTCCAGCACAGCATCTCCGGGGGAAGGTAGACTGTACACTAACTGCCACCATGATCACTTAAGCTTTGTTTACATGACTCATCACAGGAGGGTGAACGTCATTCTGTCCTGCTGAGGATGATGGAGTGGGCTTAGTGGAGATCCTATCAGCTATAGTGACAAAAAGTTGGAAAAGTGTGTTTCTCCAAGAACACTTGTGGCAAGAGAGCAGGAGCAGACGTCTTGCTGTCCAACAAATGAGATAATTAATATTCCATTAACAAGGCTATTACAAGTCCTGAATGGAAATGTGCTTCATCTTCAGGTGCGAAGCCCACTTCTAAGTGAGGTGTAACAGCTGAATAAGCATACCTGCTGATTTATGTCCATAAAACTTAATTTATTAGCAATGTCTTAATTGTGATGGTGCATACAGTCTCTGAGCCATTAGCAAAATCCTCTAAAAGCCGCTGATGAGAATAATATGCCCAATAAATGGGATGAGTAGCACTTTTTCTGCTTCTGAGGCTATAGACTTGCTAATAAGGGGGGGCTGGTCTTTTAATGGAGTGGCCGAGTGGGTGGTGGTGGTAGCTCCTGGAGATCGGAGTGGAGTGTGGCCTCCTCCTCTGCCCCCACAGCTGTGTCTTGAAGGGTGGTTGATATTTGGACAAGTGGAGATCCTGGGAGGGGTGGAGGGAACAGGAGGGGCTCTCAGAGGTATGGCGAGTGTGGCACAGAAGTGGATGGGAAGGTGTGCATTACAGTGAGTCGGCAGTTCAGCTGGAGATACCTTCGTGTATTACCTCCCCTTCCCTCCCTGCCTCTACCTCGCACTGCCAAGAGCTTGGTGCTGGATTGAGCACACACAGAACCTCAGTCCTTGGGTGTCCCTTAAAATACAGAGGTCCTGTGAATGCCAGGAATACCTGGATCCCCTCTCATGTGGATTCAGACATGCTGCCCTGCTAGAATGCCTGAGCTCAGAAGTACAAAAGCCTGGTAGGACAAATAGCCCAAGGGCTTTGAAGGGCAGATTATTTTGTACAATGCAATATCCATCTAGATGAATTTAGGTTGCCAAACAGAATCTTTTATCTCTGGGAACTCTAATGGTCATAGAAGAATCATCCCTGCTTTCTCTCTGCATGGGAAGGAAAGGTGTTAGAACCCTCATTATTAGGTGAAGCAATTCCATTGACTGCTGCCTAGGTCTGACACCCAGAAGTTCTTTTCTGTTTCTTTCATGGAAACTAATTTCTGAAAAGGGCAAATGGAAAAAATGGATTGAATAGGTTATCCTGGTGGCAAGCTTTGTTACTGAGCTTGCTGCTTGCAGCTATGCACCACCCCTCCCTTCCCTGCCACTGTCCCCACAAGCGCACCAGAGGGTCCAGGGCTTCAACCCTCTTGGAATGGAATGCACGAGAGTCCTGCAGAGCAGCCTCACTGCTAGTTCTACCCAAGACACTTGTTCTAGTCAGTCCAGCTTTTGTTCTTAAACTTGTTTGGAGTCCTATTACTCAAGACCAAAAGAATCTTGAGTAATGTGTTCTACCATGCACACCCAATACTTTTCTTACTGGACAATATAGGAGAAAAGCTGAGAAAATAACTAATAATGTAAGGAAAGGATACTAGCCTTGAGATGCTACCAAATCCTGTTCTAAAGTTTAAAAAAACAATCAACTTTATTGAGATGTAATTTACATATAATACAATTCAAATATTCTAAGCACAAAGGTTGATAACTTTTGATAAAAGTGTATACCCATGTAACTACTACCCACTTATGAGACAGAACATTTCCATCTCTCCAGGCAAGTTTCCTGGTGCCCCAATGCCACATTGCTGCCAGGCAACCACTGCTATGGTTTCTATTGCTGTTGATGAGTTTTGCCTATCTTAGTATAGCATATAAACCAAGGCCCATAAATCACACAACATGTATCCTTTTTTATCTGTCTTCTTTTACTCAGCATAATTATTTTGAGATTCATTCATGCTGTTGAGTGTCTCAATAGTTCATTTTTATTGAAGAGTAGTATTCCAATGTCTGATTACAGCATAATTTGTCCATTTACCTGGTATTAGAAATTCAGGTTGTTTTCACTCTGGGGCTATTATGGATACAAGTGCTATGAACATTTATGTACAAATATATATACATATATATTTATATATGAAAATAACATTTATATATTAAAATAATGTATTTATATATGAAAATAATATATTTATTATATATATTATATATAACTTCTCTTGGACAAGTATGTAGGAGTAGAACTGCTCAGTTGTACATGTTTAACTTTGTGGGAAACTGCCAAATTGTTTTCCCAAATGGTTGTAACAATTATATATTCCTATCAGCAGGATATGAAAATTCTAGTTCCTCTACATCCTTATCATCTGATTCTGGAATTGCCTGTCTTTTAAATTTTAGCCATTCCAGTGGTTGTGAAGTGGTAGCTTATTATGGTTTTAATTTGCATATCTCTGATGACTAATGTTAATATCTTTCATGTATTTATTGGCCTTTTGTATATCTTTTGTGAAGTGCCTACTCAAATTTTGCTCATTTAAAAAAATTGAGTAGCTTATCTTTTTATTTATAGGGTTTTTTATGTATTCTGGATACAAGCTCCTTGACAAACAGGAGTGATCTAAATATTTTCTCTAGTCTGTGGCTTGTCTTTTCTTGAGTGTCTTTTAGAGCATAAGTGTTGTATTTTGATGGAGTTTAATTTATCTTTTTTTGTCTTTTCTGTCTCAGAAATCATTGCCTACCCCAAATAGCAAAGATTTTCTCTTACGATTTCTTCTAGAAACATTATAGTTTCTGGTTTTATGTTTATATCTATGATCCATTTCAAAATAATATTTGGGTATAATATGAAGTAGAGATTGAGTTTCTTTTTCTTTCATATGACTACAGTTGTTCTAACACCATTTCTTTGAAACACTATTGTTTTCCCATTGAGTTATGTTGGTCCTATGTTGTTGAAAATGAATTGGCCATATATACATTGGCCTATTTTTGGACCCTATAGTCTGTTCATTTGCTCTATGTGTTTTACCTTATAGCAATATCATTCTACCTTGATACTGCAGCTTTATAGTAAATCCTTCAACTTTGTTCTTTTTTGTCCTATTTTGGCTTTAGCTATTCCAGATCCTTTGTAATTCCACTTAGTTTTAGAATCAGTTTGTCAATTTGTACAAAAAAAATCTCTTCAGAATTTTGATTGGGATTTTGTTGAATTTATAGATCAATTCGGGGAGAACGAATAACTTAACATTATTGAGTCTTCTAATGGACTATGGTATATCTCTGTTTATTTAGATCTTGTTTAATTTTTCCCAGCAATATTTTATAGTTTCAGAGTAAGGGTATTTCAGTCTTAAATTTATTCTAAGTATTTGTTTTTCTTTTTATTTGATACAATTGCAAATAGTATTGTCTAAAATGTTCATTTTCCTATTATCTGATGCTAGGACCTAGTACTACAATTTATTTTTATTTTTATTTTTAAAATTTTTTTATTAAGGTATGATTGATATATACTCTTATGAAGGTTTCACATGAAAAAACAATGTGGTTACTACATTTACCCATATTATCAAGTCCCCACCCATACCCCAATGCAGTCACTGTCCATCAGTGCAGCAAGATGCCATAGATTCACTAGGTGCCTTCTCTGTGCTACACTGTTCTCCCCGTGATCCCCCACACCATGTGTACTAAACATAATACCCCTCAATCCACTTCTCCCTCCCTCCCCACCTGCCCTCCCACACCCCTCCCCTTTGGTAACCACTAGTTCATTCTTGGAGTCTGTGAGTCTGCTGCCATTTTGTTCCTTCAGTTTTGCTTCATTGTTATACTCCACAAATGAAGGAAATCATTCGACATTTGTCTTTCTCCGCCTGGCTTATTTCATTGAGCATAATGTCCTCCAGCTCCATCCATGTTGTTGCAAATGGTAGGATTTGTTTCTTTCTTATGGCTGAATAGTATTCCATTGTACATATATACCACATCTTCTTTATCCATTCATCTACTGACACTTAGGTTGCTTCCATATCTTGGCTATTGTAAAAAGTGCAATAAACATAGGGGTGCATATGTCTTTTTGAATCTGAGAAGTTGTATTCTTTGGGTAAATTCCAAGGCGTGGGATTCCCAGGTGAGATGGTATTTCTATTTTGAGTTTTTTGAGGAACCTCCATATTGCTTTCCACAATGGCTGAACTAGCTTACATTCCCACCAGCAGTGTAGGAGGGTTCCCCTTTCTCCACATCCTTGCCAGCATTTGTTGTTCTTAGTCTATTTGATGCTGGCCATCCTTACCGGTGTGAGACGATATCTCATTGTGGTTTTAATTTGCATTTCCCTGATGATTAGTGATGTGGAGCATCTTTTCACGTGTCTGTTGGCCATCTGAATTTCTTCTTTAGAGAACTGTCTCTTCATATCCTCTGCCCATTTGTTAATCAGGTTATTTGCTTTTTGGGTGTTGAGGTGTGTAAGTTCATTATATATTTTGGATGTTAACCCCTTGTCGGATATGTCATTTACAAATATATTCTCCTATACTGTAGGATGCCTTTTTGTTTTGTTGATGGTGTCCTTTGCCATACAGAAACATTTTAGTTTGATGTAGTCTCATGAGTTCATTTTTGCCTTTGTTTCCCTTGCTTGAGGAGATGCATTCAGAAAGAAGTTGCTTATGCTTATATTCAGGAGATGTTTGCCTATGTTGTCTTCTAAGAGTTTTATGGTTTCATGACTTACATTCAAGTCTTTAATCCATTTCTAGTTTACTTTTGTTTATGGGGTTAAACAATAATCCAGTTTCATTCTCTTTCATGTAGCTGTCCAGTTTTGCCAACACCAGCTGTTGAAGAGGCTGTCATTTCCTCATTGTATGTCCATGAGTCCTTTATCATATATTAGTTGACCACGTATAGTTGGCTTTATATCTGGACTCTCTAGTCTGTTCCATTGGTCTATGGGTCTGTTCTTGTGCCAGTACCAAATTGTCTTGATTACTGTGGCTTTGTAATAGAGCTTGAAGTTGGGGAGCATAATTCCCCCTGCTTTATTCTTCCTTCTCTGGATTGCTTTGGCTATTTGAGGTCTTTTGTGGTTCCATATGAATTTTAGGATGATTTTTTCTAGTTCGTTGAAGAATGCTATTGGTATTTTGATAGGAATTGCATTGAATTATTAGATTGCTTTAGGCAGGATGGCCATTTTAACAATATTAATTCTTCCTATCCATGAGCACAGGATGTGTTTCCATTTATTGGTGTCTTCTTTAATTTCTCTCATGAGTGTCTTGTTTTCAGAGTATAGGTCTTTCATTTCCTTGGTTAGGTTTATTCCTAGGTATTTTATTCTTTTTGATGCAATTGTGAATGGAATTGTTTTCCTGATTTCTCTTTCTGCTAGTTCATTCGTGTATAGGAATGCAACAGATTTCTGTGTATTAATTTTGTATCCTGTAACTTTGCTGAATTCTGATATTAGTTCTAGTAGTTTTGTAGTGGATTCTTTAGGGTTTTTTATGTACAATATCATGTCATCTGCAAACAGGGACAGTTTGACTTCTTCCTTGCCAATCTGGATGCCTTTTATTTCTTTGTGTTGTCTGATAGCCGTGGCTAGGACCTCCAGTACTATGTTGAATAGAAGTGGGGAGAGTGGGCATCCTGTCTTGTTCCCAATCTTAAAGGAAAAGCTTTCAGCTTCTCACTGATAAGTATAATGTTGGCTGTGGGTTTGTCATATATGGCCTTTATTATGTTAAGGTACTTGCCTTCTATACCCATTTTGTTGAGAGTTTTTATCATGAATGGATGTTGAATTTTGTTAAATGCTTTTTCAGCATCTATGGAGATGATCATGTGGTTTTTGTCCTTTTTGTTGATGTGGTGGATGATGTTGATTACAATTGATTTTTATTCTGTGATTTTGCTAAATTTTCTTATTTATTCTATTAGTGTTTTTTGTTAGAGTCCTTGGAATTTTCTACAGTTACACCATTTGCAAAAAAAAAAAAGTCATTTAACTTCTTCCATTCTAATCTTTATGCCTTCTATTTCTAACCTTCTTTCTTTTTTGTTATTGTACTGGCCCAGACCTCCAATACAGTGTCATATAGATATGGTGAGTGTGGACATCCTTGCCTTATTCCTGATATTAGGAGAAAAACAGTAAGTGTGAGGTTAGCTGTTTTCTATTTCTTCTTTTCATAAGTGTCTCTCATCAAGGTTGAGGAATTTCCTTCAATTTTTAGTTTGCAGAGAGCTTCTATTTTGGTCATGAAGTTTCGCACTATAATTCTACATTCATATTGATTTAGGTATTTTTCCTATATGTTAAAATTCATAAATACTATTCCAAGAGAAATTTTGGAAGAAAAAAATTAAAACCTAAAAAATTAAAGTTATGGATAACTGAAAGAAAACATGGGATAAGATCTTCATATTTTTTATAATTTAGTGGTATGGAAGGCCTCTTTAAGCATGACCCAATAACAAACCATAAAGAAAAGTTATTAGATTCGACCATATAAAATTGTAAAATTGCTATTTTAAAGATGTCAAACACAAATATAGAAGACTAATTACCACCTGGTTAAAAATATGCAATATATATGTTATATCTAATATATGAATAGTTCATATACCTCAATGAGAAAAATTAGAGCAATCTCATAAGTAAATGGGGAAAGGGTATGATTAAGTCATTTACAAGAAATATAATATCCAACAAAAGGAAAAGGTGCTCAATCTCAATATTAGCAAAATAAACCCAAATTGAATAATAATAAATGTTATATAACAGATTGGCAGTTAACACACTGCTAATATTCATTGTCAAAGAGGGTGTACAGAAATTTTCTTATTGGTGGGAGAGCAAATTGCTATGATACTACTGGAAGACATTTGCTAATATTTATCAAAAGTCTTCAAAATGTGCATACCTTTGAACCCCACAGTTCCACTTACAGGAATTTATTCCAGAGCAATAATTGAACAAGTGAGAAAAAAGTTCTATGTAAGGATGCTTATTATAAATTATTGATAACATCAAAATTTGGATACAACCTAAATACCCATCAGCAGGGACCTGAGTAATTGAGTAGATTAGCCATTCAGTGGAATACTCTGTAACTATTTAAATGGACTTATATTTATTAGATTGGAAAGATCTGCTTTGTTAAATTAAAGATGATGTGTGTGTGTGTATGTATGTTAAGATTCCATCTTTTTGTATTAAAAAAAGGAAATGTGTGTATGTATATGCCCAACACAATGATTGGCACATAATAGGCACTCAATAAATGTTGACTGGTTGAATATCCAAATAAAAAGAAAAGGCATTTGATATACACTTGGATGAAAGGGTAAGACAAGACCTACTATGACATCTGGAGGGAGATGGAAGGTCAAGAAAGATTATTTTTTACTAGGATGGGAGAGACTTGATCCTTTTTGTAGGCTGAAGGGAAGGAGCTGGCTGAAAGGGAAACCGGAAATGGGGAGGATGGCACCACGCAGGGGTCAGAACAGATGGGAAGGGACGAGATCGCTGGCACCAAAGTAGGGATTAGTCCGAGGATGAGGATGCACCCCTCTTCTGCTGTGATGGAGGAGGAGGGGATGGGTGTGGTGCAGTGGTGGCTGTCAGGTGGGGGGCAATAATTACAGTTCGTTCATGCTTGCTTTTCTCCAGGAGTAAAAGACACATTCCCAGTTGGTGTTTCATCATCTCACTACCAGAAAGACCAGAGTTTTAAGGTTCCCGCTTGATGAAGTTGGCTTGACACAAAGCAATAATGAAAGTTGCCAATGGAGAATGTGGCAGGAATCAGACCGGGTGTCAAATTTACTCAACTCCTCTGTGCAAATAGGTAATTACGAGGCATCTCTACCAGTAGAACAGATCAAGATTCTTCTCCTGTGTAAGCCGGCACATGTTTAAGATTTCCAGAATACAGATATACGAAATAATGATTCTAATAAACAGTGGTTATCTTAACTTTATTTTCAGGCCATAAAACACATCCTTTGATAAATTATTTCACCATCTATCCCCAAGTGCACCTCTCCATGCAAGCTTCCCCTCCCCCGGCCTGCAGCAGCCCGAACAGCAGCTCCATATATTATTCATTCCAATCAAATAAGACACAGTGGTGCCTCAGTAAACTTGCTTTTCATATCAGAATTGCTCTTATTGAGTAATACACACTGCAGACCCCAGCTTCCAGCACCAGGCCTGAAATGAGCAATTCTCTCATTGTAATAATGTGCCTCTGTCATCTCCTTATTATCAGCATGATAAAAGATGAAATATTCACAGATGCTGCCCTCCTAACCTGATCACAGCTTGATATTTGAGCTTTGGAAATGAGTTTTATAAGCTTTAATATACTCCTTGGCGGAGTGACCCCTGAAATTAAACATTATTACAGAGCGGATATTTAAAAAGCTGGGGCCGCAAATTACATCAAAATGAAAATATTAAGGAGTATTACGAATATACCAAGTGGGAGCTCACAGCTCTGGAAGCTGTGAACGCCGGAGAACTCCACACGCGGGTGTCAAAAACATCAGAAAAAATAATAACAGCAGAGACACCTTGACTTCGGTTATTTTATACTTAGGACTAAACGAAATTATTTGAATGGATTTTTTTTTTCCTCCTGTAGGCTAGCTTTCCAGAAGGAAAAAAAAAAAGCCCATTATTCTCAACTTTAGGTTCCTAATACATTTCACGCTTGGTTTAAAGAGGCACCTTCCTTTTTTATTCCTAGTGCATGGATAAATAAAAGAAATACCTAAATATAATGAAACCAAAGATCATGCTAAGAAAAAAGTGAGCAAACACGACTAGAAAGAGCCCCTGGATTCAATTTCCCCTGCGAATGGCATTCTGATGGACAGGCTCCCAGCAACATGGGGGGCTGCAGGAAACCAAGGGGGGAAGTGAAGGGGGCTCACCAGCCTGCTGCGGGCTGTGGCAGCCTCCACATGGGGTCCTGGAGATTCTCTGGGGCATAGCACTGCCTGAGCTTCATACAAGATTTCTTTTTGCTTGGTGGTGGGACCTGGAGTTGGGTACTATTGATGCAGACCAGTGAAGACTGGCTTGATGCCTGACTCTACTGCTAAACTGAAGTCTCATGAGGGCAGGAACCATGCCTGGCTTGTTCCCATCTGTGTTTCCGACCTTAACCCTAGGACTCAGTGGCCCTTCGTCGATACCATATTTGTTAATATGAATGCAGAAGGACAAACGACTTCCCAGTTTTTTTCCTTCCCAGCCCCCTGTGAAGAACTGCTTGGAGGGGCTCTTTGTCTCCATGGACCTGCAAGGAACACACGGGGAGCTTTCCAAGACCCTATCCTTCCCTATTTACCTGGGGTTGTATAAAAAAGTTGCAAATTATACTCAGAAGCTATTCCAAACTTTTTTTTTTGATGCAATATAGACATGTTGCTATTCTGCCTGCCATGGAAAGCTTTTTTGTTGTTGATTTTTTTATAGTCATCTCTCTAGGCCTCTGTTTCCTCAGCCGCAGAATTGGGGCAGGAACATTCTGCTCATATGAATGAGAAAACATTCTGCTCATGTGAATGAAATGGTATGTTAGGTCCTTTACCCCTTTAGGTTTTTTTCTGGCTCAGAGATGGTGCAGATGTATTGACTGATTCAAAATAATCTTTTTTTTTCTTTAAAGGAAACAAAGAAATAAAAATCCTTCTCCTCAATGAAACATCAATGTTTTTAGATGCCAAGATTTTATTACACAAACTTCGAATGTATTTGTGTGATTGGGAAGGAAAAAGAAATCTATAGTTTAGGGGATTAAAAACATGGATTTGGGAATTGCTAGAGTGGGGTTTGAATCCTGATTTGGTCTATTTCTAGCTATAAGATCTTAGGCAAGTTACTTAACTTCTCTGAGGCTTAGTTTCCTCATTTATAAAAATAAGAATAATCGTAATGTGTATTCCATTTGCCAACTTCATGCCAAGATATAAAGCTGACTGTTGAACAACGTAGGGGCTCAGGGTGCTGACTCTCCATGTAGTTGAAAATTCATGTACAACTTTTGACTCTCCCCAAACTTTACTAATAGCCTACTGTTGACCAGAAGCCTTACTGATAACGTAGTTGATTAACACATAATTTGTGTGTCATATATATTATATACTGTATTCTTATAGCAAAGTAAGATAGAGAAAATATTTTTGCAAATCGTTGCTAATCTCCAAAAAAATCTCAAATATATTTATTGAAAAAATATGCATATAAATGGACATGCACAGTTCAAACCTATGTTGCTCAAGGGTCACTGTATATGTAAAAGAAAATTAAGTAAAAAATATAAGGATTAGCAGAGAACAAAATAGTTTTTATTTGTAGATCTATGATTGACTATGTAGAAAACCCAAAAGAAGCTATAGATAAATTATTAGAATCAAAATGAGACTTTATCAGGGTTGCTGGATACAAAATCAATATACAAAAGTCAACTGAATTTTTACATTTCAATAGCAGGTTGGAAAATTTAATTAAAATGAGCAATTCATATTAGCAACAAAAATACTGAAGTACCTAGGAGTAAATAGAACACAAGCTATGAAAGTTTTTTAATGGAGAAAATTATAGTTTTATTGAAATATGTTAAATTAAGACCTAAATGGATATGTTCTTGGACAAAATACCCAATATTATAAAGATATAAATTTCTCAAACTGCTCATTTGATTGGATGCAATTACAGTTAGATTTACAATGGGCTCAGAAACTGACGAACTATTCTTATATTTATATAGTACAGCAAATGACCTAGGTCCTTCTAAAGAAAAATACAGTAGGGCCATTTTTCTATACCAGGTAGTAAAATTTATCATAAAGCCATAGTAATCGAGGCAGTGGTAGATACATAGGACAATGGAACAGAACAAAGAGCCCAGAAACAAATCATGCATACATGGAAATTTCACTCTTGATGGAGTGGACATTGCAAACTAGTGGGGAAAGAATGGCATATTCAATTTATAGTGAGAAAAATTTGTTATCCTTAAAAACAAAAAGGAATTTGGTTCTTACCTAATAGAGATACATTCTATGTGGATTAAATCATTAAAAATGAAGGGAAAAACTAGAAAACATTTAGAATACAATATAGGAGAATATTTTCATGATCTTGAGGTCATGAAACATGTACACTGTGAAGACAAAGATTAATAAATTGACTATGTTAGAATTAAGAATATATTAATCACAAGGCACCATAGATTGCAAGAGAAGCCATAATCTAGGAGAAGGTGTTTGTAATACACACAACCGAGGATTAATATTCAAAATATATAAAGAATGATGGCCAATATGTAAGAACAATACATTTGTAATAGGCTAGTAAGCAAGAGACATAAACAAGTATTTTCCACAAGAGGAAACATGAATGGGCAATAACATGAAAAGATGCTCAACTGATATTTAGGAAATTACAAATTAAAACTGTAGTGAGATATCATTATATGTCCACCAGATTGCCTCCAATTAAGAAAACTGATAGTACCAAGTGATGGGTGGGTTGTGGAATGACAGAAACTCTCATTTACTACTGCTGAGAGTTTGAGTTTATATAACCACTTTGGAAAACTATTTTGTGAAGTTGAACACACACAAAAGCTATGATTCAATAAACCCATTCCAGTGCATACCTTATGGAAACTCTCATATATGCGTACCAGCAGATGTGTACAAAAATATTCATAGCATAATTTTCTATAATAGCAAGGATGATGGACTTCACTAAAATGGCAATCTATAGTATAACAGATAAGGAAATTGTATTAAATTGATACAATGGACTAGTATTCTGAGAAAAAAATGAATATATCACTGCTGTATGTATTAACTAGGATGAACTTACACATCAATGTTGAGTGAAAGAAGGAAGTCACAGAAGAATATCTATAGTGTGATTCCATTATGAGAAATTCAAAAACAGGTTGAGTAAAATAATATTTTGTTAGGGGTAGATACATAGATGATAAAACAATAAAGAAAAACTAAGGAATGATTAAAATAAAATTAAAGATAGTGGTTACCTTGGGTGGTTGGGATCCATAGGAGAGGGTATAAGACGGGGAAGAGTATGTAGGGGACTTCTAAGATACTGACAATATTCTGTTCCTTAACTGGGGTTAGGTGTACAAAGATTTTTATTTCATTATTATTCTTCAAACAGTACATATGTGTTTAAAATCTCCTTTGTGTAATATATATTTTATAGTGAAAAACAGAAAAAAAATAAGAAGTGACTTGCCCACAGTGAGATGCTGAGCTGGGATTTAAACCACAGTCCTTGGACTGGTGTCCTTTGCTGAAGCATCGCTGCAGAACTCTCCACCTTCTCCGGCTGTGGCTCTGTTCTCCATTGTGCTATGTGCTCATGACTCTCTAGGCCCTATGGTGTGGCTCCGTCTTCCAACATGTAGGCCTCCCCCACTGGATAACAAACTAAAAGTTATGAGGCCGTATTTCCAATCAGGACTGTGTATTTTCCTTCAATCTGTCCTTAGGAAACAACGTTGAAACACCAATACCAAATGTGTTAGTCATTAGCAAAAGGGCCAGTTTGCAAGTCCAGTTTCTTCATTTCAGACTAATGACAACAATTCTAATGTTAACAAACATCTATTGAGTGCCTTGTGTGTTAGGCACTATTGTAAGCACTTGGATTTAGTCCTTCCGGCAGCCTCCAAGGATATTATTATAGGTCTGACCTCAGAACCTTGACCACTCTGCATACATTCAGCTGTTTATCACATGCCTACTATAGTTAGGTACATGAGATAGTAGTGAGCAAACCAGACCTGCTATCCACTTTTATGGAGCTAATAATCTCATGGGGAGGGCAGTTACTCACCCAAATATAAAATCACAAATGGTGGTGAGGCTGTAGAGGAGAGGTATAGGGAGCTATGAGGGCATATGTTGGGGGCCCGATCTAGGCTGGGAGAGTGAGGGAGAGTTTCGCTAGGAGGGGAGGTTCGACATGACAGTTGAGTGGCTGTGGGCATTAACTAGTCTGGGGATTTTGTTTTTACACAGAGAAAGATGGGTATAGAGCCATTGGAGACCAGGACAGTGCAGGGGAAGGGTATGAGTCTTTAGGACAATCAGGTTAGAGAAAACTGACAGCTCTATTTTCACAGGAGCCTTCTTGTTTGCAGACAGCTCCAGAGGTAACAAGAGGAATGAGGGCAGCTAGAGAAACATCCTATCCTAACCCACTCAAATGGGCTGATGGGTTATAACATGTACATCTTGGGCAGAGGCCTATTTATTTGGTGTGCAATGGGAGACAAGACAGATATCCTGCCCTTCCAACTTCCCTTCCGGAACTCAGGGAAGCTTCTTTCAGGATCTGGCTTTCTTCCCCTGAGATGGAGGTGGCTGCTTTTGGACCATGGCTAAGTTACTTCTTGGCACCTGACTTGAGGAGCTTGTTAATGCAGGAAGCCAAGAAAAGCAGCCAGGCCTCAGTGTTATCCAGACGAATAGGATTCTAGCTGTCTCAGGTTTTGGCTGAAACTCTGTCTTTTGTCTTTCTCCCCTTTTACTCTAATTAGAACTAGGGTCTGCCTATCATTTTTCCATCTCTTCCACAGTTGCTTATTTCTATTTTTTCTCTATGAATTTGGACCGATGCTTGCAAGCGTCATAAACTCAGTTGGAGCTCGCAAAAAAAAAAAAAAAAAAAAAAAAGGGGCGGGGGTTAAAAAGATGTTGGAGTGTTTCATGAAATCCAAAGACAGCACTGAGGCTGGGCCTTTGAAACAAACAGACCTAGGGGGTACAGCACAGATGAGGAACCCTTCTCCATTTCTGCAACTCACAGGGCGAATGAGGGCTCTGCTTCATTGCCTTAGTCATGCATAGAGCAGAGAAGAGCTAGGCTGGCTCAGGAAGCAGAACAAAGCCATGGGCAAGAGGAAGGGGATGTCCTATTTCTTGCCATCAACCTTGGAAAATTTGACCACTAATAAAATGTAGTGCAGTGAACGTCTAGACCTGACCCACTGGCCATCTCTCTCCCATCAAGAGAAGTAAGTGAGAGAAGGTGGAGTGTTGCTAGGTTAGTGCCCTTTATGAGCTGAGTTGGAAATGTGAGGCCAAGAGAGAAAACTTCCCATCAATACTGGTAAATTGAGTGGGGCCTCAAAATCTAATCTAAACCATCAACACACTCACGCAGCAGCCCCAGACTGTGCCCAGATCTCACTCTGTTTAGAGTATGCTCCCGCTCTGATGCCAGAGGTGGGCACTGGCTCCTCACTGGCCCACCTCCCCAAAGGTGGCTACATTTAAGGGGAGACTGGCTTCTCATTGACTCATTTATTCCCAAAGTTGTCGTAGCAGAAGCAAGGACTTACTGCTCATTGGTCCAGCTGCTTCTATCTTAGTACATCAAAATATAGTAATACCAGAGGCAAATACATTTTTGCATCAGCATTTGCCAGTGGACATAAAGTTACTTCTGCTTTCTTATCACGGCTCTTGAAGAACATGAACATGCACAGCATCCGCTTTTCTCTTTTTATGTTCCCAGATAATCATGAACAGAATTTTAAGAAAGTTCTTGATATATATTTCTAGGCTGTAGGTCCAAGATGAGGCACAGAATTGGAAAGAGGGCCATTCCTTCTGCCTCTGTGTGGAATCCACCCAGACCCTCTTCAACAAGTCTGGATCTCAGTGCAGGGGTGGGGGGCTGGGGGTCTTCCTTGGGGTTTTATCTCAACCTGAGGGGTGGTAGTGGCTGCTGCTTAGAGCAGCTATTCCTATATTCTTTAGAGTTCTCTTTGCTTATCCTTTGTTATTCTTGTAACTCCTGTTACAGTTACTAATTCTTACATTAAACTTTCCCTGTTCAAATTACTGTGTTGCCTCTCTTCTGATTGGACATAGACTAATACAGCCAGATAGAAGAGATATGCCTGCATCAAAGAAAGAAATACAAAGTCTCAAATTAGGTATTTTTATTCCCATTTCACAGATTGGAACTGAGACTAAAGGGGATACATCTTCTGCAGCAGATGCTGTTGGTACCCTGCCCATTTCCCCTCGCCCTTACCATTTCAGTACACTTACCTCTGCCAGAACCTGCATTTACTTTTCTGTGCCTGAGTGCTGTCTCCATCTTTCAAAGCACACTTTCCCCTTCTCTGTAGCAGGCTAAAGTGCTAGGGGAATTAAGTGCTCTTCTGGAGCAGCCCTCAGCCAATGACTGACAGGAGTTGGTGCATAAATACTCAGTCTCCTTGCTCCCTGTGATGGGATAACTCTGGCTGCTCATGTACTGCGACCTCCAGTTTCCTTAGTGGGTTGAAGCTCCATTGCCCAGCAACAATTGGTGCAATAATGCACCTGGGGCAGAACAGCTGAGACGGTGACATGGAGATACCGGCTCTTGTGATGTCCCCAGTCTCCTTCCTCTAGGATGGTTCTGGAACATTCTCCTGAATAAAAATAGCATTTATTTGCCATGGAACGGTGCTTAGCCTTTACATACATAATCTCATGTCAACTTTATGACAACCCTATGGTGCGTTCTATCCTCACCCCATTCTAGCCCACCTTGGTATGAGCTGGAAAGGGGCAGCATGGGATTCGGATCCATGCAGCCTCTGTCCAGAGCTGTGCTTCTCATCTGTACACAACTTCAGGATCATTAAAAACAGTAACAGCAAATAAAAAACCCAAAACTACCTTTCACTCAGCTGCTTTGCATGAGTGTCTGATCCTTGGTGCTAGGCAATCGTGACTTGAACAGAAGTTTTCACAGAGGATTCCATTTTCCCTTCTGGGTTTATCCTGTTTGACTATGGTATCAGTGGCAACATCTGCTTTGTATTTTTACAGACTCTTTTTAAAGCGTGTACTTGAAGCAGGTTTGTTTTTTTGGGCTGAGTATGTTTCATTTCTCTGAGAATCCACATCTCTCGGGCACAGGGGGACTGAACTGTCTGGATTGTTTGATCATCCGAGCAGTCTGTGCCCTACGCTTGACTGCTTACCACTCCTTCTTCACCCCCTCCATGGATGAATCCACTCGAACAGGGTTTTACACTTTCCTCATAATTTATTTACTAATTTAGGTGCTCATTCTGCAATGAGCATTTTTTTGGCACCTATTATTTCCTAGACATTGTGCTGGTGGTCAGAGAGCTCAGGTGACAGCGTCCTTGCTTCCAGGAGCTCGCAGAGTGTGGTGTGGAGAGGCATGTGGGAAGGGCGAAGGTTGCTGATGACCCCACAACATCCCAAGTGCTATCACAGCGGTAAGCACAGGGATGATGAGATGCCTGAGACAGCGTGTGCACCAGGCGGGGTTTTTATCAAGGCTTCCAAATGAGTTGTTTGTAGTGTTGGAGGACAGGTGGGTGTTTGCTACATAGAATGGGGGGGAGGCAGGGAGCATTTGAAGCAGAGACAAGAGCAAGTATCAGAGTCAGGAGGGAAGTTAGGAGAATTGCATGTCACCTGGTGTTGCAAAGGCACAGGTGAGTGGGATAGGGCAGAGTGACCAGAGATCACACCTGAGGGCTTCAGGGGCCTGACTGAGAAGGAGCCTCACCAGCAAGTGAAGGAGCTCCACAGAAGGGTTTCAGCCAGGCAGGGTTGCAGAGGCACTTCTTATGGTGGCAGTGGGCAGGAGCGGGTAAGAGTGGCAATTTTCAATGTCAGAAAGTCCAGTCGCGTGACAGGTGCTCTAATCCAGGAGAACAGGAAAACAATGGCACTGGGGATGGAGGAGAGAAAACAGATTTGAGAGCCATTTGGGAGGTAGAACTGGCTAGACTTGATGGCACGGAGCAGTGGGAGAAGGAAAGGGAGGCATCCTTTGTTCTTAAGTCAGTGGCTTGGGTGACTGTGTGGTGGTGGCACTGTTTCCTGAGATGGTGATGACAGGGAGGAGCAGGCATGGGGGCTGGGCTGGGTTGGGCTGGAGAGATGAGTTCAGATTTGCATCTGCTGAGACAGATTTGCCTGTGGGGCATTTAGGGGAATGCCCTGTATTTGGCAGTAGAATGCTAGGAAGGGGTCAGAACCAGAGAGGCAGGTGCTCAAACAGCATCCTACAGCTGTCCTGGCAGTGAGGGGTGGTGATGGTGTAAGGAGAAATCTTTTGCTTATCTTAGGCATCTTGAGTCTTTTCTTATGAGTTTTTTTACTTGGAAAATTCCCCTGTTTGGGGGGCATATAGTCAAATGGCAATGTCCGTGCACCCAACACTGATCATTCCCCTGGAGTGAGGTATTGTCCCACCATTTGGATGTAGCAGTTTAGAGCTGATGTGGAGATTCTGTTTCCTTGCAGTTCACTGATACATTCCTTGCATTTGGTATCCATCGTCCTCTGGCCATCACCAAGTCAAGGGGATTCTGATATTCCTTTCCCTGATCCAACCAAAGCTCTTTGTAAATTGAACTCAGCAGGAGTAAGTCCAGTGACCTCATAAATAGTGGAAATGATTGCAAATCAGAATTCATATATGTTCCTGACTCAGTGGGTATCCTTCTCCCCCACAAAGGAAGCAATCATCGCTTTCAAATTTCTGTTTGCCCTTTCACTCAGCTATGCTGGTGGAAAATATATAGAGAGATTTTGCTGTATAAGCCTGAAAGGTCCACTTCCTCCAACCTGAAAAAATAAAAGCCCTGTATCTGGCCCTGTGTAGTCAGGTGGTTGCACTTGGGGAATCACCCAAGGTGTGAGGGTCTGGCTAGGGGTTCACAGAAAGGGTCTTCCATGGCCATGAGGGAAAATATTTCATACTCTAAGAAACACTTAAAAATGTTGTGACAGATACTGCTGATGCTCCATCAGCATCTGTGTTTTCCCCTCCTACAGCACACGATATTTCATGGAGGTGGGACCAGGTTACTCATTGTGGTCAGTGATTATGCCCCTTCTGGGCTTAGCCCCTCATAAAACCCTCCACATTCTCTTTCTTCCCTGTTTTCTGGCTTTTGTAAGTGATCCAATGGAGGACCCGAGTCCCTAAATGTGATGGAGCAACTAAATGGAAGGAGGTTGAGTCCCTGAATGACTGTATGGAGCAGAGTCCCATTTACTGATCTGCATTCAACTGTGACTTGAAGAGGAAATAAGACTTTCTTCTGTTTAAACATGGAGATTTAGGGGTTGGTTGTCTGATGAAGCAATTAAATAATTCTCTCTGATACCTATTTCCTCACTGAATACTACTTTTTGAGCCCTGCTAGGATTTGTATGAAAAAGCCTTCTTTTTTCCCCCTTTCCTTCCTTGACCCTTTCTCCACTTTTCCCTAGAGAGAAATATGTGAATCCAGTTAACTTCTGGTTCTGATGCATAAAAGGTACCTAAAAAACAGTGAGAGCAAGGGGCTGCTTGGGAGAGAGTATGGGTAGTCTTGGATTCTCATCTTGCTTGTAGCTTTGACTGGCTGAAAAATCACCTAATTTTGTCTGACCTGTTTCCCCACTTGTGAAATGGGCATATGTGAATAAGAATTGCTGTAAGGGTTTGATGAGGTCATGCATATGAAGTCAATTTATAAACTGTAAAGCTCACTCTGCCTGTGGGTGACTGTCTGAGAGGATGTTAAAACTTACCTGTGTGATGTTTTCATTCCCACTGTCCTCTCACCTTTTCTCTGCAATTCTGGGCAGCCACATCCTTTTAGTGGAAGTACCAATGTTGTGCTCCCAATTCCTTCATGTTGCACTGGTGGAAATATTCCCTGGGTAGCATTTATAGAATGTTAAGGTTAATTTTGCTCACTCTCATGCTTTTTTTCCTCTTCTTTTGGTTATTGCTAGATTTATGGAAGGAGAATTCATAACAGAGTTAATAAGTCAATTAAATTTCATTTAGTTTACAAAGAACCTCCATTCTAAAATCACCCAAGAAACAAAACTACATCTATTCACACAAATTGCAATGCTTTTCTCTGAATAAACAATTTCTTTTTGTGTTTTATTGTTTTTATGTCCTAAAAGGACAGAGAAATTCAGCAGTCTTGGAGTTTCCATAATTTCAAAACTATCATTTGCTTTTTCTAATTTGTCCTAATGAGCCTACATTTTTTCTTTATCAGACCCATTTTCTCCGGCAAAAGGTCATCACACGCAATCATCCATGTCTGCTGGGTATAAATTGTTTTCATAACAATTTTCATTTGCCTTGGAAAATGCACCAGGCTGAAAACATGGCCACTTTATATCTATGACAGTGTGCATCCTATTTACCCCATTTTCTTTGGAATATCAGCCTTCCAAAGAATAATAAGTCATGGAGCTAGGAACACGAGCTGATGATACAGACTGACAAGACCTCTTCCCTGCCTGAAGGTTCTGCTCTTCCTAGTCTGGAAAGACCTACACGACTGTTTTGTCCTCTCTCTCTGGCTCATCCATGGATCTAGATCGCAGATCACTCCCCTCCCATCTCCTTGGTGAGCTTTCCGGCTGCCCTTGCCTGGGATTTGGGCAGCGATTCCCTTTCTTTCTGTGCTCCATAGCTGAAGGCTAGTCAGACCAACTCCTAGCCTCAGTCTCAGCAACCAGAGATCTTGGGCAGAGCCCTGGGTCCCTGTGGTAGTCGGAGGATGGGAGCAGCTTAAAAGCCACTTAGTACTTTATCTTCATTCTCCAAAAGCTCAAGCATGTATTCTGTTAGTTCATTCACTTATTCATTTGAGAAACATTACTGAGCATTTACTCTATTCCAGGGATTGGGCACAAAGATTACATTCCTGCCCACACACTGCTTCTTATGGTCCAATAGTGGAGACAAACAACTGTATGAGAAATTGTATTGCCACTGTGGGAACTCAGAGACATCAGAGGAGCAGGGTGTGCAGATGACAGTTTCTGCTCAGGCAAAATGCTCCAAAGGAGGGGCTAGACCAACACTGCCCACTAGGAACCTAATGCAGGCCACCACGGTAATTTTAAAATTTATTATACAGTAAAATATTGTTTTTATTTATGACTGTATAAGAAAATCATACAGTAAAATTGACTTTTTTTCTTATGATGTTCAGTTCTAAGAATTTTAACACATGGCATAGATTCCTGTAGCTACAACCCCAGAGTACAGAATGGTTCCATCACCCCCAAAAGCTCTCCTGGCCTGTCCCTTTGTTGTCACACCCTTTCCCCACCATAATCTCAGGCAGCCCCTCATCTGTGTCCCACCACTACAGTTTGGTCTTTGTAGGAACGTCAACTAAATGGAATCATACAGTATGTAAGATTTTGTGATTGGCTTCTTTCACCCAGCATGTCTTTTAAGATTTATCCAAGTTGTGTTTATCAATAGCTTGTTCCTTCTTACTGTGAGTAGTTTCCCATGGTACGGATGCCCTGTGGTTTGCTAATCTATTCACTCCTGGAGGGTATTTGTTTCCAGCTTTTGGCTATTGCAGACAAAGCTGCTGTCACAAAGTACTGTAGATTGAGTGGCTTATAAACAACAGAAGATTATTTCCTACAGTTCTGGAGTCTGGAAGTCCCGGATCATACCTGGTATTTCTCACCAAGACACTAGTGCCAGTATGGTCGGGTTTTGGTGAGGATCTTCTGAGTTGAAGACTGACAATTTCTTACTGTGGTCTCACATGGCAGAAGGGGTGAGAGAGCTCTTGGGGTCTCTTGTATAAGACACTAATTCCCCCAAAAATAAATAAAAATGCTAAACTTAAAAACAAAGGAAAAGGCACTAATACCATTGTTAAGGCCCACCCTCATGCCCTAATCATCTCCTGAAGGCCCCACCTTCAAATTCCCTCACACTGGGGATTAGATTTCAACATAAAATGTTTGGGGTGTGGGGCACACACATTCATTCTATAATTGCTGCTGTGACCATTTGTATAGGTATTTGTGTAAACATACATTTTCATTTCTCTAGGGCAAACATGCAGGTGTAGGATTGCTGGGGTATATATGGTTAGTAAATGTTTAACTTTGTAAGAACGTGCCAAACCTTTTCCCCAGAGAGGCTGTACCATTTTGCATTCCCAGCAGCAACTCATGAGAGTTCCTCATCCTTACCAGCACTTGCTGTTGTCAATATTTTTTATTTTAGCCAATCTAATGGGTTCAAAGTGATATATATTGTGATTTTTAATTTACATTTCCGTAATGATGAGTGATATTTAACAGCTTTTCATGGGCTTATTGGACCTCCTTAAACCCCTTTGGTGAAATGTCTGCTCAAATCCTTTGGCTGTTTTTTATCGTATTTGGAGAATTCTTTACATATTCTAGATATAAATCCTTTGTCAGATACATGGTTTGAAAATATTTCTTCCCAGTCTGTAGCTTGCATCTTAATCCTCTTGTTAATGTCTTTGGCAGAGCAAAAGTTTTAAATTTTCAAGAAGTCCAACTTATCAATTTTGTCCTTAATGGATTGTGCTTTTGGTGTCATTTCTAAGAGCTCTGTGTAATGTAAATTTTCTAAAGTCATTTTTAAAAAATGAAAGGAAATAGGCAAAATTAGTTCTAAAGCTATATTTTATTTAACCCAACATTTCCAAAATGCTATAATTTCAACATGTAACATTTAAAAAATTGAGGTATTTTACATTCTTTTTTGGTACTTAGTCTTCAAAAATCTATTGTGTATTTTATACTTTCAAGCCATTTCCATCCAGCTATTCATAGTTCAAGCGCTCAATAACCACCTGGATGAGTGTTATTGGGGGGTACGGAGCTAAACCATGTGAAAGTCGTGGAGGGTGATGGTTGACAACACCTGACCTCTCACCCGCCTTGAGGGCGCACAAAGGAGGGCACTCAGAGGCTTGGGAGGGTTTGTGGGAGCAGTTCTTCAGAGAAAGCCATGCTGTGAGTTCTGCCCTCTTTCTCCGGGGAGAGCAGGAACTGCTACCTCTTAATCCCAAACCAGAGGAAAGGGTCCACGAGAAGAGCCGGATTTGGGGAGAGGAGCTCTGGAAAGGGATAGTACTGAGCTACGGGGTACTTGCCTCTTACCTCAAGTCTTGAGAAAGGGCTTTATTGGGTTACTTGGAAAGCTTCATAGACATCCCCTCTAGTTGGAGGGACAGAGTTAACTAGTCTGTGATCTACACCAAAGAACCTATAGGTCAAGAGGAGGAAGAGGCAGCCTAGTAGAAGTCACTGCATTGGAAACCCTGCACTCACATCTGATGCAGCAAAGACTGCAAGTGTGTCCTGAGAATGTGCAAGAAAGAGAAAGTCAGTGTGAGGTCCTGTCTGGGAGGGCCACCTGGCCACCAGGCTCCCCAGAGCGAACCTGTAGGTGCCATCCAGTGTCTTGGGACCCGGGAAGGGCAAGTGACTGGCCCAGGCAGAAATGCATTAGGCTTTGTCAGGACTGCTGCCCAGAGAGAGCAGGGCCTCCAGAGGACCCATGAAAGGAAAGGAAGAGTCAGCAGTGCTCCGTCTCCCGTCCCAATCAGTGCAGAACTCTCTGGCTCCCCTTACCTCTCCCTCCGCTTTGCATCCCCTCTCTGGAGGGGTCAGAAGGTGGATAGCAAATGAGGAGGAGGAGGAGAAGCATAGGTGGGGGGAAAAAGAGTTCTACCATGTTCTTCTGGTCTGACTGCAGACTTCGCACCAGCAATCGTGGAGCGGGCAGGGTGGAAAAGCCTCAATTTTAAATCAGGTTTAGAGATTTGATTATTATATGAGACAGGGTGTTTAAATTACTGACCTTAAACTATTTTGTGGCATAGGTGAACATAAAACTGTACTTCTCACTTGTTTGATGCCAGGGTCTTATGACTAAGTCCCCTGCCTCTGGACTTCCATTTGCTCCTTCTGCCACCCCTCCTGCTCACTGCTTTGGGTACAGACTATTGAATCTGGACCCTGATCGTGTCGCACCTGTCCCCACAAAGCTGTTGTGTGCCGACCTCTTGAGGCTCTCCGTGGGGAGAAGATGATGCTCTCCATCTGGTCTATGGGCGTCACTGTGGTGGCTGCGGTGGGTGTTCGACCATGGCAGTGGCAAGTCAAGGAGTGGCAGAGAACACCCTTGGCTCAGGGGCTCCTCAGGCTGTTTCCCACAAAGTACAGAGTTTAGTTTGCTTGCAACAGCGAACATCAAGCATATCATTAAGTGAAATTGGACAACAGGAAATGTTGAAATATCATTAGGTTGTCATTGAGTAAAAACAAACCAATCAATCATCAAATGTGTTTGGTGAAAAATATAACAGACTAGATTAGGTGATTTATTAATTAAAGAAATGTTTTTTTGAGCCAAGCACCTGGGCAAACAATACAGTAGTCACAGCCCCTGCCCTCGTGGAGTCTGCAGTTTATTAGATGAGATGTTTGCAAGAAATTATAGGGACATGTAAGGATGGTTAGACTAGAGGAAGTCCCAGGTGTTTTGGATGTCTGTAGCAGAGACAATATTTAGAGCCTTACACTTTGGAGTTTCTATCTTTCTGGGATCAAATCTACAACCATACATGGGCCTAGAAAGGAAGTGAGTATCAGAGGCCCCCAACCCACAAGAGAAATAGAAAGACAGACTTGTTGGGTGGGAACATAATTAGGAGGGCTAAGGTAAGGAAAGAGCTGGCTTGTTTAAGGATAGGTGGGGAAACAGGATGACACTCATCAATCATGGAAGGAAACAGGGATCGAAGAATTATCATTAGCTTTTTAAATCATTTATTGATCCCCCACAATGAGAACAAAACATTCATATCTTCCAGATAATGATTAAAAATGGATGTTTGATGCAGCCTTGCTGTGGCAGTGGTGACGAGACTCTCAGATTTCCAAAGGCTGGGAGTGTAACTGACCAGCAAGCCCCATTGCTGGGCTCTGACATCCTTTAGGTGCTTGCCGGAAGCACTTGCTTTCTATAGGCTGTTCCAGCCAATGACAGTGCAAGGCGGGGAAGCTAAGGAAGACTTGTTCTTAGGAGACATGGGGCCCTTCTGATGTGTTAGTTTGGCTTGAGAACTCCCTGACAGCCCGCTTGACTTTCCTTAGAACTGCGTTGTGATGTAGGATGTTTCCACCAGAGCTTCTCTCCCTCCTTCTCCCCTTTACTTTGGGTTGGACCTATATGCTAACACCTCAAGAGTGTTTCAGAGAAAATTTATAGATGTTCCTCGAGGCACCTTTTTATCCAGAAACTATCAGGTGCAGTCGGGGTGAGTGTGCAGGGTTGAGGCACCAAGCCAGACCATGTGGCATGGCATCACACACACACACACACACACACACACACACACACACACACACACACTACACGTGGTTCAAAGCATGGTTCTTCCATGTATGGCTGTGAGATCTGGAGCAAGTTACTTAATCTCTGCTATGCTCAGTTTCCTCATAAGTAAAATAGGATACTTGTTTTTCCCTCGTGGGCTTTTTTTTGTGTGTAGGGATTAGTTGAGATAATGCACATAAAGGCTTACGCCAGTATCTGATACATAGTTGGGCTGGCTGCTAAGGGCTTTGTCCCTTTTTCTGTCACCTTTGCCCTCTGTAGAAAGGGAGAAACCTGAGTGCATTTGGTCCTCTTTCACACGGAGCCCCAGGATGCTGCTTCATCAGGCCCTTTCTCTCCAGGAAGCCATCCCTGATTACCACAGTCCCAGGGCTGAGGTCTTTTACTTCTTCCCCTGACGTCCTGTCAGTGGCCTTCTCTTGGTTCTGATTGTGTAGGACCCTGCATGCTTCATAAGGGGGTCTCCCTAGGCCCCTCCTTCCAGGAACTGCTCCTCTTCCATATGCACGATCCTCACGGGAGCCGTGGCGGTGCCATTCTATCCCCTGACCACAGCTGATTGTTCCCGGGGTTCTGAATGAACCATCAATGCATTCCCAAGGAATTTTGGACTCAAAATTGGGAATGTCAGAGCTGTCTCTCTCTGGGGGCAGCTAAGGCCATCACATCTCAGGCTCTGAAGCTATTTGCATCCCAGCCATTTGTTCCACTAAGGAGAAAGCCAGGACACAGGAGAGGGATAGCTGAGAGATGGAGAGAGGTCCAACAGCATTCTAGTCCTTGGTCCTTTGAGACACCCTGACATTCTCATAACCAACTCCCTCCTTGCTTAAGCTAGTTTGAGTAGGGTATCTGTCACTTGCAGCCCAGAGAGTTCTGAGTAATGGGGTGTGTTTTTTTTCCGTGTGGTTATTCTGCCCTTCTAACCTGGAGTCTCTCAGAGGCAGAGACCATGCCCCTCACTCTGTTTCTGCCCACAGTGCCCAGAATAGTGCCTGGTCCCTGCAGCTGCTCCAGACAGATGTGTGGTTGACAGTGAGGCTAAATCAAATATTCTGTTCATGGAAGGTTTCTATATATTCCATGCATGATGTCACAGGACTGCTTTAAATCTATACTCAAAATTCTGGTTTAACTGTGCTAAAAATGTTTTGTGACAAAGACTGTGGACCCTTTTGGAGAAGGAGCTCCTGGCAGGTATTTTGTAAGAGACATGGTGGAGTTTCAGGTTGATGGGTGTTGCTAGGAGCATCAGTGTACTTAAAATGAAGGGATGTTACCACCTGTCCCACCCCAGGCTCCCCTGTTCCACCAATTAGCCTATTCAAAAATGCAACTGTGGGAGAGAGCATGGGGGCCACAGCCTGGCTTCTCTGCAGTTGGAGATGTCAGAGAGTTTGATTCCTTCTCAAGGCTCTTTGCACACGTCAGTCCATTTGATTCCTGATGAAGTGTAAAATGCACCAAGACAGAAATTTTGCTTTTATATTTCAGATACAACCTAGCTGGGGCTAGCCTTTTTCAGTGAATATTTTGGACTCAGATTCTCCCAATATTTATAACATGCCTCCATAAGCCTGGGCCTGAGGTCTTTCTCATGTGCTTTCTCATTAGCCCAGGAACTGCATGACCCAGGACTTATGATCCCCATTTTACAGATAAGCAAGCAGACACAGAGAAGTCAAGCAACTTGTGCCACAGCACACAGCTGGCGGGTCAGTGGCTGAGCTAGGATTTGACTCCATATCTGGTTCTGTTTCTACCATAACATGTAGGCTAATAAACAATGGAGGAGCCTCATGGGCAAGCTGTTCTTCCAAAAATGGAGAGTGGAAAATAATCCTCTCAATTTGGGGAAAAATTAGTCCCAAGTAGAGTTCCTTTTCCTGATTCTGCAACATGAGTAGGGGTGGGACTTGGGTACCAAGTGGAAGAGAATTTTGCATCTGGTAGATACTCACCTTGATGCAAAATTTAAGGGAGTGCTGAAAAAAATCAGTCATAAGATAAATAATATTTAAAATAGTATTTTAAAAAGTCAAAGTTAATGAAAAAATCTATGATGAACAAAGCATCAACATTTTAGTTAAAGACAGGCTCTGTTGACAGGGTTGGGATTAGGGTGAGGTGAGTGAGATGCATCGTGCAAGTAGGGTGTTGGGCCTCAGAAACACTGGAAGACACTGCTAGGAGTTCACCAAAAGCCATTTGTCTTCCTCTTCGGCTTATAGATAACTACACATCTCACTCTCCTTTGCAGTTAAGTGTGGCCATGTGACTAAGTTCTGGTCAATGGGGATGTTAGTAGAATTGATGTGAACCATTCCAGACCCGGCCATAAAAACTCCCAACATCCAATTTCCCATGCTTTTTCCCTCTCTCAGCTTGAGACCAATGAGCCTTGTGACCTCAGAAGCCAAGGGCTGAAAATGATACAACCACCAGATAAAAATAACCTGGGTAGCAGAGTCACTAGTGGAGAAGAGCAGCCCACTGCTAGATGGAGACCCCCTTTTTGGACCATAAGGGAATTAAACTAAACTTACGTTATTCACAAGGGTTTTGGACCTGGAGCTGGATGCTCCAGCAGCTAGCATTTCCTTACCTGATACACAATTTGGTACCGAAAGTGGGATGCTGCTGTTACAAAAACTTAAAATTAACGACATTGCCTTGGTGTCAGATGGCATGCAGCAGGGAAACCGATCTCGGAGACTGGGAATATGGAAACCCATTATATACAGGTGCAAAACCTTTGGTATAACTGTCACCTGTGATAACTGGGAAGGCAGACTACATATCTACAGAACCTGTTGCTCTAGGCGGACACAGTTGGAAAAAGCCCAGGCAACAATATGCTGGATTTTACTCTTTACTCTTGGCAATGTACTACAAGAAAGAGATGAGCTCAAGAGAGATTTAGCTGACTAGCCTTAAGACAACTGCTGAGGCCCTGGACTTGCATAAAATGAAAGGAGCTGCAAAAACTGTACAACCTTAAAGGAGAGACTGTTCTTCTACACCCATTTCAGATGTGGCCGTGGAAGAACCTCTGAGACACCAGAATCAGGAGCCACAAAACAGTGATGTGGGACATTCTCCCAGAAGGCAGAGTAGGCATCTAATTAAGGAAATTTCCCCATTGTGAAGGCAGGCACATCTCTCCTCCCTCTTCTAAATTCTGGTAGCAGACTATTTATCTGGGTCTCTCTCATCTCAGTTCTCTGTGGCCTGTATGTTCCTTGATGTCTGGAGTGGTATGTAAACGTGTTGGTGAGAGTATGGTTGAGATTAATATTCTACCAGCATACAATATAACCTTTTCTGGAACAACATATACCAGGAACATTTAAAATGACTGTACTGTTTAGTCTAATAATTCCATGTCTAGGAATCTAGTCCAAGGAAATAATCTGATGTATAAAGACTTAAGCACAAAGATGTCTAACACAGTGTTATTTCAATGATAAAAAAATTGGAGACTACTTAAATATCCAACAGTAAATTAAATAAGCTATTTAGTAAATTTATAGTATATCTGTATGGTACAATATTCTTTTGTATATGAAAACTTTTTAATAACTTGGGGAAAGGCTTATCATGCAAAATTGCACATATGCTAAGACTTCAACTATGTAAAAGTTATATTCATTGAAAAAAGCTGAAAGGGAATATGTTAAAATGTTACTGGTGATTTTATAGGGAATTACAGGTTTTATTAGAGATAACATCTTAGAGTTTTTGGTGACACACAGATTTTCCACGAAGGCCATAGATTGCTTATATTTTGTTTTTCATTTTTTGGATGCCATTTATTTTATTCAAATATATACATGCATTTTCACTTTAATGGTTGTGATCAACATTGTGTGACCAATGTTTGGGGCCTTACATTTACTTTTCAACTAGGACCTACGGACAGCAGAAATAGTTATATTACTTTTATTTTTGCTTTTTAGATTAATAGCATTCTAAAATAATTTAGCCACCTTGAACCATACTTATGCAAAATATAAAAAAGACCTAGATGATATGTAAATATTCTATATTATCATAATTTTATATTAAAAAACAGTAAGTGGACTCAAGATGTAATTTTTCCAACACATAGCTTTTATTACCACCGATTCTAAGTCAGATATAACCTTTCTCTGTAAACATTTTGCATGCTTACTTAAAACTTGGTCTCTTAAATAGGCTTAATGAAGAAATATTAGCAAAATTGTTCAAGAAATTTTCCCTTGAAAAAATTACTACCATCTCTGAAAAATAACAGAAAATTTCCACTAAAGAATGCTGACATACAATTTGGATTTTAAAGTCACCTGTTCTGTGGGAAATAGATTTTTTGTTTAAAACAAGAATATAAGATTTTCATTTGTCCTTATGAAGAGCTTTAGCAATATACTAAATCATACTTAGAAGCAGCAAAAATGACAATAGTAATGCAACTAAGATCCTGGAAAATTGGGAGTCTGTAAGTAAGGGGGAAAAACAATCTCCCTCAAAAGAGAAACAATTGATGTATCAAAGTCTTCATATTTCTGCTGCTCTTCCTATTTCAGCATTTGGTTTGATGCGCTGAGGACAACACTGGCCTGCGAATTAGAAGCCCTGAGTTATAGATTAATTTGTCTGAACTTCCACCTCGCTTGGACCTGTTTTCCCATTTGCACAAAGAGGGGGCTGCACGAGATAATACCGAACTGGCCTTTCCAGTTCAAAAAGTCTATATACAAATGTGCTGAATCACCCCCTGGTTTATCATTCCTTGAGGTAAAACCAACACTAAATCTTGGAGCCCAATAGACTTTGAAATTGGCCCTCATTTTAATTCTCAAGTTCTTAGCATGAGAGCAACGTTCAATATGGTTCTGAAATATCTCATGCAAAAAAGTGCCAGAGTCATAGACTGAAATATTTATTTGAATATAAATGAACTCAGATTTGCCAAAATACGTTCCCCCTGTTGTCATGGACACAAATGCCTGACTTTCTGATTTGCATTTCTTTTCTAATGGGTACAATATGTTTCAGCTCCTCATTGGTGCTGGGGTTGGGTATGAGAAACTCACCATTCTGTGAGCTCCCCCAAATGTCAGCCAGTGGGAAACTTTTGTGCCCTTGACTCTGCCTCACTTAGCCAGCTGGAAGTTCGTCTGTGTCCCTGCGGGGTCAGGACAGCAGCTCAGAAGACTCCTGACACTTCCCTGCCAGCTTCCCCAGGAGGGACCGGTGGTGGATTTTAGAGATACCAGGGTGCTTTCCACCTACTGCCTCTCCTGGTCTCTTTTCCAGGCCAGGCCTCTCCTGCCTCTTTTGAAATTCACCTTGGCTGTCTTCCTGAATCATGAGGGTTGCATGAATTCTTGTGCATTTACATTCCCTGTCTTGCCAACATTTTGCTCTTTCTCCTGTGCATTCCCTCTTGATCCTAGGTTACCACCAGCCTGTAAATTCAAATCCTCAGAATCACACTCTTTTTCCCTCTTCACCTCAAAAAAAGACAGTCACCAAATCCCCCTGATTCTGCCCTCTATTGGTCTCCCCGCTTTCACTGAGCCTTCTTCGAATATGTTTTCCACGTGACAGAAAGAAAAATTTTCTAAAATGCTAATGGGATCTTGTCATCATTTTTCTTATAACCCTTTAATGGTTTGGCCCCATTGTTAAAATCAAGTACCAAATCCTTACCAGGCTTTCGAGACCCTGTCCTGTCTTATTCCTGTCCCCCTTCTCTATGCCATCTCATGCCGCCCTCCCCTGTGCTCGCTATATTCCAGGCACACCGTCCACCTCTGTGCTTTTCTACTATGCCACTCTCCTCCCCTTTGGCCTTCCCTGATGGGCACAGTTCCCTATTAGAACTGGGTCATTCTAATGACCCAATTCTGGCCTTTGCACAGGCTGTTCCTTTGCTTGGAACACTTTCCTCCTGACCCCTGAGAAGACACTTCTCAGTTTTCAGGTTTCACCTTAAATGTCACTTGTGCCGTGTAACTATTTGAATGAAGATGAATTTTTCAGACTGGTTGTCAGAATAAATTTCTGAGTCACAAGTCTGACCACATAAGCCCTCAACCCCCAACTCTCCCCTCCCCTGACAAAACCAAACAACTCAAAACTTACCCCTGGGCTTATTGCTCATTGAAAAGAAGGGCCAGGGTTTCTAGCGTCACACACAAGGCCACTGCAGTCTGACTTCCAGACCTCTTCCCAGCCTTGTTTCCTCTCATCCCTGCCGGACTCTGCGCGCCCCAGCGCACCCAGCACCTCAGAGTCCCCTGACCCACCCGTGGCTCCCATGCTCTGGGTCTCGGCTCTTCCTGCTGGATTTTTCTTCCCCCTTCTCTGTGTGAGAACTTCAACCCGCCCTCCAAATCCAGCTCAGAAGCTTTCCCCTGCTTCTGAGAAGGCTCGGTCAGGCCCTCCGGGGTTGTGTTATTTACATGTAAATCTAGTCCGTCGCACACCCTTGTGAGTTACCTTAGGACAGGAACACTGTCTCCTCTCCACTATCACCTGCAAGGGCAGGAACCCGGCCCCCCGGGCAGTAAGGGACTGTTCCTTCTCCTATCCCTGTCTTTCCTCTCTGCGCATAACTAGGAAAGCACTTCTGCCCAGCTTTGTGCCTGGGAAAGGGCCCCCCTCCAGTCCCTTCCTACCTGTGCCCTCCCACCAGAGGTGTTGGTTATCTGATTGGTCAGAGCAAGGACATTCTCTGGAACAAATTGTACTAGTGGGCGGGGTGTCTGTGTCTTAAAGACAGGAACAGAGCCTCTGCCCCTCCTCAGCCTGTTCAGCCAGCCAGGCACCCAGTCCTGCCACCCTCCCCTCTGATGCAGCTTCTGTGCCTGAGCCCGAGAGGTAAGTCACTTGGGGCCCGCTCTGAGGGGCTCACCATCCCAGTGTAGAGGTTCGGGCGTCCTGCCAAAGCTTTACTCTTGGTCTCGGCTTTTTCCACAGAGTCCTGCACATGAGGGGGTGGAAGTGATGTTGGACTTTATAATAATAAAGGGTGCTTCATTTTCCATTTGACTATGGTGCCAGGTGTGTGTGCTTCTCCAGCCAGGCCCTGGTGGTCCATACTGATCCCCTCATGTGGTCATTGTAATACGTGTTCTTCACTCAGAGTGCCTGGGTTCAAATCCCAGCTCAACTCCTTGTTGACTGAATGATTTTGGACAAATAACTAGGCCTCCATTTCCTTGCATTAGAAAATGGGGCCATCAATAGTGCTTACTCCTTAGGGCCTTTGTGAGGATTCAATAAGAGATTCTGAGCACAATGTATGGCACTGAGGAAGTATCAAATAACAACTAGGGACCCCTGTTAGGGCACTGGAATGCAAGGTCTGGGAGGGCAGGGATGTGCCTGTTCTGTTCAGAACTGTGTCGGTCATGTTTGGAACTGAGCCTGACACATAGGTACTCCGAGGATGGTTATTGTATGACTATCATGGTTCCTAAGTTTTGTAATGTGTAGGAGATCCTCAATAAAGCTTTTAAAATGAATGAATGGATGCAATAATGTCTTAAGCCGGTGTTAAGTACACGTGCTCACTGAAAGATACAGAAGTCTATTTTAATGAAATCAATTATATGGGCACAGATTAGGGAGACTTCTACTTTGCAGTTATCTGAAATGTCAGCAGAATTTTCTAGGTTTGGATAGAGCTGGCATTTTGGAACAGTCATGTGATGGGAATGCCATTCATCCATCCCACAGGACGTGTGGAGCTCCTCCCTGCCTCAAGTCCTCTTCTGGGTCCTATAGGCACAGAGCCAGGCACCATCCTTGCCTCAGGGAGCTCCTGGCTGAGAGCCTGGGCAACGCCTGGCGGATGGTCTCAGGGACCCACCATGTGTTGTGGTTCCAGCCCCAGCTCCGCCCCTCCCATGGTGAATGCCCGGAGGAGGCCCCTTCCTCTCTCTGGACCTTTCATGGCAGGGTTCAACTGGGTCAGTAGTTGTCCTTCTTTGAGCAGAGGAATACTTTGGTCCAGTAAAAATGCCCCGTGGAAGCTGTGGGTATACAGCAGATGGAGGGAATCCATAGGGGAAGGGGAGGCAGGCTCTGCTGCACACCGAGGCCCTGGCCTCCCTCCCTCTCTTCCCCAGCTGAAGAATTCCAGGAGTGGTGAACAGCAGCCTCCGGCATTATGCAGGACTTGCAGGCAATGCCACATGAACAGGTCTGTCCTGGGCTATCCAAGGAAGTTTTCTTGTTTTTAAAAAAACTTTTATTTGAAAACTGTCGCGACCCTTCAGGGACCGAAGCAACACGCCCAAGGTCTTGATTCTTCTCTAGGCTTTATTCTCTCACGGTGGTTACAGCAGTTGTCGGGCAGCTCTTCTCCCTCCCGGCGGGCTCCCTTATATTCAGTCACCCAACCAATCCGGGACAGTATCATGCGTGACCTTTAAGCGGATAGGTGTCACGCACCACTCTAAGCGGGCAGCATGAGCTATGCACGGGTACGGAAGTCTGCTGGGCCAATCCCCAACAGGGAAGAGGGGAAAGGGTGGTGAGCAGGAAGCAGGCGCCATCTTTAGGGCGTTGTCCAGCTAGAGTGGGGCTCAGCCTCAGCTGTAGGCCAGGCCCCCACATCTCCCCCTTTATTGTTTTATAACCAAAGGGCTGTCGGGATCATGCCTGTCTTAGGTCGTCCGGAGTCTGCGGCATTCTTACCCGTCCTCAGGCAACAGACAGCTTAGGTTTGCGCCCTGTCTTAGGTTGATATGCGCAGCTCCCGATCTTACCCGTCCTTGACTACTGATCCAGCATATTAAGCCATACTCTAGAGGAGATGCCTTCCTCTAGCGCTGCCATGGCCTGCAACAGGACCTTCCGTTCTCCCCGTTGCTGTTTTTGTAACAGACTTTCCTCCCAAGCAGGAGAGGCCCACAATTAGCAATATTCCTATGACACCTACACCTGACCAGGCTTTGGTGGCATTTAACATCTTGCCTAACTGTCTGGACAAGTTGGCAGCTTTAGAATAATTATGAAAAGGAATACCAGTAATACACCCTCATATACACAGCCCACAGACAAAACCTCCCCCAAGAGGTCCAATTGTTCTTGAAGAAGTTTCAGTGGCCTGGGACAGACCATTCAGCGTCTCTGCCGTAGGAATGGTGATAGCGTGGCGGTGGCTGCAGCTGCAGCTCAGCTCCGCCGTCGCCTGCTGTAGGATCCACGGCAGGAGCAGAAGCAGTGCGATCATCTTGTACCTCCGCTCTGGGGTTTTCCACTCTGCGTATCAGACGTTCAGGCACCCAAACGGGGTTCTGCTGGTCCTGTGGAAAAACACAAACCGAGCCTCGGGTCCAGATTATCACTGGGTCCGGGCCTTTCCATGTTCCTTCCAACACATCCTTCCACAAAACTTTAGGCATGTGTTTTGGATTGGATTGTTGGCCATGCCGCTCTGCTGCACTGCGGCCATTTTTGTCCTGTGTTCTAAAATCTTCTCCTATTCCCCATTTTTGTTTATATAAGGCATTCTTGAGGGTGAGGTGGGTGCGTTCCACCATACCCTGACCCTGAGGGTTGTCTCTAGCTCCCTGCTGCTCTCATGACACAAAAGGATGTCATCCATATAATGATAGATGATTATCAGGGGAAACTGTTTCCTGACAGTTTATAAGGCCTTCTTTACATACACATGGTGGGGCTATTAGCCATGCCCTGTGGCAATAAACCTTTGACAGTCTTGGGTGAAGCGGGATGGAGAAGAAACAGTCTTTGATAATCTCCACTTGCCAGACTTTTTCCTAATTACAAAAATAGGTGTGTTCCATGGCGAGGTAGAGGGCTGGAGGTGACCAGCTGCTATCTGTTCTTGTACTAAAGTGTGGGCTGCTTCCTTCTTTTCTTTGGTGAGGGGCCACTGAGGTACCCACACAGGCCTTTTTAGGCTGTTTTCCCTCAGTGGCCCCGAAGAAAAACCCAATCCTGGTCCTCCATCCCCATCCTCTCTCTAAAGGGGGAAGTATCCTAGTTATGATTTAGATGGACTACGTCTCTAATTCCGCGAACCTTTTGATTTCGTCGCCACTCTGCGAACCTTTTGATTTCGTCGCTGCTCTGCGAACCTTCACTGGCGCCTCCTCATTCCATATATTATAATAAACAATGTCACAAACACTAACAGGACACACACACTACACATAAACACCCACCGCAACTGCCTGCTGTCTGCCCTGCCACGTATACTTTCAGTTTACTCGCCGATCCACTCACCCTCCTCGGTTCCCTCTCCCGGTCTGGCCAGCCGACCGAATGGTGTCCAGCGACGTTCCTGAAGAGTTACAAGCTCTACTTCATCGGCAGGCGCCAGGGTCAGCAGATCAGGTCGCGATGAGGTTTAGCGATTCCCGGGTTTCGGCACCACTTGTCGCGACCCTTCAGGGACCGAAGCAACACGCCCAAGGTCTTGATTCTTCTCTAGGCTTTATTGTTTAATCTCTCGCGGCGGTTACAGCAGTTGTCAGGCAGCTCTTTTTCCCTCCCGGCGGGCTCCCTTATATTCAGTCACCCAACCAATCCGGGACAGTATCATGCGTGACCTTTAAGCGGATAGGTGTCACGCACCACTCTAAGGGGCAGCATGAGCTATGCACGGGTCGGAAGTCTGCTGGGCCAATCCCCAACAGGGAAGAGGGGAAAGGGTGGTGAGCAGGAAGCAGGCGCCATCTTTAGGGCATTGTCCAGCTAGAGTGGGGCTCAGCCTCGGCTGTAGGCCAGGCCCCCACAGAAAACAGTTTTAGATTAGAGAAAAAATGTGAAGATAGTATAGAGAATTCCCACATGCCCCACACCGAGCTTCCCCTGTCAGGAACATCTCCCACCAGAATGGCACATTCATCACCATTAATGAGTCAGCAGTGACACATTGTTAACTGAAGATGATGCTTCTTTCAGACTTCCTTCCTTCATTTTCCCGAACGTCCTTGCTCTGTCCCGGGACCCCGTCAGGGTCCACATCACAGTCAGTTGTCACGTGTCCTTGGCTCCTGTTGGCTGAGACAGTTTCTTAGATTTTCCCTTTTTTTGCTGACTTGACAGTTTTGAGGAGGACTGGTCAGGTGTTCTGCAGAATGTGGCTCTCTTGGGATTTGCCTCATGTCCTTCTCATTATTACCCTGGGGTTACAGGTTTCTGGGAGGAAGACCCCAGAGGTGAAGCCTCATTCTCACCACATATCAAGAGTGCACACAGTCTGCATGACTCATCACTGCCAACTTGAACTTCTGCCGCCTGGCTGAGGGCGTGTTGGTCAGGTTCCTCCACCGAAAAGTCACTCTTTATTCCCCCTTTCTGTCTTGTCCTCCTTGGAAGGATGTCACTATGACCCGAGGGTGGACATTTGTCTCTTCTCTCCCATTTATTTGTTAGCTCACCCATTTATTTATCTCCGTATGGACTCATGTATATTTATTTTATACTTTGGGTTATAATCCAATACTGTTTTATTTATTTTGTTGCTCAAACTGTATCCAAGGAGTTTTGATTTCAGAAGGACTTGGGTATCAGAAAGAGCAGGGGGACAGAGTTTGGTGTAGAGGAGGGATGGGCGGTGCAGAGGAGGCCTGTTGGTCATGAGAGGCCCCCACTCCGCCCGGCGCCTTGCTGCTGCAGGGCCCTGGCAGCTGCTGTTGAGGACGTTTTGGGAGGTGGGAGGAGCACAGCTCACTACTTTGAAGAATTCGAAAAGAACTAAAGAGCTAAAGAAAGGCCGATCTGGCTGGAGGCCTCTCTCGGTTCCCCTGAGCGGTTTTGATGACAGGCTTTAAAAGGGCACATGTACTCATACCAGCTCCTCTTACTTGTGCCACATGTTGACAAACTTGTGGATTAACTGGGGAGCAAAGCACAAGGAAAACCCCAATGGTCTCACCTGCCTGTGCACCTCAAAAGCAAGACCTCCTTAGTGGGAGAAAACAGAAAGGTGTGTGTGTGCTCACACTTGTGTGTTTTCAGACTGGTCCTGATGATTCATGGCATCTGCCGAGGGAATGGCAGGACCCCAGTGTGGAAATTCAGCTGCTAGAGAGGGGCTTTTGGAGGAAGGAGACCCGATTTCCAGTGCCTGCCAGTCATCACCTTGCCACATGACACTGGGCAGCATGCCTTTCTGCCACACATCACTGGGTCTTGGTGTCGTCACCTGTCAGACATGAGAGTGAGGAGCAGAGAGTATGTAGCAACAGGAACAAGGCCAGTGATAATGCTGCCTTTTACCAAGTTCTTACTGTATAGTAGATGCCATTTTAACGGCTGTGCACGCATCATCGCATTTCATCCCCATGACCTGAGAGGTCAGCATTATCGTCCTCATCGCCCAGGGGAGGAGATGGGTTCGGGCACAGTGAGGCCGATAGATCAAGAAAAAACCTCCATTCAAAAGATGGTTTGCTACTCACAGCTCCCAAGAGGAGGGGGCATGCCATGCAGGGTCAGCAGGGGAAGCACCAGGGCTGGTCGGGCACATTGTCCAGCTGGAGAGAACACAGTTGATGGCAGATTTGGAATTTGAGTCTTCTCCCCAGTACTGGGACTTTTATGCTGAAGAATGGGCAGATTCCTTGGGCTTGAATGCTGTCCAGCTCGGGCAGTTTGCATCCACTCTCTGTGCCTTCACTTTCCCATCTCTGGACAGGATCGGTAATAGGATTTGCTATCAGGAAGGAGGCTCTGTCATCTGAAAGACAGCCCTTGAGGGAAGACTTGTGTAGGGGCGGCTGAGACAGCTTCAGGATGCAGATGCATCCAGTTTAGGCTTATTAATTCAGACTTCAGTAGTTTGCAGTCTAGGCTGGTTTGAAGCCAGTAAAACCAGGCTTCTTTTTCAGTATTAATAAGAGTGTAAACAAGATTGGGTGGAGAGTGCTGGGAAACTAAGGTAGGCCATTGTTATCATAATATTGCAAGGGAATATTAATTCACACAAGCAAACAAACTATTTTCAACTACTTTGAGGCTGCTGTTTGTCCATATCAATAGTGTGCTAATTGCAAAGGACTCCTCTCTGTGTGGCTTTGGGCCTGCTCTGTTCGCTTTCAGTGGGAGGACTTTTTTACACTTGAAGGCAGTGTGCTTGTCTTTAAAAATACTCTGTAATGCAGATTTTCATTTCCCTGGGTGTTTGTCAGCCACCTGAGGATCCCTGAGGTTCGGAGAGGGTGCTCCAGGGAGAGGCAGGCAGCCTAATGGAGAGCTGCAGAGAGCTTGGGGCATGGTGATGCCTGAGCGGGGGCTTCTTAGGACAAGTGAAGGTTGACTTGGGTCTTGAAGGATGACGGGTTTGGCTTGATTTCGGACCTATTCCTCAGCCAGCACCCTCTCACGTGCCCTCTGCATCCCTCCTGTCTGTCTAGACTCCTTTTCTCACCCTGCCCTACCCTTCACATGATGCTCAGCCACCAGATGAGAACCCAAGGACCAATCACGTGGGGGTAGGCACCACCCCTTGGGGGCTGTGGCTGGACAGTGTGGGATTCAGGAAGGCCAAGGAATTGCCCTTCTTGGCAACTCACAGGGCAATATATTAGGCAGGATGGTAGAGCAGTAGTTCTCAAATCTGGATGCACATTAGAAGCACCTGGGAAGCTTTAAAAAATCAAATTCCCAAGTCATCTGAGACTGATTGAATTAGTAGAGTGTAGAATCACAGCTGTAGGGCTTGTCGTTTACACAGCTCCAAAGGGTGCTTAATCCCACTACTAGTAACATGGTTAGAGGGCTCCTCTGTGCTTCCCTTCCTTCTCCCTCATTGATGAGCATAACTAATTCATTACTTAAACCAGCCAATCTTTATTGAGCATCTGCTTTGTATCAGACAGGGAACGGTCATTTGGGGGCCCAAAGATGGATGACGTAAATCCTGCCCACAGGACTTCACCACCAGGGAGAGAGACCTGTGAACAGATCCTGGTACCCTGGTGTGGCCCAGGCTGCCACAGAGGAGGGTGCTCTATTGTGCGGGAGTGTGGAGGAGGCAGTGGAGATCTCATCTTGGAGCAGGTGGAGAACATTTCCTAAAAGAGGTAGCATCAAAGGTGTGCCTTTAAAGGAAGGTAGGAAATCTCCAGGCTAAGAAGAGGGAAGGGAATTTTGGTAGAGGGAACAGCATGTGCAAAGGCTGGGAAGTGTGAAACTGTTATGCATTTATCACTCTGTGTTAAGCACTGGGTTAAGCCCTTTACATTTGTGAACTCCATAATTGTACAAGGTAGGAGTTTTTACCTCCAGTTTATAGAGAGGCTTGGGGATGTTGAACGATGTGACTAAGGTCACACAATCAGTAAGTGGAGGAGTTGAGATGGAATCCGAACTGTACCCAATCCCAGAGCAAGAATGAGTTAAGGGGGATGGGGAGGGGAGTAGGGGTGGGGCTTGGATGAAAGCACAGTGGGAGGTGTGTGACAAGAGTAATGCTCACAATGGGATCTTATATTTATAGGCTATATAGTGCGCTGTGATTTCTAAAAAACATATCTCTTTCTTTTGTGCCCAACAATTCCTGGTTGGACTGCCTTTCAAAGTGCAACTGTCCCTCAGTCCTCTCCAAGGCCAGATGGATGCAGGAAGGTTGGCCTGGGCTCTGGGCCAGTGACAGGGTCAGCAGGACTTTGGCATGAGCACCCTGGGGTTCCCAGGCTAGGCTGTAGGGCTCTCTGGCTCTGATAGGGTAGGTGTTACACCGTGACTGCCTGGGGCACCAAGGGCATCATTCGGTGACATCCAGGATTCCTGTGGTCACGGGCTGAGGAATGTCATTGATTTGGAGCACATAGGCACTTGTGTTGGTGTCACCTTTGGGTTCCCACCAAATGCCCATAGTTCTCTGAGGTTGTCCATGGTTGTGATTCTCTGTGCATATCTTTTGTAAGAATGACATTCTTGTGGCGTGGCTAAGACATTGCTTTTAAAAAGCAAGAGCTCTGGGCTTTGAGTTGGTGGAGCTGGTCTCTGATAGGGAAGTAAGTGACCTGCTTGTAAGGACAGGAGGGTTAGCGTGTCTCACAGTGTGCTGGGCCACGCTGCTCCTTAGAACTCAGCAGGGGGTCATTTGTAACCCTGAGACTGGCTTTGAGGGACAAGGACCACTTAGTATTATAACAGAACTCCAGTCGAAAGCTTTAATCACATATGTTACACTGACAAAAGTGAGGACTTGTTTAAAGTACACATCTCTGGGAATCCTCTCTTGCAGAGACAAATGAAGTAATTTGAGGAACAGGCTCCGTCTATGTTAAACACAAAGGGGAAGAGAGAATTAATTAACAGGGAGGGGCAGGATTGATCTTGGTGCTTGACGCCTTGAGTTGTGGTTTGACACATCTGTGACAGCCCTTGGTACTCGTGCTGGGAATGCTCTTCAGCACATGTCCTCTCCACACGATGCAGTGGATGAATGAGACTAGCAGGCATCATAGCAGACATGAATGTTCCGTGGTTCTGAGGTACAGCTAGTTTGTACAGCACCTGAGTGAGAACTAGTAAAGGGACCCCCTTCTGGAAGCAGCTCTTGCTCAGCCTGGCAAGCAACCAGAGACTGATTTCCTTCGTTGCCCTGCTCTGCTTTCATGAGAGGGGCTGCCTTTGTGCATGCTGCACACCTGTGCCTGCCAGCCTGGTTTGCTAGTTCACCAGGGGTTCTGAGGCTGAGGCTGGGGCTTTTGGCTGGAGAATCACTCCTTCACTGGAGCTGACCTGGGGGCCAGATAGATCTGTGTCTGAATCCTGGCTCTGTCAGCTGGCTTCATCCCCTCATGTGTGAAGTGGGTGTGGTCAGGACCCGCCTCACCAGGCTGCTGCAGGAATCAATGAGATAATGCAGGAAAAAAGCAGAGCCCAGCGCCTGTCATGCAGGGTGTGCTCGGGGCAAGGCAGTGTTGGGAGAAGGTGCCTGCCCTGGAGGAGTTCCCAGGCAAGCTGTTTTAGGATGTAGGTTTTATTGTTACTTGGGTATGGTGAGGCCAAGAGTGGGACACAGTTTGCCACTGAAAAGGCAGTTGTTACTCATTCCCGAGAGGAGGAGAATGACTGCCATGCAGGGCCAAATGGGGAAGCACCAGGGTCAGTTTGGGGGCAGGAGTGGGAGGACATGTGGACAGAAGCCTTTATTGAGGTTTCAGAGGGAAGGGATGGGCAAGGCAGGGCAGGCAGGCTTAGGACTGGCTAGTTTGAATAGTTCCAGTGGGCCCTGGGATAGAGGGGCTGTCTTGAGTTGTGTGGTACCTGGTACCGGGGTGATTTCGGCAGGAGAATATTGGCCTGGATATAAAAGCTAGTAAAGGATGTGGTTAGGTGTATGGGCTTGGATTGGCTGGTTTGAGGAGAGGATGGGACCCGAGCCAGGGCTTGAAGGATGGCAGAGGGAAGGGCTCCCCAGGCCCGGGCCCTGGAGCATGAGCTGATGGAAAGTAAGCAAGGAGTGGTGGGGCAAGAGGAAGTGGGGTGTGGTGAGGGGACCACCCTAAAGGGCTGTTAGAGCCTGTGCATCAAAGGCCTTGGGTGCTGTGATGAGAGATCTGGAATTAGTCCTGTAAAAGTGTGCCCATGTGTGCGTGTCAGAGCGTGTGTGAGTGTGAGTGTATATGTGAGTGTGTGTGCATGTGCGTGTGTGGCACTGGAATGTTCTAAGCAGGTGAGTGACCTGAACTGAGTTCTGTTTTCAGCAGGTGCATGCGCTGGTGGGTGTGGGTCGGGAGTGGTGGGTGGTCCTTGGCCTTGCCAGCATGTCTGCCTCACTGAGCAGCTCTGCAGAAACACAGACCCCAGGCTCTTCCCCAGACCAGTCACATAAGAATCTCTGGAGGAAGGGCCTGGATGTTACATTTTTGCAAGTTCCCTGGGCAATTGTAATACCTGGTTGAGAACCACTGCCCAGGGCAGGAGACCAATGAGGAGGCTGATGATGATTTAAAAGGGTTTTTAAAGCTGCAGATTTCAACCCATCAATGGGTTGTGAAATCACTTGAAGGAATTGGGACCAGCATTTTTACAACAAATGTGGTAGGATAAAACATAATCAGAATGTATCACATGTATTAAGTGCTATTTCACAAAATCTTTCAATTAGTTGTACATATATACATACATACATATACACACACAAATGTGTGTGCTGGGTGATGGTATTTAATGTATTTCCTATGGTGGGTCTTGGTCAAAAACCTAGAAGGGAGAAGGTAGCATCATTCCCACCCTGAGGCTTTGGTGCACACTCAGATACTCTGTGCTGTCATGCACCTCCCCCTCTGGAGAGCGGGCCACACCTTGCTCCCCTCTATGTCCCTCTGCCTCAACCTGGAGCAACCATGTGGGAGGATAAGAGCCACGGAAGCTAAGAGGAGGTGAAGTTTGGTGGCCAGCCAGAGACATCTCATCACTTTCTTCAATTAGGTCTGCCCGAAAGAAGCCACAGGCCTGAGGACTGAGCACCCCAAGAGTCTTTCTTGAGAAGCTCCCCAGGGCTTGACACTGGCAGTATCACCAGGGAATCATTGGGAGGTACTTCTTACTTGCATTCCAGGGGACATCGTAAGAGTCAGATACCGGGCCAGGCAGTGTATTAGTTTCCTTTTGCTGCTCTAATGAATTACCACAAATTTAGTAGCTTAAAACAACACAGATGTGTTCTCTTCCTGTTCTGGAGGTCAAAGTCCAAACTGGGTTTTGTCTAAAATCAAGGTGTTGGCAGGATTGCACTCCCTCTGGTGGCTCTTTGGAAGAATCCATTTCCTTGCCTCTTCTAGCTTGCAGAGTTGCCTATATTCCTTGGCTTGTGGCCCCTCCCTTCATCTTCAAAGCCAGCAATGTCGCATCTTCAGATCTCTATCTTTGACTCTGACCTTCCTGCCTCCCTCTTGTAAGAGCCCTCTGATTATATTGTGATTATAATAACCCAGATAATCTGGGATTATCTCCCTCAAGATCTTTAACTAAACCACATTTGAAAAGTGCTCTTTGAATGCAAAATAATCTATTCACAATTTCCCAGACACAGGACTAAGAAGTGGAGCTCTTTGGAAGACCATTATTTTGCCTGCTACAAGACCTGTATGGTGCCATTTTTTCTTTCTGATGTCTGTATATCCATTAGACTGTGAACTTTTTAAGGATGAGAATTTTATAAGGTTCGTTTCCTTGGCCTGTATCATATTGCTTAACACAGCAGCAGCAGCTGTTGGCAAATTAGTTTTTGAGCAGATACATCCTGACCTCTTCACCTCATGGGTAATATCACTGAAACTGAGAGAGGTGAGTGGCTTGTTCAAGTTCAAGCAGATCTAGTGGCAGACCTGGATTCAGAACCCAAGTCATCTGAGTCTTTCCACTTTCCCACCAAAATAGACAATGGCCTAAACTCTCAGTGCACAATACAATCTATCCTATTCCCCTGGGATGACATTGATGTTTCTCCTAACACTGCTGGCTGGGGTTGTTTAGAAGGACATCATCTATTCATGTGGAGTATCAGAAAGAGTACAGCCTATGGAGCTTGTTTAAATTATGGAGACTTGGGTTTAAATCCTGCTTCCACTTTGTAACAATTAGCTATTGCTGCATAACAAAAAATAACAGTGGCTTACAACAACCATAATTTTTACATTCTCATTTGTCTATGGGTTAGTAAAGGGTTCTGTTGATCTAGGCCTGACTCGGCCGATCTTAGCTGAGTTTGTGCATATGTCTGTGGTCAAGTAGGCCAGCTAGAGGGCTGGCTGGTCTAGGATGACCTGAGCTGGGACAAATCAGTTTTGTTCCATGTAGTTTCTTTTCTTCCAGTGGGTAAGTCTGTGTTTGTTGTCATGGCAGTGGCACGGTTCTGAGAGAAAAAGTACACAAACTCAGAACTGGCACATTACCACTTCTGCTGCGTCTTCTTGGCCAAAGCAAGTGGGAGACTGGATTCAAGTGGTACAGAAACGCCCCCACTTCTTTATGGGAGGATCTGCAAAGTCATTCTGTTACAGGAAGTGGTTGAAAATCAGGACCAATGGCATTGTTAGTCTACCCTATGACTTGACCCCATGACAGGGCAATTTTCTTAATTAAACTAATCCCTGGTTTCCTCATCAGAAAAATGGGGAGTAGTGATAATACTTAGCACATTATGGTGGGGATTAAATTAGATAAAACTTGCAAAACATTTAACAGTGCCTGACACACTGTTCACTAATGATAGCAGTCACAGTGCTCAATAAGATCAGCGGTTACTACTGTTACTGTTATTATTATTATTGCATAACAATGGCTTGTATTATTATAATTATCACCAGCATGGGCAGAAAACCAAGGTCCTGGTAAGAGAAAACAGATGCTGGCATGATAGGCCTCACTTTGCTGGGAAATGGAGGAGGCCAAAGCATTGCTGTGTTTCAGGGTTTTGAGCACCCGTTACTCTTTTCATCCATTTCATAAGGAGGTGATTGTTGTTAAATAAAGATAAATAGGCAAATAGCATTCAGGGACAGCAGGGGATGTGAATTCAGGGGACCTGGATCCAAGTACTAGTTCTAATCCTCTTAGTTGTGAGAATTTGGATAAATTAGTTTACCTCTCCAAATCTCAATTGCTTTATCTGTAAGATGGAGATAACAGTGTCCACTTCACAAGTCTGTTATGTGAATTGACTCAACTGATTCAAGTAAAAAGATCTTTGGAAGCAGGAAAACAGTAGGCAAGTGTTAGTTATTATAATCAGTTCTTTCCTGTTTGTCATTTGTATCTGTCTCAGATCTCGGGCTGTCTCAGGATGATGGAGCTTAAGGAGATGATGGAACTTTCATGGCTCTCTGGTTATCTGTGAGCAGCAAATATATTTTTACTTGTGATTTTTCCAGCAGTTGTCCAAGCTTAAGAGTTTCATAAAAAGGGACAAATTCCAAATGTTCAGCCTTGTAAAATCAAAAGGAATGACTCACAGGTCATTAGCATCCCTGGAACATAGTGGCTTTTGTTTTATTGCTATTAAGCAGGATTTAGCTCTATTTTATTAAGGCAATTCTTACACTCATGTGAGAGGTTAATGCATTTCACACATAATCCGCTGCCTAGCTCCCTAAATGCTGAACCCATTAAAGCCAAGCCAGGCAGGTGAAGATTTCAAGATAGAGTGACAAACTGTGAGTGATGTACAATGAGTGACTGAAAGTTTCTGAGTTTTTTTTTTTCCCCTCTTCAAAATTTAAATTTTGTTCTCAAGCAGAAAAATAACAGGGCCATTCTGGCGAAAATACTTGGGAGCATATTGCAGCAGCAGGTAAGCTCTGCTAGACATTGACGTCTAGGTGATAAAGCTGGTGGTACTGAGAGAGCATCTTTTCACCAGTTCCCAGCCCCCTTGCCAGTTAGGTCTCCTTTTATTATTTCTCTCCATCCGGGACCTGGAAGGTAGAATCTGCCGATAATACTGCATTTGTTAAGCAACAGTGGATTTCCCCTTCCACAGTACTCTCGTCATCAGAGACGAAGCTGGTCAGAGTTTCCAGCAGTAGCAGGTCACAATGATTACATGAATATCTGAAGCCTGGAGGAGGAGGCAGGAGCCAGATCATGAAAGATTTTCTAAGTTGTTTTAGTGAGTTTAACCTTTATCCTTTAGGACAAGGGAAGAGGGCAAGTTTCATTTTGTTTTTTTAGATCAACACTACTGAGGTATATTACACACAGTAAAATGCACCCATTCATCCTTGTAAGTGTACAGTTTGATGAATTTTAACAAATACATTCACTCAAGCAGGCACCACCACGGTCAAGACACAGAACATGTCATTACCCTCTGTGAGTTCTTCCACGTCCTTTTACATTCAACCACCATTCCCACTCCTGCTCAGGCAACCACTGATCTGGTTTCTGTCACTATATACATTCATTTAGCTTAGTCACTTTATATAGATCCATTTAGCTGATTTTAGAACTTTGCATGTTTTGGATTCATGGTGTGTATAGCAGTACTTCACTCCTTTTCATTGCTGAATAAGTAGCCCGTTGTATCAGTTTCCACCATTTATTTATTTGTTTGCCTACTGATGCACATTTGGGTTATTTTCAAGGTTCTAGTTATACAGAGAAAGCTGCTATGAACATTAATGTGTGAATCTTTGTGTGGACACATGTTTTCATTTCTTTTGGGTAATTAACTGGGAGTAGAATTGATGGGTCAGATGCTAAGTGTATGTTTAACTTCTACCAACCTGTTTCCAAAGCAGTAACATTTTTCATTCTTACCAGTAATGTGTGAGAATTCCAGGAGGCTCTACATCTTTTAAATTCTAGCCATTCTGATGGGTTTGTAGATGTGTTCAATGTGTGTTTCCCTAAGGACTAAGGATAGTGACATCTCTTCATGTGCTTATTGAGAGCAGGATTTTAAACAGTGGAATCATAGGACCAAATCTGTATTTTAGGTTCTTGAACCAAGATGCCAACTTGGTTCCTGAATTTGACTTCTTATCATTCCTGCTGAAGTGCTGCAACTAAAGTAACAAGGAAATTCTACATAATATCTGAAAACGACAAAGAGATCTTAGCCACTTATCTGAAACCTCGGAGAGTTTTAGAAAAAAAAAAAAGGAAGAGGAGAGTGGAGAAAGAGGCAAGCACTGACTGCTTGCTCTGCTATGCATTGGTTGGTAGAGTGAGTGAAGAAATTCCACTCTGCCCAGCCCCTTAACTCTTCTTGGATTCGAGTGGTACCGTTGGAAATAAAGAAGACAAAAATTTCTAGGTCAGAAACTTCTAGCAGAAGTGGAAGAAGCAGGGCTCAGTCCTTCTCCAGCCACCCTCAAGATGGAAAAGAAGAAGAAACTTCCAGTTGTACCCTCATATCCTCCTCCTCTTCTTTCATAGCAATAGAACTTGAAGCTGGTCAAGTGGCCACCCAGAATAAAAATTACATTTCCTAGCCTCTCTTGCATCAACATATGGTCATATGATTGAGTTCTAGCCACTGGAATGTAAGCAGAAATGCTGAGGTTAATTTCCAGGAAGTGTTCTTGAAGGGAAGTTGTGTGATTTTTCTCCACCTTCCTACAGCTCGCTGGATTATTGATTGGATGGCTAGAGTTGAAGCATCGATTTTGGACCATGTGCTGAGGAAGATAGAGCAGTAAGATTGAATAAGCTAGAACCCCTGGCACTGTGGATCATATCAAACCTAAACGAACAACTTTGGGATTTCTTTTGACTATGAGAGAAATAAACATACCTTGTTTAAACCACTGGTTATTTTCAATTTTCTTTCACTTGTAGCTGAAGCTAATTTTAATTTATAAATTCTGATTGCTGACTGCCCCCAGTCATTTTTGGGGGAAGCTATCTTGACTTCTTAATCACCAGGGATTATCCAAAGTGAACCAACTATAAACGTCATCAACAAGTATGAGAAAATGGTGAAAAGCTGCTGGTTTTGTAAAAAGACTTAGTTTTCAAAGAGAGGGACTGAGGAACCAATCTGAACATTTAGCACAAACTACACCCAGCAAAAGAAATACTTTTGGAAAGTAGGGAAGCCTTCTTAGTTGTATTTTTAGCGAGGGTCGACATGCTCTTATGTTGATTTAAAAAGATCAGTCTGAAAACAATAAAGAGTTCTTAGGAAAGGTATGATTTCCATTCCTTTCCACCCTATGAAGGCTGTGCATTGCTGAGTGCAAACTTCAGAAACCAACCTGATTAATTAGAAACTAGCTTGAGAAATTCTCCCGAAACTCAGATGAAGATTATGAGGGGATGAAATAGAATAGAAAAAGGGAAAGAACCTTAGAATGAATGGGGAAACAAGCAAAAATAGGCACAGGGGGCCAGATACAGGAAATTTGCTTTCCATTTAATGGAAGTTCCAAGTGCAGAATGCTTCATAGACACAAAACTATAATTGAGGAAATACTAGAAGAAAATGTCCTTGAAATAAAAATATCTGCCAAAGGTTGAGAAGAAACATTGAAGGAAGTTCAAAATTTAAGAGGTTATCTTAAAAGTATCAGAAAAACCAAGAGGATCAGATTGTTGTCTGATTTATCTTCAAATATAATGGGAAATATTTTTTTTTTGAGGACATTTCATATTTATTGATCAAATGGTTGTTTACAACAATAAAATTCTGTATAGGGGACTCAATGCACAATCATTAATCAACCCCAAGCCTAATTCTCAACAGTCTCCAATCTTCTGAAGCATAACGAACAAGTTCGTACATGGTGAACAAATTCTTACATAGTGAATAAGTTCTTACATGGTGAACAGTGCAAGGGCAGTCATCATAGAAACTTTTGGTTTTGATCACGCATTATGAACTATAAATAGTCAGGTCAAATATGAATATTCATTTGATTTTTATACTTGATTTATATGTGAATCCCACATTTCTCCCTTATTATTATTATTATTTTTTTTTTTTAAATAAAATGCTGAAGTGGTAGGTAGATGCAAGATAAAGGTAGAAAACATAGTTTAGTGCTGTAAGAGGCCAAATGTAGATGATCAGGTGTGTGCCTATAGACTAAGTATTAATCCAAGCCTGACAAGGGCAACAAAACATCCACGCATGCAGATTTCTCTCAAAACACGGGGGGTGAGGTTCTAAGCCTCACCTCTGTTGATCCCCAGTTTCTCACCTGATGGCCCCCCTGTGACTGTGCCTGTCTTAAGTTGTTCCTCCCTTGAGGAATCTTACCCATCTCTGGCTAACCAGTCATCTTCCCGGGCCATACAGGGAAATGTAAAGTTGGTAAGTGAGAGAGAAGCAATATTGTTTGAAAAGGTTAGCTTTTTACTTCTTTGCAGATTTATGCCCTGTGGCTTCTATGCCCAGCATTTGTCTTGAGGTATCTTTACTACTTGGAAAAATTATGATACTCGGTAATTTCGATATGAGGCACGAATTCTACTTAAGGGTTGTAATTAGGAAGGAAGAAGAAAAGCTATAGAAGTAGCAGATGGAAGAAAACATGGGAAGATTATTTCTTTGACGTATCTTCTTGTAGAGTAACATAAGTATGTATAGGATTTAAACTAATTAAGTTACGTACACACATTAACATAATAGGAATACAGCTACATAACAAAAGCAGACCTACAATTACCAGCCATCTCCAGTGAAACCAAAAAAAAACAGTTAGGCACCCTAGGCATTTGTGAAAACTTATCAATGATATGATGGATATTGTCTAACTGAATTTGAATAGTTTGAGAAAAATCAGACAAATTAAAACAACACATTCCTGGGAACTGTTCACATCCCATATGTTCTTTTAACAGTAGATAGTCTATAGTCGCAAGATATTGGAGCGCTGCAACTTGCACTTCTCCTAATTCTTGGTTGAGTTCCAACAGTATAGATCCAGTCAAATTCGTTGTTTTACTGTATGCACAGGCCAGCTTAGATATCTCCTTCTTCATTCCAATGGCAAGTCCAGGAAACAGTGGGATGGATGCAGCTACAACTGCAACGGCGCCAGGATCTTTGTTGAAGTTTTTTGATGATCATCTTCTGGAATGACTCTTCCAGAGAATGTTGATGTTGGAAGTTCTTCTTCATATCATATCTTAATTCTTTTTCTGGGTAGCCAAATTAGGCTTTGATCCTCTGTATAAACACAAACAGACCCTTTGCCCACACTTTGATATGCCCTGTATACCATTGTGAAGAACTTATTGGATATCACCACACAGGAACTGCTTTTTTTTTTTAAGAGAAAGAAATATTATCAGAAAAATGTATTTCCATAGCTGATCATCTGACACCCTTAAAATGATCAAAATTAAGTATATTTAAAGCATGCATTAATCGTTGATTTGCAGTTAGTTTTATCCTATCAGGGAGTAATCCCCCTTTTCTTTCTTTCTTTCTTTTTTTTCATTATCATGAATCTACAATTACATGAAGAATATTATGTTTACTAGGCTCTCCCCTATACCAGGTCCCCCCCACAAACCCCTTTACAGTCACTGTCCATCAGCATAGCAAAATGTTGTAGAATCACTGCTTGTCTTCTCTGTGTTGCACAGCCCTCCCCTTTCTCTCACCCCCCCATTATGCATGCTAATCATAATACCCCCTTTCTTCTTCCCCCCCCTTATCCCTCCCTACCCACCCATCCTCCCCAGTCCCTTTCCCTTTGGTACCTGTTAGTCCATTGTTGGGTTCTGGGGAAATATTTTTAAAAGGTAGGTAGAAACTATTATCCTTTTTACAGATGAGGAAACTGAGGCACAGAGAGGTTAAGGAACTTGCTCAAGGTCACACAGTATAGGTAAAAGAGACAGAATATGACTCGGCTCATGCTCTTAACCACTATACTATGCTGCCTCCTGAAATAAGATAAGAAATGTTAACCTTCTAGTGAGGGAACCAGGCTTTATTCCAACACTCCCATGTATACGTGTATAAACGTATACATGTTAAAATGCAACTATGATAATCATCACTGGGGGGAGAGGCCCATGGAAATTTTTATGCTTAGAAGTCTAACCTGTCATTTCACAGATGAATGGCATGTAGCATTTATTGAATGGTTTCTCTTACCAAGTACTGAATGTCACCCAAAGGGAGAAACAAGGGGGAAAGACCTGAGTGATGATTTTCCATTTCCATGGAGCACAGGGAAACTCATGCCTATCAGAGGGAGGATCATCTTCGCCATATTCAGTGTCTGTTTATAAACCTCATCAACAGGGAACTCACTACCTTCTGTAGTATCCTATGTCTTCATTGGACACCTTGGCCCCAAACAGTCCCAGACTTCAAATAAACCAGATGGTTCTTGAGGGTTTGAGATAGAAAATGAGCATGAAGTCTTGGCTGGTTTGCACTAAAGTGAAAGGAACAATGTACTTATTTCCCATTCTAAGCTTTAAGTGTCTTTCCAAAGGGAAGATCATGTTTGTAATAGAAAATGGGAGTTTTTTATAGGTTATGATACAGCTTCCCTGGGGCTAATCTTGCAGTCATGGCCCCTGGACATCTGGAGTAGCCTCTAGTGCTCAAAGGGTCTCCTTGTTTCCTGATTCACTTACATATTCATTCATGGATTTTTTCCTATACATCCATTCATTCACTCCTCCCTTTATTTTTTTCATTCATTCACTGATTCATCAGGCCTTTGCTAGGCCCCTGCTGGCCTCTGTGCAGGACAGGGGAACAGGACCCGGCTCTGGGAGGTTCTGCCAGGTATATACTCAGACTCAAGTTGTTGACTATGAAGAAAGCTGCAGGTTTCCAAAGTGTTGGGGTTTGTGAGAGTAGGAGCTGCTCCCAGCATCTACTAGAGGACTGGAAACATGAACTGGGGGCAAGGTGCGTGTGTTGTCTTGACACGTATGGTTAATTCTCTGGCGAAATGTAGCCCTAAGAACTTGAGTTTTCCTTCTAGCTCACATTTTTCAATGAAGATCAGGGCTCAGGTCACATTTCCCTCTGCCACTGTCTAAAAACAATGCATAAGTCTCACTTTAGTGCATGTAGACAGTACAGGGAGCAATTATTTAGGAATCAATTTAAAATCATTTACTCTGTGACCAAATTTACAATTTTAATATCTTAAACCAGGCATGACTGGGGAGTAAGAGCAAGACCAGAACTAAGAATGATTCGTGCAGTTTTAATGTAGGGAAGTGGATGAAGGAAAGGCAAGACACCTCTTGCAGGCCGGGAGAGTGCTTGGTCAATGGTCAGGGTCAGGGCCAAAGGAGAGCAGACTGGAAGGTGGAGAAGAAAGCATGAAGGGTAAGTGGGGCTCGACTCAGTGATTTTGCTAGAACCTGGCATGTACTTTAGCTTGGGATTGACATCAACAGCCCTTCTCCAGGTACATCCTTTATGAAGCCCCTGCATGTGTTCCTTACCTCTGTGTGTCTTCCAGGACATTCCTAGGTCTTTAGGAGCAGCACCTGGCACAAGGAGCTTCCCACAGGTGGTATAAAAAGGCCAGGCCCATGAGTGACCACTCCTACCCCCAATTCTCCATTTCTCCAGCTCACTTCACCCCCAATTTCACTCCCTTTTCCTTCTTCCCTCCTCCCTTTTCACTTCCTCTTTTGTCCAGAGTCTTCTGAACTTCTTTTTTCTCCCAGTGATCTGTCCTTTCCATCTGCTCGTGTTCATTTTGCATCAGAGCAACATACAAAGCAATGCCTTCCGATTACCCGATGCCAGAGGTACAGAGATAAAAGGGTGAGAATCCCTTACATGGAGCAGCTTGCAGGGGAGACAAGGGCATTGCAAAATGAGGAAGCTCAAGGTGCAGTGGGATCACTGAGGAGCAAGCAGTGATTAAATCAGTATGTATGGGATGTAGGATTGGGGCGGGGGAAGGAGGTTGGGGAGAGTTACAAAGAGGAAATGACATGAGATGGGCATTGACCAATGACTGGGGGTTCACAGGTGCATGAGGGAGAAGGGCCTTCCAGGGAGAAGGAACAGCATGTGCTGAAAGCTTGGAGGCAGGAGGAGCTTGGTGCTTCAGTGCTCCTGGATCTCAAGGGGTGTGGACTTGGTAGGAAGGAATGGATCATGGAAGCCGGCAAAAGAGACACCACTGCTTTATCATGAAGAGGTGGAAGCTCATGCATGGTCTGAGCACGAGCATTCTACAGAAGTTCAGCCCCACCTTCCTGCACAGTTGGAGGGAGTGGGAGCTATGAACAGATAGGAGACCCAGGCCAGCTGCTGGCTACCTGAAGCTCACTGCTGGGCCTCGGCCCTGCCGCGTCCTGTCCTGCAGCCCTTGGGGCTGCTAGCTGTAGGGAGGAAGGGAGGCATAGGAAATTGAAGGAAAGACATAATTTTAGCTACCTTCTTAGTGGCTGAGACTTCCCTGGGCCTGTCAGCTCAGCCATTTTTATTCAGGTTAAAGGCAGGGCCACATTTTCATGTGGGGGTCAGGAAAGGAATCACTTTTCTAATAAGGAAGTTATCAACTCACTGGGCCACAAGCTTCATGTACAACTGGGCTTCTTGCAACCTTGAGCAACTCCCATGAAGCCTTGACTGGCAGGGCTGCTTTCATGGAAAGATAATTGGCAGCAGAGCGCAGCCCCACCAGGCTGCAGAGAGCTGTGGCTTCCTAGGAGGCAAGGCCCATACAGACCCCTTGGGGAGCCACAGAAGGGCTTCCACAGGCCCAGGCCCCTGGGATGGGGTCGCAGCAACAGGCTTGGAACTTTGTGGTTCTCCTGCATGCTGGGTGCCAGGCCTCCATCCATGAGGGGCTCTCCTTTCCTGGGTGCCGTGAGGGACAGTATTCCCACAGCATTCCTGTATTGTACCCACCTTGCCACAGGGTCAGCTGTGCAAACCACTGCTCAGCCTTACAGCCCACAGCGGAGCCAGAGGCCTCTTGGCTCATTGCTGTAGCCGTTCTGGAACTTGGCACTGACAGCAGTCATCCTCAGAGTCGTAATTACCACCACTTAGCCTGGGTTAGTGATCTGGAGCAGGGAGCAGCCCAGCCCGCATTGCCTCCTGCTGCCAGCAGACCAACTACGGGCAATAGCTTCGCGGTTCACAATAATAATAGTGATGATAATAGTTCTCATTTATCGGACACTCGCTGTGGACCTGGCTCGGGCTCAGGGTTTTACATGCAGAATAGAGCTTACTCCTGCTCCTCCCCCAGTTCTCCGCTCCCAGCTCCCCCCGCCCTGGGTCTGCTTCAGAACTGTTGATGTGCATGGCAGCTTTTACTTCCGAGGAGGGGAGGAGAGGGGTGTTCTGGGGTTGAGGTTGGAATGGATGATGTGCATTGCTTCCCATTCAGCCCCACCTGGCTTTGAGGGAGGTTTGAGCATTTCAGTCAGAGGGAGAAGGCCGGGAATAGACAGAACTTTTTTTTTTCCCTCCCATAAGATATCTGGTAAGATTTTAGGCAAGAAATCCTGGATAGAAATAGACAGAAATCTAGGGAGACTTTGTGAGGCTCTGGGCAAAGCAAAGCTGCTTTGGAGGGTGACCTTCTTCCCTCCTCTGCATGGACCCCAAAGGTTAGTGGTTTGGGGAACAGCCAGGGGCAGCCCTAGGCACAGGCAGTGACCACTGTGTGATGGACGGTGCAGGGTGGGCTTCCTGTTGCCGGTAGCGTTCTCCAGAAGCAGATGCTGATCACAAGATGATATTGAGATCACCACCCATTAAGGCGAGGAAGCATGTGCAGGATTGGGTGGAAGAAGGTCTGGGCCAGCCTGGTGGGGAGCTTTGAAATGTGTTTGTGCATCAGAGATCCACATCAGGCAGAAATGGCCAGCCCTCACACCCCTGCTTCTCTCAGTCACTAGACACAGGCTGTTCTGGGAAGGGTGACGGGATGAAGCCTCTGAGGCAGATCCCGAAGATGCTGAGGGCTGGGATGGCTGTGGACTGCACTCCCTGTGGCTTGGATTCTCCAAGTAGCTTCGTGGTGGGGTTGACGGGTAGAGGGGTGTGGGGACAGGGACAGGAGAACTGAGGTGGGAGAGGAGAATCAAACAGTGAGGGCAGCTGTCTGGTTTTGTGAGAATGTGAGATTCCCTTTGGCAACTCATAGAAAAAAAATTAGGGGACACCTGGGGAGATGAATTTCCATTAGTCAAACTGGTAGGACCTGGAGCCATCATAATTTGGTCATGGGAAGTCATTGTGACCTTATTTTCTGGTCCCGTGTGTGTACTCCAGTGAGATGAATCCCTGTTGTGGATTAATGGTGTGGTGTGATCTGTTCATCCCACACAAGAATCCCACTTTATAGATGAGAAGACAGAGTTCCTGAGGATGGAGTAGCTCAGGTGCTCAGGTCCCACTGGAGGCAGGACTTGAACCCAGGTCTGGCTGATCTGGAGCCCATGCATTTCTACCTGTTCTGCTGCTTCTCATCATTTGTGCAGGGAACCTTGGGGCCTTAGGCACAGTTGTCCCAGGTGGATCCTTACTGCAAATATCTCTGTTTCAAAAAACATGGTGAGCAGAATTGTTTTCGTTCACTAGGGCTGCCAAAACAGACTACTGCAAGCAACAGAAACTTACTGTCTGCCGGTTCTGGAGGCTGGAAGTCCACAGTCAGGGTGCAGGAGGTTGGCTCCTTAAGAGCTCTGAAGCGGAAGCTGTTCCATACCTCACCTAGCTTTGGGCAGTCCCAAGCACCCCTGGGCTTGTAGATCACAATTCTCTGTTACACAGCACCCTTGCTGGTCTTCACGTGACCATCTTAGAGTCATACTGGATTAAACACCCGCCCTACTCCAGTGTGACCTCATCTTAACTAATTGCATCTGCAACCACTCTGTTTACAAATAAAGTCACATTCCAAGGTATTGGTATTCTAGGACTTTAACATATCTTTTGGGGGGACACAATTCAATCCAGAATAAGGACTTATAAGACTCCATCTATCCTCCCCAAATCCATCAGTTAATTCTTCCATTGCTCTTGGTTCAATGTGCCAGGAAGTGAGACTCCCCTCTGGGAGGTCAGGTGCAGAGTAGGTGGTGTGATGCACTCCTCCCTGGAGGACATGATTACCCCCCAAACTAAGTGTGTTTACAGCATCAAAAACATCCTAACAGGGTCTCACCAGAGAGGCAAAATAAACCCTGAATCCTCAGGCAGCAGGAGCTGAGATGCACACTTGGTGTCTCCCATGGCATTTGGCACATGGCAGAGTTCAAGAACCAGAAGGGTCTCTAGAGGTGTTGACCAGCCACGGAAAGTGCAGCCCAGTGGGCTGGCAAGATAAGGAATGAAGAGTGGCGAGCAGGCTTGGCAGGGTGGTGGCCACTGGTGACTTGGGGGAGCAGTTTCGTGGAGCGGAGGGAAGTCAGAAGTCGTGTTGCGGTGGGCTGAAGGGTTGGGAGGAGGAAGGGAAGGCAGTGAGGGTGGGCAAGACTCTGGGGGGGGGTTTGCAGTGACAGAGAATTTCGATAATAGCTGGAGGTTGTTGCGGTGTGGCTGTGGAACAAGGTGAGGTATTTTTTTAAATGGGAAACTTGAGCATGTTTGTGTGCTGATGGTAGGTGCTGGGCGTGAGGGAGAGCTTGCAGATGCAGGCAGGAGGAAGGAGAATAGGAGGTGGGGAGCGAGACTGGTGGGTTTTCTACCTCTGGACTCTAATCCACACTATCTAGTCTCACCTAGAGATTTAACCCCCTCTCCTTGCCTCGTTCACCTGCAGTTGTGTATCCTTGGCAGGGAAACATGGCAGGTATGTGTGTGTATATGTGTGTGTGTGTGTGTGTGTGTGTGTGATAGATAGGGTCACACTTGCATTTTTGGTCCCAGGGTAGGGACAGTGGGGTGGGGGCCCTCATTCTCTAAGATGACACTCTCTTTCCTTCTTGGGCTGAGTCTGATACTCATGGTGAAATTTTTATGTTTTAGTTACCAACCCTCTCCTGTGGGTCTGTAGATTTCTAGGCCTTCAATCAATGTTTGCTGAACGATGAATGAATGGTGGATCCCAAGGACAGGGTTACCGTGGAGCCCCCAGGCATTTATCTTGCATCTGGAAAATGCAAGAAAAATTGGCCCACCTGTTTCTGTATTATATCAGGATAGCAAAAAAGCCACAGAACTCCACTGTAGCCAACTCAATCATGTGTGACAACCTAGCAGTAACACAGGAAGCATTTGTGTAAAATGCCATGTGTGTGTGAGTGTATCTGTAAGAGTTGGATGTGACTGCATATACCATCACATGTGTGTAAGAATGCATGTCTGAGTGTGTTAATGATTGTGCGTATCTGTGTTTGATTGTCTATGTGAATATATCTAAGTGAGCAGATACATGCAGGAGCATGTGTGTGTATGAGTCCATGTGAGTCCATGAGCACATGCACTGCAATTTGGGCTCCAGAGGAGCAGGAGCAGGTGCACTGTAAAATGCTGTCTGGTTATGTCCATTATGTCCCTGTTTTGGACATAATGGACATAACAGAGAAAAATCTGTTTTGGGCCCAAGCTCATGGTGTCCAAAAGTATCTGAGAACCACTCACCTCATTCCCCAGTGGGCTAAGCCAGTGTGAATTGGTCAAAAACCAGAATTCTCAAATATTTAGAAAGATGGACAACCATTACTGTACAAAATAACAAGTAATTAAAGCAGGCTTACCACCCCCCCACCCCAGTGCCCAATACGGGCATTGCTTCATCTACCAGCATCTCCAAGAGAACCTTCTGTGATGATGAAAATGTTCTATGTCTATTCTGTTTTGCAGGACACAATGCTATCCACATGTGAAACACTGAAATGTGAACAGTGTGACTGAGGAACTGAATTTTTAATTAACTAAAATTAAAATTTTAATAGCCACAGGAGGTGGTTAATGGCTCTGATGCTGGACAGTACAGATCTAAACTGAGTTCCATGCTTTTCTTTCTCTTCTGTATCCCCAGAGCCTAGCCTAGGGCCTGACAGTGGGAGAGTATGGAGTAAATATCAGCTGACTGAAGGGCCTGCAACCATGGCAGGTCTTGGGGATTTGTGTAAATGAATAGAATAATGGGAACTGAATATAATAAATGGAAAAATAAATATTGTTTGTAAATAAAAGAGTGCTTCTAAAGTGTTAGATAAATATCTTCCCAAAGAGTTACACCATATCTTTATCATGCTGTTTATCCTAAAAGTTTATTAAGACTTTGCCATTTTTTTTCCTTCTCTCTCTTTCTCTCAAATCTAGTAGGGGCAAACCCGAAACTCACATCTGCTCTAGGTATTAATCTCTCCCTAGTGGCAGTTCCTTCGGTAGTATAATGAAGCTACTGTCGACACCTGCCAACCCCACCTTTGTGTCCTTTGTGAGCATGCCGTTTCAAAGCCTGAGTTGCTCAAAAGACTCTCGATCTCCAAATACACATCATGGAAACTACAGCGTCTCTGAATTAGAAGGGCCCCACTCTATCTGTTCCTTGATGCCCACCGTTCTGAGCTCATCTCACCAGCGGGCTACAACTGGATGTGGGAGTTGTCCAAGTTCCTATTGCTTTGTAGCCTTCTCCCTCACCAACTGAGATGGAGCATGAAGACCACCAGCTCCTTCATCTCTTCCCCATTGGCTGTTATTTCTCTGCAAACCCACCAACTTATCTCTGTGCAGCTGGTGTTGCTCAATGTCAGTGCAGGACCCCATGGCCTCCTGTGACCTCTCTATGCCTCAGTTACTTCACCTATAAAATGGGGATGATGTTAGGACCTATAGTACCCACCTTATAGGGTTGTGGGCATAAGCAAGTGAATGAATGCTTGTAAAGTACTTAGAAGGGTCCTAAAATGTAGTAAGCTCCGAACAGATGTTAGTAATCTTTATTAGCATTTTTGTTTGTACTTATTATTTTGTCTTGTTAGAATCTGATGACTGACTCAGTCAGTTGAGATTAGTTATTTATTTAAAGATGCTCCTGACAACCATCAGTATCTTTGTACTTTAGATAAGAAATTGGAAGTTGGTACTCATAGCACTTTATAAATATCATACCTATGAGTAATTCTATAAACCAATAGCTTTTATATTTTTAAAAATCATGGACTCATTTATTTAATGGAAGCACAAAATGTATGACAGATATAAATGGTACTTCTCTGGGCGAAGAAAAAGTGGGATTTAAAGACCCTCCCTTTGCATAGATTTCTTGGAAGCCCAAGACTTCAGGAGCATCCTTGAAAATCAAGAAAATTTTGCTTGAGGAAATGTCATTCACATCCTCAGTCCCTCTTCCTGCTGGGATCAGGTGACATGTGTGTTCATTATTTAGTTACTTTAAATGTGTAATTGATAAACTGACTCCATTTTTACACTTTTTCTCCCACCCAATCTGGAGCCTTCATCCATTGACTTTGGTTGATTTGCACCAAAACACCTCTGTAACTCTTCAGATAGATTGACTCTTAACTTCTGATGTTCAAAGTTCTCCTTGCTGGAGGTTTATGGACACTCACTAGAGATGCTGCCACCTCTAAGGTTTCAGTAGTTCATGTCCTTCCACCCCCATCCCAGTATCCTGAGTTTTTGAGCACAAGTAACAATGCTGAGGTCTTTCTATCCTTTCTGCAGCCTGCTCCAAGGCCAGGCTCAAAGTAGGCACTCAATAAATATTTGCTGAGTGAGAGATTTTTCTCAGAAAAGAGCAAGGGATTTGGAGTCAGAACACCTGTGTTTAAGTCTTGGTTCAGTTGTGTGACTATGGACAAGTGCATTAATCTTTCTAAACCTCAGTTTCCTCATCTGTAAAGTAGGAATGTGTATCTCATGTAAGGCTGATGTGAGGAGTAAATGGAGTGAGATATGAAGCTCTTTGTGAAATATAAATGGATGTGCATGAGAGGATTATTGTTTTTACATCTACAAGGGACATCCTAAGCCTGGCGAGCCTTCTGGGCTCCCTTCTGGGGCTGAACAACAGGGATGGATTCATTTGCAGAAAACATTTGCTAATTATTGTCTGGTTTGAATAATTATCGAGGGATCCTGGAAACAGCCCTTCCCACGGATCAAACTGTCACATCGGCAGCCGACCTTTAAGTAATCTGAGTGGGGGTAATTACAAAGGGCTGGTTTTCTCTAAATATAGCTGTTCCCCAGCTAAAGGTCAACTTCAGGGTGCACAGTTTGATAATTGCAAGTGGTTTGATAATGAATTAGGGCAAACATTCCCAGGGGTGCAGTCAGCAGTTTCCTCTCCCAAAGACTGGGGTATGGATGCCCTGATGGGGAGGACCTGACTTTCTGACCCCTGCTGGAGAAGTCCAAGATTCCCACTTTATCAAAGTTCCAGCTATAGAGTGGTATCATTTATGGGAAGGTAACCACAGTGAAAGGTTTTACAAGGGTGGTGTTTTCTCCTCCAGCCCTGGGCTCCTAGAGTTCTGAGGGTTCTGGTACTCTGCTGTAGTCAACCTTTTATTTCCTAGCTGCATGCCTTGACTCCCCAGTGGGATTTTTTTTCTCCTCTGTGGCTGAGACAACTAAACTAAAACACCAGAAGGTGTAAGATCAGAGAAGACTTGGGGGTGAGTCCTGGCCCTGCAAGGATTATTTGTGGGGGACTTTGGACAAGTCACTTTCTTCACTGAGCTCAAGTTTCCTCATCTATAAAATGGGGCTTGTCAATGGGCTTGTGAAGACAGCAAATGGTAGTCCTACCTGCTGGGGCAGGTCATAGGGAGATCCATGGCGAACAGCTGTATTTAGATTTCTAGGGAGAACATAAGGGAAGGTACTTTTCAAGTTCCAATGTACTCTGAAGCTGCTAGAAGAGGTCAAGGCAAATGCGTTCTATAGGTTGGTTTTAAGCTCTTCTGGGCTTCACTTATATAGCTCTTGCAACTGTCCCCTCTCCTCAACTTCTCTCTTCCCACCTGCTGCTTAAATTCAATAAAAATTTGAGGGAAGTGAACTGAAATACAAGAGGGAGAATAGGAGAACTAAACTGAAGGAAGGTGACTGCCCTGCAGAATGTGAGGCTTGGTGGCTACACTGTGCAGGTTGAAGGCCCTACCCTATGCCATCCTTCTTCACTAGATGCATGCTTCACTCCCTGCTCTTCTATCCACATCCTCAGGCTCCCTGTTAGGTCTGTATCTTAGCTCCAAACAAGTTTCTTCTATGCCTGGAGTTTCCCAATTCTGTCATTTACAGTACCTGGAAGGATGCCTCTCGGTTCAGCAGTGATGATGTTTAATAGAGTTGGGCTGTGATATCCCCTTGGACCAGCAGGTGCCGCTGTTGAGCACACAGCATCCTCCTTCATTCCATAGACACTGCTGTGTGCTACGTCCTAGGCTTATAGGTACAACAATGAACAAAACAGACAACATCCTTGCCCTCATGAGTAAGAACAGTAACCAGTAACTAAATAAAACTAGAGAATGATGACTGCTATGGAGAAAGGGCAAGCTGAAAGAATAGAGACTGAATGGAGAGGGGAGGCTATTTTAGATTGGATGAATGAAGGCCCCTGAGAAGGTGCTATGAAAATGTCTTAAGGCCACAGATGGTTTGCCTACCCATTCATGTGCATAAGGCATATTACTTATAAATTTTTTTCTTTTACTGAATAGAATTTTTGACTCTGAATCCTCATTTCATACAGCTTAAGGGATGGAATCAATTTCAATCTTCCTTAGGGATCCCCACTCACAGGGAAGAGTTGCATTGGGAGGGAGAGTGATGGAAGAGACCTCTTGGCGTAGTCATTGGTCCCCACAGCACCCTCTTCTGTGGCTTCCATACGGCCAGTGGCTTTCTGTTGCTTCTGGGTCATGCTCAAGGTGGGGAATGATTTATGGGCTGTTTACAGTTCTGTCTGCCTGGGTAAGCCTCCCAGAGGGGCTGATGAGAATAGGATCTCTCTCCTCCCTCCTGTCTTTCCTCCCTGCCCCAGGGACAGCAGGGTGGAATTTCTGTCCCCCGAGGAGGGGGTGGATCATGAAGCCCAGCTCTCCCTGCTTCTGGACATGTGTCCAGGCCTGAGACGTCCCCTTTCCCCTGTGGATCACAAAAGCCAGAGAGATTTGCAGGCTATGGCTGGGTTTTTTTTGCCCTGCTGCATCTGTCCCGAGGCAATGAGCACGGCACTGACGACTTGCTTGGGGGTGGGAGTGAGCTGGGAAGATACGGGAGAGCAGAAGCACAGATTGGATAGATTCATATCTCAAAATATCATGTCAGCCACACCTGTTAAAGAAATACCAGCCTTACTTCACCACTTCTCTAAGTTCAACCTTTTATGTGTCAGTGTACTTAAAACAAGGGTCACCAGACATCTGTACGTTTGTGCCCACACACTTGTTCAGATCCACGCCTGCTTCTGGTTTCTTCTAGTCAAAGTGTGGGAAAAATAAAATATTATTAATAGTCTTTCTTCCCCCCATCCCAAATGAACAGTGATGCTGCCAGGCGAAAGGCAACAGAAAGCATCTCATTAGCTTTCTGGTGACTTGGAAACTCTTGTCTAAAAATATGGGCAAGCAGGAGTGTGAAGGAGTGTGTAGGAGGGCTGTCCCCACAGTTCTCCATGGTTAGGACAACTGGGGCCACTTGTGGAAAATGTGCCCAAATGTCGCTGCTTTGGGTCTCTTTTAAAAGAGCTCCCCTCCCACCCCAAGTTTACAGGAAACTTCTCAGCATATGTGAGCAATTTTCCCCAAGCTCTTGAAATGGAGGAAAAGGAAACTGAGTGACAGGGCATCAGAATGTGGAGAAAGGGACTGCAGGGCTGGCCGGACCAAGTAGCTGCCTCCCACCCCTGGCTCTCAGTGCCCTCCGAGAGTTTGGTGGGGAAGTGAGGTGAGCTGGTGGGCCCTGGCATGCTTGACACCCAATTAGTGCTCATTCACCAGCTGACCGGCCAGCCTGCTCCTTTCCAGCTGCTCAGCAGCCGTCTTAGTCTGCAGCTCTAAGAACAGAGGGTGCTCATTGGTTGCTGACGGCCTGACACCTCTCCATCAGCTCTGCCCGGCCTTGTACAGGCCCCAACTTTCTTGGACAAGCTCCTCTCCTTGATCCATCACCTGCTCGTCTTCCCTGGGACGAGTCCCATCCCTCTCAAGTAGAGACAGACAGTCTGGCCATCAGCTCCTGCCAGGGTTCTTGAAGGGTCCGAGTCAGGACAGGAGCAAGGTTGGTGGGGGATAATGTGAGACATGGGGCTCTAGGAGGTCTTGGGTCACTGGGTTCCTGGGGTGTTGGAAAAGCACTGAGGTTGGAAGCAGGGAGCCTTACCATGGAAGCTCTGTGGTACCTTTCCTTTGCTGGGCCTCAGTGTCCCCATCTGCTTGTGAAAGAGTCCAGTGAGATACCCTGCATGCACCAAGATGCTGGGGTGTCTGGCCCACCCCTGCAGTGAGGTGGGCTGGGAGCATTTTGGGACCCTGAGCCGGATGAGGCCATTTTGAGCTGAATGAAGCTCTGGCCCTAGGTCAGGAGGGCCCCAGCCTGCCTCCCAGAAGGCTGGGTTCTCCAGGTCAAGTCAAGATTATTCGGGGAACAAATACTATGAATCCAGATGCTCAAGGTGTTGTATTGTTTTAATGATTCCACAGAGGTACAGGGTCACAGCTGTTCTCCAGAGGTAGCCACAGCCCCATATCCAGTTCCCACGGCAGCTCCAAGTACATGGGCTCTTTGGCGCCCTCTGTGCCCCCTGCACTGCCCACCTCAGATCTCAGGTGTGCCAGGTTACCCTGCTGCAGGCATCAGGCATGGAGTGTCCCAGTGAGGACTCGAATGATATTGCCTTTGTTGCGCCAATTCTTTACTCCCCACCTAGGTTAGAGTCACACATCCACATTCTTCATCCCTCAACTTTGCAGTTTCTGCAACCACCGCGGGTGGTGTATGTTTCTCTGCCTCACTGGTGTTGAGCCGGACCAGACCACTTGCTTCGGCAGGACAATGTGAACAGTAGTGACCATGTGCCAGTTTGGAGCCCAGACCCTAGGAGGCATCGCTTTTTCTCTTCAGCGTCCTTGTGCAGGTTCTCACCTTGGTTGGTCAATTAGTCAGTTCCTGTCACAGAGAGACCTCAACACCTCAGTGGTTTACCACGTCACCATTTGCTTTCAAACCCCTGGATCTGCAAGTCAGCCCAGATTCGCCTGTCTCTTGCCAATGGGTTTCAGTCCAGGGAAAGTTCACTATGGATTCAGTGTCACCAAGAAAATGACAGTAGAACGTTCTTGGGGTGAAACGGTTATACCCAACTTTATTCCCACAGTGGCAGGTCAATCACTAAAATTCCGTTCACTCAGGGTGAGTCTGCATGCAGCAAGCTGGTCTCTGTCTCTGGGCCTTTTGGCCCACACAGCCATCCTCTGGGCCTCTGTCCTCGGCGCTCCAGCCTCTGCAGCCTTGCAAGCCATGCCACTGTGTCACCCAGAGCACTGGGCAGGGCTCTTCATATAGAGTCAATAACAATGTATTGCCCACACGTGTGTAGTGAGCTAACCAGGGCCAGGTGAGAATCCTGTCCACAGGACCTCTCATTTTATCTACACCTGTGATGTGCTATGGAAAGAGTACGCTCCAGGCAGCCACTGCCCCTTCAGCCTGGCCCCAGAAAAGATATGCCCAGGAGACCTGAACCCAGCCTGAAGCCTGGGTCCAGCCTGGTCTGCGTGACCTGACCCTGGATCAGCGAAAGGTAGGTTGACCTGTAGACCCATGAATTTAAAAATAAATGATGTTGTGGTAAACCCCTGAGACCTTGAGATTGTATGACAAAGAACTGACTAATTTACCACAAGGGTGAGAAACTGCCAGGACAGGGCTCGGAAAGAACACATCACTCCAGGGGCTGGAATCAATAGAGCCGGCCTTGTACCATCATGTTGTGGAGGCCAGGGGCTGCTGGCAAGCATGGACATCCATCCATTAACTGCTTTTCAGTGCCACCCTGGCCAAGCCAAGCTCTAGAGGGACCCCATAATCCTGAATGGGATTGGGGATCCCATTCTGAACTCTATTTTCACAACTCGCTGAAGGTGAGGCCTGAAAGGAGTGGATATCCAGGTAATGCACTACAAACAAACCTGGCAAGGGGAAGGGGGCAGAAATAAAATCCCCGGGACTGCCAAGGGCACACGGGATGATCCTGGAATAGTTAAGATCTGTGTTAGTTTGGAAACCTGGGTGGCTGCTCTATTCATTGCTGAGATTCAGGAATGATGCTGAAACAAAGTGATTCCTAATCAGTTTAAGTGAACGACAGATGACTTTTTCCTGGGAGTCTGCAGCACTGAGAATTGCTATAATTACAGGCATTTGGCAGAGAAATCAGGTGCCTCCCTCTAGTCCCTTAGGCTGCATACCCTGGGGATGCCCCAGTTCAGAGACCTTCCCACTGAGACTTGGTTCCCTGAGCTGAATGGACCCCAGTGTGGATGCTGACCGCATCCTGTTCGCATGTGGCTTGAATTTTGGTTAGGGGCTTTCTAATTGCAGCCTGATTTGTCATTTAAAATATGCACAGAAATTAGGATGCACACGGAATTCTGATTCCAGTCTTTGTGCTTGGAGAGACAAGGCTTCTGCCATCTCCCAGGGAAAGCTGCAGAATAAGCTGCACAATGGAGCCTCTGGCTCTCTAGTAGGTTCAGTTAGTCAGGGAGAGATGGCAACTGGGCCTAAATGTCAGCAGTCAGGGTTTCAGTCCTGGCTTGGCTACCAGTGTCTGTGCAACTTTGGGCGTGTCTGGGCATTGTGTTGAGTGTCGGTTTCATTCTCCATGATGTGGGGATAATAAAAACCAGCCTCAGAGGGATGTTGTGAGGACCAAATGAGATAATGCACATGAATACTTATCACCATGTCTGGCACCTAATGCCGTGGTATTATGTCTGTGGGAATTATGCCATAGCTCCTGTTATCAGTATTTTTAGTAAGAGCAAAGTGCTTAGAGTATAGTAAGTATTCCATCAGCAGCAAACTGTTGTTATTGTTCTTATGATTATTATTAAGAAATCTGATCATGTGCATCTCATGTCTGAAATCCTCCACTAATCTTCAGCACTTAGAAGTGGTTTTCAAACTGAGCTGCTTGGTGCCCTTGAAGTTCAGAGGCTGAGTATTGTCTATTTGATGTTCAGGAAGCAGGAGCCTCGAGGGGTGCTTAACTGCTCATGGTCGCACAGATAAGAAGTCACAGAGCCAGGAGTCCAGCCCGGGTTCCTCCCAATGCGCCTCATTGTCCAGGCACATTGGACTTCTCTCTTTCCCTGGAACTCCTCTGGCACCTTCATATTTATGCTGCGTTGCACAAATCACTCCCTCTGCCTGGAAACCTCTATCTACTTCTCAGCTCGTCCAGCGCATGTCCTGGTCTGGGAAACCTCCCAGAGCCTATCCAGCAGTCATCGCTTTAGGGCTGGGTGTCTGCGACGGAGCCCGACTCCAGACTGTGAGAATCTGCCTTTGCCCTGGGTTTTGATCCCCAGGGCTCCAGGCCTGCCCAACCCCTCCCTGTTACCTCAACCTCATCTGTGACTAAGTGCAGTATGCATGGTCAATGGACTAAACCGAGGCTTATTCTAGGCTGGTTGTAAGTGTGCTGGGAGGGCTTAGATCTGGCCCCCGCAGCCCCGTCACCCATGCTCTGAGCTCAGGGGCACGAGGGGAGAGCCAGCAGGGCAGGCCATGTCTGCACATACTAGCCTTGTATCAGGCACCACAGGAGGGCTGCCAGATAAAATACAGGGTGCCCAGTTAAATTCAAATCACAGATAAACAATTTTCTTTTTAGTATAAGAATGGTCCCTAAAATATTTGGGACTTATTTATACTAAAGATTATTTGTTTCTGATCTGAAATTCAAATTTGACTGGGTGTCCTCTATTTTTGTTTGCTAAATCTGCCAATCCCCAGAGCACAGGCACATCTTTGCACTGCCCCGGGACAGAAGTCCCAGGCCTGTCTGTGGACAGGTCTCCCAGGCAGTTTACTGGGGTGTGTCTACATGCACTAGCCCTGGGCATGTATCCATACAGACCAACTCCTTTTCTAGATTCTGAGATAACCACTTTTCCCATTTTAGCCTCTTTAAAATCAGGACCCATCTTATCATCTTATAATTGCTGCTCTTTGGACAGTGGTGGTGATGTGGCCGCAATCACTGAGCACGGGCCATCTTTGTGGTTAAGGTGGGAGGCCTGATGGTGCACTGACAGTGAGTCTCTCAATGGGTCAGTCAATAAAATATTCTATGACTATTTGAGGAAAGAAATGTCTGTTCATCCTCTGGAAAGCTTCTGTTGGCATCTTCTGGGAAGGTGGGGAAAGAGCCAGCATCCCAAATGCAAGGTGGGTATCAACAGCTTGGAAGAAGATCCCAGAGACGCTAGCGGAGCGCTCTTGGAAGAAATGTAGTGTCATCTACACTTGATGCCTCAGAGGATGGCACTGTGTGGGAAACATGGACACTGAGGACTGAGTTGAACCATTATCCAGAAGAGCTGGACCCTGAATAGGAAGGTTAGGAATACTGTAAGCAATTCATTGCACCTGTACTGTTCATTGCCCTTACAATATTCCATGATATGTAATAATGATTTAAAATGTGTCAAAGAAGACTTGCAACAAGTATAAAGTAAAAAATGAAGTGATGAGAAAGCACTGGGCCACAGCATTTTTCCTCCTTTCTTAGTAGTATCTAAAATAATGATTCCATTATAGTCAGTGCATCTTAGATTGGATGAAATACAGGGAGTTGAATTCAGTTAAACAAGTGGTCAGTAAGCCTACATTAATTAACTTCAATTTAAAGGAACCCAGGGTCATGAGCCTTTCTCTGGTGAGAAAACCCCTCTCATGATGGGTCTTGATAGATGGTCATTTTTTCAGGAAAATTGTGTTCTTTGTAGGAAGACTGCATAGAGGGGGAGCTTGTGGCATCTTAGGAGGGGAGTTCTTTGTTTTGTTGGGGTGCTCAGTGCATTGTGGGACATTTAGCATCCATGACTTCTACCACATTCTGTAACACCCCCCAGTCATTATGACAACAAAATCCCCAAAGTCCCCACACATTTCAGACGCCCTTTTGGGAGCAGTACCACCCTGGCGGAGCCCGCTGGCTCAAGCCCACTGCAGGTCATGGCTGGTTTGACACAGCCCTGCCGCCTGTTGGCACACGCATGCCTCCAGAGCTGGGTTCTCATCTTCCAAGAAGTGGCAGCACTACCAGTATTATCCAAGGCTGAGGTGTGTGCCCAGCCCTGGTTTGGACGGGTTGGGGTCACAGCTCCGGGCATTTCGGCCTCCCCTTCAGGCCCCAGTCAGCCTTCGTCCGCCCGGTGTCCTCCTTCCAGTGGCATTTTCCCTGCATTCCTCAAGGCAGCCTCGGGGGGAGAGGCACGTCGTCAACTCCTTTTCATTTACATGGGGATTACTGGAGACCAGAAAAGTGCTTTAAAATGATATAATGTCTCTGCACCTCATCAAACCCTTCCCCTTCCACCAATTTCTGCCTGATTTACAGTTAATATTGCACACTCGCATCACCCTGCCGGAGAAGCGGTGATTATTTCTCCATTGCCATAAAGAATGTAAAGGAGATGGGAAAAATCAGGTGAATTCAGAGAAAGTTTAGTGTAAAAAAAAAAAGGTGCTGGGGGTAGGGTGTCAGGGAAAGCAGTACAATAACAGGAGCAGAGGTATTCCCGGAACCGATCTCAGAGTCAAGCCATTCCTCTAGGTCTGCAATGGAGCCTGCTGGCGTGGGGCCCTGGTTGCCCGACAGATGCCCGGGGCCCGGCCTGGGGCAGACCCTGATGGGGAGGCTCTGCCTGGTGCTCATCCACCAGGGGGTTGTCTGGTAAAGGACCCCCACTGCAGAGTCAGCCCACCTGAGAGGTGAGAGCATGGCCTGGTCCTCCCCACTTCCCCAGATGGGAAGATCTGGTGATCACTTAGGCTTCTGAGTTTCCGAGTCACAGAAGGTGGCTCACATCCCTGAGCCTCAGTCTTCCCATCTGTAAAGGGGACAAACTGGCATATAGAAAGTGCTCATAAGAAATGTAGTTCTGATTGTCCTTACCCACCATCCGTCAATCAGCACTCAGAAGGGGTATTATTGTCTCCACCATCTGGCAGGTGACCGTGCATGTGACCATATTCTTTTGTGTTTGCCCTTGGTGCTCCTTTGCTGATTTCACCATTAAGGAGCTGAGTATCATTTGTGACCCCTCAGAGGACAGAGATGCTCTAAGTCTCCCGTGTCATCCATCAGCCAAAGAAAATGATGGACTCCGTTGGATTAATTTACTGTTACTGTATTAACCCAGTATTCCAGTTATCATTGCTGCATAACAAACTGCCCCAAAACCAAATGCCTTAAAACACAACCATTTGATTATTTGCCTGTGATTCTGCAATTTGGGTAGGGCTTGGTGCCACAGGCTCATAGTCCTCCGTGTGGCTGCAGCTGAGAGCTGGCTGGCACAGATTGATTGGGGTCATAACCTCTGGAGTTTTGCTTCTCATTGTTGTCTGACTTCCTGTGCTCTCCACGTGGTCTCTCTAGGTGGTTGGGCATCCTCACAGCAGCAAGATCTTCCTGGTACAGTTAGCCTTCTTATGTAGTGGCCGGCTTTCCCCAGAGCACACACAAAAAGGAAGCCGCCATGACTTCTTAAGGCCCAGGCTCAGAACTGGCACAGTGTCACATCTGCCACATTCTACTTGTGAACACAGGTCGTGGGGCCAGCCCAAAATCGAGAGGAGCTGGGTATGTACAAGCTTGAAAAGCAAGTGATTCACTGTGGACCGCTCCAGTAATGATCTCCCACACCTAGGTCTTTGGTATCATTACTTCTTCCTTCCATGATAGTTTGGCTTTGAATGTTGACTTCTATGCTTATCACCTATTGCTCATGGATCTTTATTACAAATGACATCAAATCAAATCTTTTTCTTTCTGTTCAAACCAGGTAAGAGAGCCATAGGAAGTGTGGGTGTTCTGTGGTTGCGCCTGTCTGCTGGTCTGGCTGGCTGCGTGGGACTTGTGCATCCCTTCCTGCTTCTGTGGCTGGTCCCTCTATCCATGAGCAGCTCTCTATGCCTCTAGGAGCATCTCTTTCTGTTTTGATCTCTATTTCTGTTTCTTTCAACTTTGCCTCTCTGAGGCTTTGTTTCTGTGATTGTCTCTCTGCTTTGGTATCTGTCTTTCCATCTCTCTCTGCTCTGGGCACATTTTTCTCTGTCTTTATTTTCATTGGTCCCCCTCTGTCTTCCTGTGAATCTTCTGCTTTTTCTCTGTCTGCCACCTTCTCCATTTTAGCCAGCGACTTAGTCCTGTAATTGTTGTAAAACATGGCCTTCTCACTACTATCATCGGGGAACTTCACATTCTGTCTCTGGCCAGTGGTCCGGGAGTCCCTGGGTGGGAGAGGCTGGGTGCCTGCAGGATCTTGCCTCAGGTGGGAAGGCAGTGAGGGATTCCTTATTTTCCTCTTCTCAGCATCTGGCCTCTGGAGCCTGAGAGCTGTCAGGACCCCATAGCCTTTCCTAGCCTGGGGGCTGACTGCCTTGCCTGCAGGGGTCTCTCATGGGAAGCAGGGGCTGGCGAGGAGGTGGCAGGTGGGGGTCGGGCAGGGGTGTGATGAGGGAAGTGGAGAGAGACTCTAGTCCCAGGTTTGGAGGAGCTGTACGAGGGCCGGGCTGTGCCCCATCTGCAGGGCTGTTCTGGGGTTGAGGGAGCAGTTAGCCAGCGTAGCTGCTGAGACAGGGAGAGGATGGTGATGGGACCAGATGTGATCATGCCCCTCCCCTGCTGTGCTGGCCACTCCGGGAGGTGGAGGTCTTATCCGATTCTCCTGTGCACCCAGGACCTGGCATTGTGCTGGGCACACAGTAGGTCAGGAAATGCTGACTGCCCTCACCTTATAGCTGTCCACTGGGAACCAGGGGACAGAAGGTAGTGAGTTGCCCACCTCTGGGTCTATGCAAGCTGAGGCAGAAACATGGTTTAACCAGTTGCTTCTTCAGAGGACAGTACAATCCTGATTTCATACATGGAGATACTCACCTCAGATGTAGAATTATAAACCAAAATGCAGTGAGACAGAGGAAGGGTTGGTTCAGCGCCCCTCCCAGCCCTGGCCCCACAGCCCTGGCCCTGCCTCCCTCCCCGCTCCCCAGGTTCCCCACTTGGCAGCCCCTCCTTCCTCTTCCCTGGAAGCTGCTGGCCAAGGTGGGCTCAGGCTGGGCAGACCAGGAAGAGGCAGGGATGGGGGCAGCTCATACTTCTGGAGCCTGCTGGCAGGACAGCCTCTGAGGAGCTCGCCTGGAAGTGACCTTCACCTGTCCTTCAGCACTGGATCCCATGCAGGCTGCACTGGGTTGCACACAGCATCTCCCGGAGGTGCTATACGCAGCTTTCAAACACGGTAGAGCAAAGGGGGGAATCATTCAGGGTTGAGGGAACAAACACATACCAATTTTTCCACATTCAAAACTGCTTTTCTACAGAGTTTCTGGTGATGCTGATGCAGAACACCGACTGCAGAGAAGCTCTGCTACTTCTGGGATTCCCTTTCTCTCCATGTAGAAGCCTGGCTGGCATTAAGCGGGGCAGAACAGACCCCGGGGGGGTTGTCCACTCTTGGGCACATGGACACAGCCATAGACAGCAGTGCATGAAGAAGCTGCTTTCAAAACCAATCCAGCTGCAAGGGCAAATGCTCAAGGTCACACTCCCTTGAGTATTACACCCACACTGGGAAGGAGAACCTGCACCCCTGGCACACATGTGTGTCTGGGCACAGCTGCACTGACAAGCCCATCCACATGTGTGGGCTCACATAAATACACCCTCCCCTGCCTGTGTGCATGTCTACACTTATGAGAAGACACCTAAAACCATGGCTCTTGTGTGCATAGGCAAGACACACAGGTGCTCAGCAAAAGCCTCATGCAAAGGCAGACCTGTGCACACACCCCGGTTTGCACACGCAGACTGGTGCACCCACATGTATGCATGTCTCCATAGCCATATGTACAAATATACACATAAAGCACTGTGTTCATATACCTCTCCCTCTTTCCCTCCCTCTCTCGCTCCCACAAATCAGTGTCAGATGTAGCATAGAATAATGGTAAATTCTGTCTGGATCAAATCTTGGGCTGGCCACTTTCCAGCTCTGTGTGACCTTGAGCAAGTTGTTTAATATCTCTATGTGCCAGTTGCTTCATCTGTAAAATGGGGATAATAATAAATGGGATTTTTATGTCCCTATGTGTAATACAAGCCCTCAGAACAGTGCCTAGCATGTGGGGAGCTCTCCTGGGGTTGCCTTGGAGTGCTACAGGAACTGAGAAAGAGGCCAGAGAGCTCAGGGTTGGTGGCAAGGAGTCTCCAGTTCCATTCCCAGCATTATCACTTAGGCCTCTGTGACTCTGCTAACTTCATTTCTCTGTGCCCCAGTTTCCTTCCTGTGAAGCCTTGTTGCCCTGACTGCCTCCTGGGGTCCAGGGGAGATGCAGCTCTTCAGGGGCTGAAAAGTGGAGGTGATGCTCAAGAGAACCTCACCTGACGGAGAGCCACAGGATCCGAGACTCCGCTGGGGCCTGCAGGGCTTAGATGCAGCCGACACAGGCTGGGGGCCCTCTGCCAGGTGCCCTCACCATCTGAGTCACCGTGCATTTAGCTCATTGTGCATGCTTAAGGTCAGTGCTGCTTGGAAGGCAGAATACTGTGGCTTCCTGTAGTCCACTGTGCATGAAAGCCCAGAAACTCAGGCGGGAAGCCTGGCTGCTGGTTCTTCTTTAGAGGATCTCCTCTCTTTGCCCAAAGGTGAGGAGGGCATGGAGAATGGGAAGGAGAGGAGCATGTCGGGTCAGCCAGATGAGCAGCTCTGTGGTGTGGCCCCGGGCTGTTAGAGAAATTGGATCATGCCACTCCTCTGAGGAACACTCCAGGGTCTTCCAGGGTCCTTGGAGGAAATTCCCAACCCCTACTCTAGGCCTTCGAGGCCCTCTATGAGCCCTTCCTTTCTACCTCTCCTCCACACCTACCGGCTACCCTCATTCATTCTGCTCTAGACAGGCGGCCTTCTTGCTCTTCCCAGATGGCTCCTGTTTTGGGTTTTGTCCCTGAAGGTCCCTCTGCCTGGAATGCTCTGCTTCCAGATGTGCATGGCTGACTTGCCATTCAATAGTCAGCTCCAATCAGCATCCTCAAAGGGGTCTGCTCTGATGTGCCTCCTCCCACTCTATCCAACACCATGCTTTATAGCACTTATCACTTAGTAAAATCGTCTTTAAAAATATACGTATCTATTGCCTGTTCCCCCTGCCCACTTTTGGCATTTAAGAGAAGCCCATTTTCTCTTCTATTTAATTTCTTACCCTGTAAGAGAGCAGGGTCTTCCCGGTGCCTGCACGTAGTAAACACTCAACTAATATATGCTGTCCAAACAGCTAAAGGACCTCCCATTCTGATCATTGCTGTGTAATTCGGTAGCTCTTGGCGGTAGGGTATACCACAAGTGATGTGTGATGAATGATTAAGAACCAGGGATTTGAGTGATTTGTTTAAAAAAGAAAAAAAAAACATAGCTCAGAGAAGATTTAAGGTCCTCCCCATCATGAGAGCATTTTCACTTTCTCAAATTCTAACATGGTTTCTAAGTGAAAGAGACAAAGACAGAGTCGCACCAGGGAAATGGGAATTGTGTCCCCAGCCCCATCTCCATCTCAGCTTTTTAGAAATAGCAGCCACTGAAGTACTGTGAACAGGGTTACAAATTCATGGCATGCTCTGGTGTTTTGAAAACACTTTTGGTATCATCAAAATCTGGGTGTGCCTGTGAGACGTCAGTATACAGGTGAACTTCTTACATACTTGAGAAGATAAGAAGAGAACCACTGGTGTAGAAGATGGGGCAGTGTCTAGAGAAGCCAACCTGCAGACATGCAGAGAAACAAATGCTTGCTCTTATAAGCCTCTGAAATTTTGGGGTTGTTTGTTATGCAGTATTGTTATAGTAATAGCTAACTAACACACTAGGCATGTGACTCAAAGTGTTGTATTAGTAAGAGATCTCCCAGTCAAGTGTCTGTGAGGTACGACATAGGGAACCATTTTGGGTGGGGTAACCCTGATGGTATTAACGTTGGTGGTACTCTTCTAATTTGTCTGTCCTTTTATTTTTTTTATTTTTTATTTTTTTAAGAATCATGCATTTTTATTTTTTTTATTTTTATTTTTTTTTATTTTTGAGAGGGCATCTCTCATATTTATTGATCAAATGGTTGTTAACAACAATAAAATTCTGTATAGGGGAGTCAATGCTCAATGCACAATCATTAATCCATCTCAAGCCTAATTCTCATCAGTCTCCAATCTTCTGAAGCATAACGAACAAGTTCTTACATGGTAAACAAATTCTTACATAGTGAATAAGTTCTTACATGGTGAACAGTACAAGGGCAGTCATCACAGAAACTTACGGTTTTGATCACGCATTATGAACTATAAACAATCAGGTCAAATATGAATATTCATTTGATTTTTATACTTGATTTATATGTGGATCCCACATTTCTCCCTTTATTATTATTATTATTATTATTATTATTATTATTATTATTTTTATTTTTAATAAAATGCTGAAGTGGTAGGTAGATGCAAGATAAAGGTAGAATACATAGTTTAGTGTTGTAAGAGAGCAGTTGTAGATGATGAGGTGTGTGCCTGTAGGCTATGTGTTAATCCAAGCTAGACAAGGGCATTAAAACATCCACAGATGCAGAAGACTTCTCTCAAAACAGAGGGGGTGAGGTTCTAAGCCTCACCTCTGTTGATCCCCAATTTCTCACCTGATGGCCCCCCTGCGACTGTGCCAACTTAGGTTGTTCCTCCCTTGAGGAATCTTACCCATCTCTGGCTAACCAGTCATCTTCCAGGGCCATACAGGGAGATGTAAAGTTAGTAAGTAAGAGAGAAGCCATATTGTTTGAAAAGGTTAGCTTTTTACTTCTTTGCAGATTTATGCCCTGTGGCTTCTATGCCCAGCATTTGTCTTGAGGTATCTTTACCACTTGGAGGAATTATGATACTCGGTAAATTTGATATGAGTCATGAATTCGATTTAAGGGTTGTAATTAGGAAGGAAGAAGAAAAGCTATAGAGGTAGCAGACGGAAGAAAACATGGGAGGATTGATTATTTCTTTGACATATCTTCTTGTAGAGTAACATAAGCATGTATAGGTTTTAACTAATTAAATTGTGCACACACATTAACATAATAGGAATACAGTTACATAACCAAAGCAGATCTGTAATTACCAGCCATCTCCAGTGAAGCCAAGAAAACCAGTTAGGCATCCTAGGCATTTGTGAAAATTTGTCTATGATATGATGGATAGTGTCCAACTGTACTTGAACAGTCTGAGAGAAATCAGACAAATTAAAACAACCCATTCCTGGGAACTGTTCACATCCCATATGTTCTTTTAACAGTAGATTGTCTGTAGTCATAAGATTTTGGAGCGCTACAACTTACACTTCTCCTAATTCTTGGTTGAGTTCCAACAGTATAGATCCAGTCAAATTTGTTGCTTTAATGAAGGCACAGGCCAGCTTAGATATCTCCTTCTTCATTCCAATGGCAAGTCCAGGAACCGGTGGGATGGATGCAGCTACAACTTCAGCATCGCCTGGATCTTTGTTGAGGTTTTTTGATGATCATCTTCTGGTATGACTCTTCCAGAGAGTGCTGATGTTGGAAGTTCTTCTTCATATCGTATCTTAGTTCATTTTCTGGGTAGCCAAATTAGGCTTTGATCCTCTGTATAAACACAAATAGACCCTTTGCCCTCACTTTGATATGCCCTTTATACCATTGTGTAGAACTCATTGGAGGTGACCACACAGGAACTGCTTTTTTTTTTGTTATCATTAATCTACACTTACATGACGAATATTATGTTTACTAGGCTCTCCCCTATACCAGGTCCCCCCTATAAACCCCTTTATAGTCACTGTCAATCAGCATAGCAAAATGTTGTAGAATCACTACTTGTCTTCTCTGTGTTGTACAGCCCTCCCCTTTCTCCTACCCCCCCATGCATCCTAATCTTAACACCCCCTTGTTCTTCCCCCCCTTATCCCTCCCTACCCCCCTACCCACCCATCCTCCCCAGTCCCTTTCCCTTTGGTACCTGTTAGTCCATTCTTAAGTTCTGTGATTCTGCTGCTGTTTTGTTCCTTCAGTTTTTCCTTTGTTCTTATACTCCACAGATGAGTGAAATCATTTGGTATTTCTCTTTCTCTGCTTGGCTTATTTCGCTGAGCATAATACCCTCCAGCTCCATCCATGTTGCTGCAAATGGTAGGATTTGCCCTTTTCTTATGGCTGAGTAGTATTCCATTGTATATATGTACCACATCTTCTTTATCCATTCATCTATCAATGGACATTTAGGTTGCTTCCAATTCTTGGCTATTGTAAATAGTGCTGCGATAAACATAGGGGTGCATCTGTCTTTCTCAAACTTGATTGCTGCGTTCCTAGGGTAAATTCCTAGGAGTGGAATTCCTGGGTCAAATGGTAAGTCTGTTTTGAGCATTTTGATGTACCTCCATACTGCTTTCCACAATGGTTGAACTAATTTACATTCCCACCAGCAGTGTAGGAGGGTTCCCCTTTCTCCACAGCCTCGCCAACATTTGTTGTTGTTTGTCTTTTGGATGGCAGCTATCCTTACTGGTGTGAGGTGATACCTCATTGTAGTTTTAATTTGCATTTCTCTGATAATTAGTGATGTGGAGCATCTTTTCATGTGTCTGTTGGCCATCTGAATTTCTTTTTTAGAGAACTGTCTGTTCAGTTCCTCTGCCCATTTTTTAATTGGGTGATTTGTTTTTTGTTTGTTGAGGCGTGTGAATTCTTTATATATTCTGGACATCAAGCCTTTATTGGATCTGTCATTTTCAAATATATTCTCCCATACTGTAGGGTTCCTTTTTGTTCTATTGATGGTGTCTTTTGCTGTACAGAAGCTTTTCAGCTTAATATAGTCCCACTTGTTCATTTTTGCTGTTGTTTTCCTTGCCCAGGGAGATATGTTCAAGAAGAGGTCACTCATGTTTATGTCTAAAAGGTTTTTGCCTATGTTTTTTCCTAAGAGTTTTATGGTTTCATGACTTACATTCAGTTCTTTGATCCATTTTGAATTTACTTTTGTGTATGGGGTTAGACAATGGTCCAGTTTCATTCTCCTACATGTAGCTGTCCAGTTTTGCCAGCACCATCTGTTGAAGAGACTGTCATTTCCCCATTGTATGTCCATGACTCCTTTATCAAATATTAATTGACCATATAAGTTTGGGTTAATTTCTGGAGTCTCTAATCTGTTCCACTGGTCTGTGGCTCTGTTCTTGTGCCAATACCAAATTGTCTTGATTACTATGGCTTTGTAGTAGAGCTTGAAGTTGGGGAGTGAGATCCCCCCTACTTTATTCTTCTTTCTCAGGATTGCTTTGGCTATTCGGGGTCTTTTGTGTTTCCATATGAATTTTTGAATTATTTGTTCCAATTCATTGAAGAATGTTGCTGGTAATTTGATAGGGATTGCATCAAATCTGTATATTGCTTTGGGCGGGATGGCCATTTTGATTATATTAATTCTTCCTAGCCATGAGCATGGGATGATTTTCCATTTGTTAATGTCCCCTTTAATTTTTCTTAAGAGTGACTTGTAGTTTTCAGGGTATAGGTCTTTCACTTCTTTGGTTAGGTTTATTCCTAGGTATTTTATTCTTTTTGATGCAATTGTGAATGGAATTGTTTTCCTGATTTCTCTTTCTATTGGTTCATTGTTAGTGTATAGGAAAGCTACAGATTTCTGTGTGTTAATTTTGTATCCTGCAACTTTGCTGTATTCCGATATCAGTTCTAGTAGTTTTGGAGTGGAGTCTTTAGGGTTTTTTATGTACAATATCATATCATCTGCAAATAGTGGCAGTTTAACTTCTTCTTTACCAATCTGAATTCCTTGTATTTCTTTGTTTTGTCTAATTGCTGTGGCTAGGACCTCCAGTATTATGTTAAATAACAATGGGGAGAGTGGGCATCCCTGTCTTGATCCCGGTCTCAGAGGAAAAGCTTTCAGCTTCTCGCTGTTCATTATGATGTTAGCTATGGGTTTATCATATAAGGCCTTTATTATGTTGAGGTACTTGTCCTCTATTCCCATTTTGCTGAGAGTTTTTATCATGAATGGATGTTGAATTTTGTCAAATACTTTTTCAGCATCTATGGAGATGATCATGTGGTTTTTGTCTTTCTTTTTGTTGATGTGGTGGATGATGTTGATGGATTGTCGAATGCTGTACCATCCTTGCATCCCTGGGATGAATCCCACTTGGTCATGGTGTATGATCCTTTTGATATGCTGTTGAATTCTGTTTGCTAATATTTTATTGAGTATTTTTGCATCTACATGCATCAGGGATATTGGTCTTTAATTTTCTTTTTTGGTGAGGACTTTGCCTGGTTTTGGTATTCGGCTGATGTTGGCTTTATAGAATGAGTTTGGGAGTATTCCCTCCTCTTCTATTTTTTGGAACACTTTAAGGAGAATGGGTATTATGTCTTCTCTGTGTGTCTGATAAAATTCCAAGGTAAATCCGTCCGGCCCCGGGGTTTTGTTCTTGGGTAGTATTTTGATTACCGTTTCAATTTCTTTGCTCGTAATTGGTTTGTTTAACTTCTGTGTGTCTTCCTTGGTCAGTCTTGGGAGGTTGTATTTTTCTAGGAAGTTGTCCATTTCTTCTAGGTTTTCCAGCTTGTTGGCATATAGGTTTTCATAGTAGTCTTTAATAATTCTTTGTATTTCTGTGGAGTCTGTCATGATTTTTCTGTTCTCATTTCTGATTCTGTTGATTTGTGTTGATTCTCTTTTTCTCTTAATAAGTTTGGCTAGAGGCTTATCTATTTTGTTCATTTTCTCAAAGAACCAGCTCTTGGTTTCATTGATTTTTGCTATTGTTTTATTCTTCTCAATTTTGTTTATTTCTTCTCTGATCTTTATTATGTCCCTCTTTCTGCTGACTTTAGGCCTCCTTTGTTCTTCTTTTTCCAGTTTTGATAATTGTGATGTTAGACTATTCATTTGGGATTGTTCTTCCTTCTTCAAGTGTGCCTGGATCGCTATATACTTTCCTCTTAAGACTGCTTTTGCTGCGTCCCACAGAAGTTGGGGCTTTGTGTTCTTGTTGTCATTTGTTTCTATATATTCCTTGATCTCTATTTTAATTTGTTCATTGATCCATTGATTATTTAGGAGCATGTTGTTAAGCCTCCATGTGTTTGTGAGCCTTTTTGTTTTCTTTGTAGAATTTATTTCTAGTTTTATACCTTTGTGGTCTGAAAAATTGGTTGGTAGAATTTCAATATTTTGGAATTTACTGAGGCTCTTTTTGTGAGCTAGTATGTGGTCTATTCTGGAGAATGTTCCATGTGCACTTGAGAAGAATGTATATCCTGTTGCTTTTGGATGTAGAGTTCTATAGATGTCTATTAGGTCCATCTGTTCTAGTGTGTTGTTCAGTGCCTCTGTGTCCTTACTTATTTTCTGCCCGGTGGATCTATCCTTTGGGGTGAGTGGTGTGTTGAAGTCTCCTAAGATGAATGCATTTCAGTCTATTTCCCTCTTTAGTTCTGTTAGTATTTGTTTCACATATACTGATGCTCCTGTGTTGGGTGCATATATATTTAGAATGGTTATATCCTCTTGTTGGACTGAGCCCTTTATCATTATGTAGTGTCCTTCTTTATCTCTTGTTACTTTCTTTGTTTTGAAGTCTATTTTGTCTGATATTAGTACTGCAACCCCTGCTTTCTTCTCACTGTTGTTTGCCTGAAATATGTTTTTCCATCCCGTGACTTTTAGTCTCCGCATGTCTTTTGGTTTGAGGTGAGTGTCTTGTAAACAGCATATAGATGGGTCTTGCTTTTTTATCCATTCTGTTACTCTGTGTCTTTTGATTGGTGCATTAAGTCCATTTACATTTTGGGTGACTATTGAGAGATATGTACTTATTGCCATTGCAGGCTTTAAATTCATGGTTACCAAAGGTTCAGGGTTAGACTCTTTAGTATCTTACTGCCTAACTTAGCTCACTTATTGAGCTGTTATATACACTGTCTGGAGATTCTTTTCTTCTCTCCCTTCTTATTCCTCCTCCTCCATTCTTCATATGTTGTGTGTTTTGTTCTGTGCTCTTTTTAGGAGTGCTCCCATCTAGAGCAGTCCCTGTAAGATGCCCTGTAGAGGTGGTTTGTGGGAAGCAAATTCCCTCAGCATTTGCTTGTCTGGGAATTGTTTAATCCCGCCATCATATTTAAATGATAGTCGTGCTGGATACAGTATCCTTGGTTCAAGGCCCTTCTGTTTCATTGTATTAAATATATCATGCCATTCTCTTCTGGCCTGTAGGGTTTCTGTCGAGAAGTCTGATGTTAGCCTGATGGGTTTTCCTTTATAGGTGACCTTTTTCTCTCTAGCTGTCTTTAAAACTCTTTCCTTGTCCTTGATCCTTGCCATTTTAATTATTATGTGTCTTGGTGTTGTCCTCCTTGGATCCTTTCTCTTGGGGGTTCTGTGTATTTCTGTGGTCTGTTCGATTATTTCCTCCCCCAGTTTGGGGAAGTTTTCAGTAATTATTTCTTCAAAGACACTTTCTATCCCTTTTCCTCTCTTCTTCTTCTGGTACCCCTATAATATGGATATTGTTCCTTTTGGATTGGTCACATAGTTCTCTTAGTATTGTTTCATTCCTGGAGATCCTTTTATCTCTCTCTAGATCAGCTCCTATACGTTCCTGTTCTCTGGTTTCTATTCCTTCAATGGCCTCTTGCATCTTATCCATTCTGCTTATAAATCTTTCCAGGGTTTGTTTCACTTCTGTAATTTCCTTCCTGGCATCTGTGATCTCCCTCTGGACTTCATCCCTTAGCTCTTGCATATTTCTCTGCATCTCTGTCAGCATGTTTATCATTTTTATTTTGAATTCTTTTTCAGGAAGACTGTTTAGGTCTGTCTCCTTCTCAGGTGTTGTCTCTGTGATCTTTGTCTGCCTGTAGTTTTGCCTTTTCATGGTGATAGAGATAGTTTGCAGAGGTGGTATGAGTGACAGCTGGAAGAGCTTTCCTTCTTGTTGGTTTGTGGCCTTCCTCTCCTGGGAGAATAGCAACCTCTAGTGGCTTGTGCTGGGCAGCTGTGCGCAGACAGGGCTTCTGCTTCCTGCCCAGCTGCTATGGAGTTTATCTCTAATGTTGCTGTGCGCGTGGCCTGGCTCGGGCTGCTGCTCCAAAATGGTGGAGCCCCATTGGAGGGGGAGCGGCCGGGAGGCTATTTATCTCTGTAAGGGGCCTCTGTGCTCCCTGCTGCCCATGGGGTTAGAGTGCCCAGAGAACCCGAGATTCCCTGCCTCTGGACTAAGTGTCCTGCTCTGCCCCTTTAAGACTTCCAAAAAGCACTCTCCAAACCAAAACAACAACAGCAACAACAACAACAACAAAAATTAATTAATTAATTAATTAATTAATTAATTAATTATTTAAAAAAAGAAAAAAGCACAATTTTCTTTGTCCTCAGGTGCCAGTCTCAGGCACCTGCTCACAGGTCTTGCTTCCCTGTTTCCCTAGTATTGGGTTCCCTGTCCCTTTAAGACTTCCAAAAAGCACTCGCCAAAAAAAAAAAAAAAAAAAGAGGAAAAAACAAACAAACAACAACAATGGCTGCTCCCATTTCTTTGTTCTCCGGCGTCGGCCTCAGGCACCCGCTCACCGGTCCTGCCACCCTGTTTCCCTAGTATCCAGGACCCCACGCATGCACTGTGTCTGCTCTCTGGTCCAGAATCCTCGGGTTGGGCGTTCAGCAGTCCTGGGCTCCCTCCCTGCTGACTCCTCTCCTCCTTCTGGGGGCTGGGGGGAGGGGCGCTCACATCCCACTGGGCCAGTGTTTGTATCTTACCCCCTTTGCGAGGTGCTGGGTTCTCTCAGGTGTGGATGTGGTCTGGATGTTGTCCTGTGTCCTCTGGTCTCTATTTTAGGAAGAGTTGTCTTTGTTATATTTTCATAGATATATGTGGTTTTGGGAGGAGATTTCTGCTGCTCTACTCATGCCGCCATCTTGGCTTCGCCTCCTGTCCTTTTATTTTTAATGAAGTTCTAGTCCTAGTACTGTGCCTGGCACACTCCTGGTGCTTAGAAATGATTGCTGGGATAATGACCGATGAAATGAATGAGTAGCAGGTCTGATTCTTGGTCCATAAAATTAGCTGAACAATAAGTATTACATTTCTTTCTTTTTTTATTGAGGTATAATTGACACATAGTATTATTAGTTTCAGGTGTATAGCAAAATGATTTGACATTTGTATGTATTGTGAAATGATCACAATAAGTCTAAGCAACATCCATCACCAGAAATAGTTACAAATTTTTTTCTTGTGATGAGACCTGTTAAGAACTACTCTCCTAGCAGCTTTCAAATACGCAATACAGTATTAACTATAGTCACGTGTTGTATACATTTCTTATTTTTTAAAAATCAGATTAATTTCTACTTTGAGCCCTCTCCTGGGAGTGTGTCTGGGAGTAAGCCACGCTCTGTAAGAAAAGCCCATTTTCTCCTCTATTTAATTTCTTGCCCCCAAAGATATAGGATGGCTCAGTGGAAGGAATATGAAACTTGAGGCAGGATGATCTGAGTTCAGATCCTGGTTTTGTACTTCCCAGCCATGTGACCTTGGATTATTCAACCATTTGAATCTCAATGTTCTCATCTGTAAAACGGGACTAATGATTCCTTCCTCCAAGGGTGCTTGTAGGGCCAGTGGGATGATGCAAGGCTCCCAGGCAGGGCCCACCATAGGAAAACAGTCCAGAAATGGCTGCCCTTTGGCCCCCTAAGGTGTCAAGCAGGCATCTTACAAAAGTAGAGAGGCCCCCCAACTACACTGATCATTAGCTCCTAGCCATTCTTACTGGACCTCTGACCTCCATCCCCCTCCTTAGATTATCTTGAAGCAAATCCCAGAATCAGTGTATTTAATTTCCCTTCTTCTGTATATGTTTGAAATTTTACATAATAAAAAGTAACAAAGTGGGGATGGCAGGAGATAATTAATGCAATGTGCCTGGTACTCAGCTGGATTCTAACCCCATCCTGCGATGGGGAAAGATTTCCTAAACAAAGCAACATCAGCAATAGTAAAGAGAGTTAAATATTTATACATTTCAAAAAGCAACATAAATGCAATTAAAGGCAAATAAGTGGAAATACAAAGATTTTCAACAAATAAAACTAAAAGAGTTAATATCCCTAGTATATACCAAGAGCTCTGACTATTCCTTAAGAAAACTTACCCTTGAATTACAAAATGGGAAAATAACATAAACAGTTCACAGAAGATAAAATACAAATAATTAATAAACATAATAAAAATAATAATACTGATAATTAATTATCAGTAACCAAAGAAATATAAATGACACTTTTATCTACCAAAGCAGCAAAGATTTAAGAAATGGTAATGCTTGGTACCAGTAAGGATGGAGCAACACAGCAGGCTCATATTCTATTGTTGGTAACTTAAATTGGCATGTCCCTTATGGAAAACAAGTTGGGGTTAGGTGTTGAAAACTTAAAATACAATTTGGCACTATCTATTTAAAAAAATCAATATCCTTTGGGGCTAGGATTCTGCCTCTAGGAAGTACTCAGAAATTCAGGCAAAAATTTATATGCAATCACATTCATTATTTATAATTGAAATAAAAAAAAGGAGGCAACCTAAATATTCCATAGTAAGAGTGGATAAATAAACTATGGTACATCTATATGATATAACATGCCATAGCCATTAATAATGATATTTTCCAAGATTTTTTAATGACATGGAAAAATATTTACTTTGTAACGTTAAATGGGAAAAGCTGGATACGGAACTGTATGTCGTCATGCTGTGTAATCCTGATTATGTAAATGAATAGATATACATGTAGAAGGGTGATCAGTGAGACAGAACAAAAATAGTGTAGAGAGATTCTGCAGCTTTTAACAGTGCGAGCATGTTTAAATTCCTACCAGTCTCTGGTGTCAAAAGCAGAAGTCACCTTGGGAAAATATTTCTTTGTTTTGGAGTTCTTTAGTTGTACAAATGTAGGACAAATATCTATTCAGTGTTCTTGGGGGTAGTACTGAGTATGGGGGAAATATCCAAAAGTATAAATGCCAACATCATATAAAAAAGATGAAACTGAGAAGTAAAATATTCTGTTATTACTATTATTATTATTATGACTGATTTTCAGGAAAGATTATTTTGTGGTAGAGGGGGTCTATCTCTGAGAAAGATCTTTTTGATATTAAAGGATTTTTTCTTTTTTTGGGTTGTTGGGGGGGAAGTGGTGGGGAAAGCTTGGTCTAATTCCTTTGTTCAGTAAGGAATGATTGTCTGCTACATGACAGGCACTGTTCTAGACCTCAGAGTGCTGTCAATCAAGATCAAGTCCCAGCTCTCATAGGGCTTACTCTAGTAGGGGAGGCAGACAGTAAACCAATAAAATATAATGTGCCAGGGTACAGTAAGTGCTAGGGACAGAAAGAGGGCAAAGAACTAGAGAATTATGGGGGTGAATGTTGGGGCCAGAGGAGGCTACTCTGACAGGGGACTCGAACAGAGATCTAAAGGAGCTAAACGGAGTCACTCAGACATAAACAAGGAGAGCATTGCAGGCAGTGGGGACAGCAGAAGCGAAGCCCTGAGATGGCAATGTGTTAGATGATGTGAAGAATAGCAGGAGGCTGGTGTGGTCAGAAGAAAGAGACAAGGAGGAGAGTGGTGGGAGAGGTAGGTGGGGGGAAGCAGGTCAGATCATATGGGCATGACAAGCACTTAGAGTTGTGTTCAAAGCAACCTTACTGTGGCATTATTTATATGCAATAAACTCACCCATTTTAAGTGTTCCTTTGATAGATTTTGACAAATGTCTACTCCCACATAACTACCACCTCAGTCAAGATACAGAACATTTCCATCACCCTTGTTCCCCTTCGCCAACAATCCCTGCCCACCCCAGCCCTGGGCAGCCACTGATCTGCTTTCTGTCACTGTCATCACATGGTATGTACTCCTGTGTCTGGCTGCTTTTGCTTGGCACATTTGAGATTCAGTTTTGAGATGTATTCATATTGTATCAGCCTTTTTATTCCTAAGCAGTATTTCCTTGTAGTATGTATACAAGGTATATATCCATTCACCTGCTGATGACATCTGGAGTTGTCTAGTTTGGGGCTCTAATGAATAAAGATGCTATGAACATTCTTGTCCACTTGTGGACATATGTGCTCATCTCTCTTGGGTAAAAACCTAGGAATAAATTGTGGTTGTAGGGTAAGTGTATATTTAAATTTATCAGAAGCCACCACTCTTTCAAAGTGGCTGTTCCATTTTATGCTTTCACTTGCAGTGTATGAGAGGACCAGTTGCTCCACATCCTTGCCAACACTTGGTGTAGTGAGCCTTTTTTTTTCCACAAGGGCCAAATGTCCCATGTTTATTTACATATGAAATGTGTTTAATGCAGTTATGATGGTTGTAGTACGTAACACTTGACAGCACCAAGACCTTCTGAGGAACTAAACATTGACCACGGCGTATCATGCAAGTATCTACATATACACAAAGGAATTTCTTTTCTTAAAAAAGAAAAGTACAAAACATGTTTAGGGATAAATACAAGATACAAAATGCAAAAGAATACACGAAACAAAAACTGCAAAAATATAACTCTCCCAGAGAACTATAAATGGAAGGGACAGATGAGTACCTCAACTGCTCTTCAATAAAGCGTAACAACCACTATTAAAGGAACTTGTTGACCTTACTGAATGAAACCCAGGCGGCTCAGTGCTTAATCTAACAGCCAGCTCTGACATGCAAACTGCTGCTCTGGTAACTCAGTGGTTAAAGTTGTATATCCCCACTCGAAGTATAGTAAGTCTTTTTAATTGTACTGTTCAATAAGTATATAGTGCTTTCTTGTGTTTTACTTGCTAGCAGCATGATCTCAGGCAACTTGTTGGTTTCTGTCTATAAAATGGGAATAATAATAGCTTGCACCTCGTACTGATACTGTGAGGATTAAATGTGATGATGCAGGTACAGTATTAGCTCAACATCCGCACACAGCCAGTGCCCCATAGAGAAGAGCTAGTGAGGTCATCCCTCAGCAGAAGGGACACTCTCCATTCTTGCAAACACAACCACCTCTCTTTTGTCATCAACCTTCTACCATGCTGCTGGAGCCCACTGATCCCCCTTGGCGAGGGGTCTCTCTTGTGTTCCCCGCATCCCTCTCCTCTGACCTCTAACCCCTGAAAGACAAAGTCTCCAAATGACTAGGCACCCTAATAATGTCAGTGCTGGGCCTCACCTTCTACACCAAGTGGATTTTCCTAATGAACAGGGCTTTTGTTTGAAAAGAATTCTGGGGACAATCATTGAGATGATCAATGATTTTCAATGATCTCCTCAAGCACTTTCTAGCAGTGATAAGGCCTCATGAGATAAGGCCTCTCCCAGGAACAGGGGGGTAGCCAGCAGCTGAGGCTGGTACTCAGGCAGGCCTCGAAGGAGAAGGCCCTCTGCCCTGCTGGCTGCCTCCACCCAGCAGCTTTGACAATCCTACCTCCCAGCTCTCTGCTCATGCTTCAAGGAGATCTTGAATATTTATCATGTATTAGGTGAAAAAAGAAGTGGAACAGGAGGAAATTGTGTTGCTGCATATGAAATTTGCCTGAAAAGTTTCCACTTTCCTCTAGTTGGAAAATACTTTTGATTTGAAATATGAAGCTTCTCTCCCACTTATTATCTCAGAGACGAGAACGGAAAATGATGCTCGCTGGCTTCAGGTGGAGCCCCGGAGGTGGTGGGCGTTTGCGGGCACCATGAATTGTCTGCAGAAATTGCCCCTCATGCATCAAAATTGCAAATTTCTTTTTTATTCTCCTACTGCTTCCTCCACCAAAATTTGCCTATAGCTAATAAGCGGCAGTGAGAGGAGGGGAGGATCTGGTGGGAGGCAGCAGGGTCCCTAAGTCAGGCAGAACTCCAGGCTCCTTTCGTCCTGGACACACGTTTGAATGCAGCCACCTTTGCTCCATCTCATTAAAGTCCAGGCTGGAAGGGATCTCCTAGGCCACAGAGTCCATTTCCCTCCAAAGCAGATATTCTATGATTTTCTGGGTCACTGCTCCCTGTGGGAATCAGGAGACAGCTGTGAAACCATACTCCAGAAAAGCATGTACGCACACACACACACACACACCTTGTGCCACACACTTTGAGAAGAGTTGTGGACTCTCTAAATTAAATCCATAAGACACCTGCAGGTCAAGAACACTACTGTGACATTGAAAACACCACAACAGAATCATGATAGGTGCCATTCGTTGAGCACTTCAGTGCCAGTCACTACAGTGAGGATTTCTAAGTGAATTAACATAGGTAGAGGAGCTTAGCATGGTGCTGGCACATAGTATGTGCTCTTATGGTTGTAATTTTCATGTAATCCTCACAACTCTTGGTGCTGCTATTATCCCCATAGTAGAGAGGAGATTCCTCAGGCTCAGAGACTTTAAGTAACTTGCCAAATGTCACCAGCAGTAAGCAGCAAGAATAAGGTCTTTCTGACTCTGGCCTTGTGCTCTTACTACTCACATGCAGGTGGTCCTTGTCTCTTCTGGCACCCCTCCAGTGACAGGGCCCTGCAATCACTCAAGCTGGACAATTTTGCATGTCTGGATTATTCTGACTCTCAGAAAGCCTTTCCCTTACCTGAGGCCCAACCTTGCTCCCCGATCTTAGCCCTGTCCTCTGTAGCTACATATAACATAGCTACTACCAGTGCCCTATCACAATGCTGCAAAGCTTTGTATCCTGGCATGCTTTCTTCCAGCTCAGTTCCTTCCACTGTATCCCAGAGATTTGCTCAAGGTCACATACCTTGAAGCTGGTGAAGCCTGGATTCAGACTGGGTGTATTATTTGCTGTGGCTTCTGTAACAAAGGACCATAAATAGAGTGGCTAAAAATAACAGAAATATATTGTCTCATAGTTCTAGAAACCAGAACTCTGAGATTAAGATGTTGACTTGGTTGGTTCCTTCTTGAGACTCTAGGAGAGATTCTGATCCTTACCTCCTCCAGCTTCCAGTGACTGCCAGCATTCCCTGGCTTGGAGGTGCATCACTCCAGTCTCTGTGTCTCTCTCCACATTGCCTTCTCCTCTGTCTTCTCCTCTTTTCCTAAGGACACTTGTTATTGGATTTAGGGCCTCCCAGGTAATCCAGGATGCTCTCATCTCTAGGTCCTTAACTTAATTCTATCAGCAGTGGTGGGGGTACTCCACCACTTTGTGTTTGCTGTGCACTAATGAAGAAGTCCTATGCTGCCATACCATGGGCTGAACAGGACCCGCAGATATATTTGCTCTGATCTGACAACCTTTTAAGAGCAATATGAATTAATCACTATTATTTGGAAACTGCCAAAGACTTCCAATATGTGGCTGTGTAAAACAGCACTTTCCCCTTCTCCTCTTGGAAAAGTATTACAAAACAACAACAAGTCGAAAAAGTCTGTAGACCCTATTTTTAGTGAAACTAGAAGTCAGGCTTAAACCCCAGACTCTAATTTATGCGAAGTTAGGATTGCAAAGCCAGCTGAGACTGCGCAGGAGCTCAACAAAGGAGGAGAAGACAAAACAATGAACAGAGAAATCTTAGCAATGAGAAGACTCATTACTGGGAGATCTCAAAATGTTTTCTGAAAAAGGATCATTCAGGTGGGCCCTAACCCAGTATGTCTGCTGTCCTTATAAAAAGGGGAAATTTGGATGCAGAGACAGACGTACCCAGGGAAGCTGATGCAAAGGCACGTGGGGAGAATATGACCATGTGCCTGGAGTGATGCACCAACACCAAGGGTTGCTGGGTAACACCAGAGGCCAGCAGAGGTGAGGAAGGAGTCTCCCCTAGAGCCATCAGCGGGAGCGTGGCCCTGCCAACACCCTGATTTCAGACTTCCAGCCTCTAGAACTGTGAGTTGATAAATTTCTGTTGTTTTTAGACCCCAGTTTGTGGTACATGATTACTGCAGCCCCAGGAAATTAACACAGGTTGTAAGGCATAGGCAGTGGGATTGCCACCTTAATATCGGGTTAAGTGGAATTCAGGTTAAAAGTCATGAAATGAGACAGAGAAGAGAACTTTCAATTCCAAGAATATAATACATATTCATATAGATACTAATTGTATTATACGTATGTTATATATTTAACTGCAAGGAAAATGTAACGAAGGTTATGAACTGTGTACCAAATAAAGTAGCAACCACATGCAAAGCAACAAAACTTAGAAGAAAGAGGTGAAAGGAGAAAGTGAAAGAAACTAATAGAAGAGTTTACTTTTTTCTGTTGACAGATTAAGTTGATAAAAAGCAAAGATGTATAAATAAGACCTAAATAATATAATTAACAAGGTATGGCACACATATGACAGAAGATAGAACTCCTCGGCTGCAGTTTTCCTTTAAGTGCCCAGGAGGCATTTCCAAAAGTTGACCATATATAAGGCTACAAATGAAACCTCGGTAAATCTTTCCCTCAAATAAAATAGTGCAGACATCACTTTCAGATCATAATTCAATAAGGTAGAAAAATAACAAAACTAGAAAACCAAAAACCCAGGCTGCACCGGGGTGGAGGGGCAGTGGGGATAGGCTAGAAGTGCCAGAGGGAAAATGCATGGCCATAAATGCTCCACCCTAAGTTCAATAAGCAAGGATTCAACCCAGGAAGTTAGAAGAATAATAACAAAATAAACCTAAGGAAAGCGGAAAGAAAAGGTAATAAAGTAACGTGAAAGAATAATTTAATGAGTTGAAAGTAGAATAACAATAGAATAAGTAAAATCCAGAAAAGGCTTACAAGCCAATAGTGAGATAGATAGATTTATAGCTCTAATAAAGAAAACATTTAGAAGGCAAATATACACAGAATAAGAAATAATACAGAGAAATTAACTCAGAGATGGAATTAATCATAAAAACCATTTGCTTAACTCCATGAACACAAATGTGAAAATCAGAAAGACTGGAATCTTCTAAGAAAATGTAATTCACCAAAGTGGTTTCAGAAGACACAAACATTTTCAATGTGCTGATATCCATGGAAAAGTGGAGAAAGTTGTTAAAGAGCTATATCCCAAAAGGCACTGGGCCAAATAGTTTCACAGAAGAATTTTATTTACTTTAAAGATGAATAATTCTGATATTAATTATTCTGTTCTAGAAATTGAAAAGGAGGAAAATATCCAGATTGTTTAAATGAATGGAACCATACACTAGTACCAAATCCCAGTGAAGACTGCACACAAAAGAAATGCCAGACTAATTTCACTTATGACTTCCAATTAAAAAATTCTAAATAAAGCATTAGCAAACAGAATTAGCAGCACATAAGACTATAATCAATTATATCCAAGTGGAATTTACTCTAGGAATGCAAGGCTGGTTTAACATTAAAAAACCAATTAAGATGATTCATCATATTGAAATGATTCACCTATGAAAAGAAATGATCAATTCTTGATTTATAAAAAAAGCACTTACTACAATAGGAATAGAAGGATATTTCCTTAAATGAAAAAAAACCACATCATCTGCACTAGGAAAATGCTGGAAGATCCTGTATTAAAGTTAGGAACAAGAGAAGACTTCCTACTTTCAACACTATCATTGAATTTTGTATGGGAGTCAGCAGTCAATGAAATTAGATAAGAGGAAGAAATTAGAAGTGTGAAAATTGTAAAAGGGGAAATAAAATTATAATTCTCAGATGATATTATTATATATTTGGAAAACTTAGAAAGACATACTTTGGAACTACTGCCAACAAGAAGAAAATTCAATGAAGTAGTGGTGTACAAAATAAATATATAGAAATCATTAACTTTTACATATATAAACAGCAACTAGTTAGAGGATATAATGGAAGACATGAGCTTATTTATAATATCAACAAAAAGGTAAAATACCTACTAATAAATTTAACAAAAAGTGTCCAAGGCATATATAAAAAAATCAATCAACAACAACAAAAAACCCTTTAACCACCCCTGAAGGAAACTGAAAGAATCTTGAACAAATGGGAAGTCTGTTTACATGCCTGGCTGGGAAAATTTGACCTCATAACTATTTCATTTTTTCCTAAGTTAATTTTTTCTCTAAGTTAGTATTTCAGCTTAACATGATCCTAATAGCTCTTTTTGGGAGAGAGAGAGGGAATGGGAACTAGACAAAGTAATTATAGAGAATTCACAGGGAAAAAGAAACAAGCCTAATCCTTCTGCAATTTGTTCCTTTTTATGCAAAATTATGTTTTTAAAAAATTTATCCATGTTGATACATCATTCATTCTAAATGCTGCATAATACTTTTCCATTGTATAAAGCATTATAATTTATTACTTCTGTTAATGGATATTCAGGCTATTTACTGGGTGTGGAATGTCCTTAATGGTTCAAATCATTCTGTGTGTGTGTGTGTGTGTGTGTGTGTGTGTGTGTGTGCGCGCGCGCGCGCAAGAGGCAGGCTGCTTGGGACTTCTGTGCTATCTAGAGAATACAAATTCAGACCTACACTTGACAGTCACCTAGTATTTTGAGTTCTTGCAGATAACTTAAAATTTGTTTCCATCCATAGTGCTAGCATTTTGCCATGCTTCCTAAGGCTGTTGGAAAAGTTTCTCTTGACCCTTGCTGAGAGCTTTATGCTCTCACTCTGCGCAGGTTGGAGGCACAGTGCTGCCCCTGTGAATATTACAATCCCACCCCCAACTCATGAAGGCCACCACAGTATGTTTCTGCTCCCTGCGTTGGCTTTGAGGTCCCTGTTTTATCTGACTCCTGGGAGTTCCAGTTCTTTCTCTTAAGCATGACTATGTATTTGTAATCTTTATGCTGTATTTTCCTTAGCATTTCTATGAGGTTGTGGGAGGTGGGAGGCCCTTTTGTGTCAGCTCTGTTCACTGCATTGCTGAAGTCCAGGGCCCCCAGTGGGTCCTCAGTACATCCCATCCTGTCTGGTTGCTCCAGCTAGTGAGTTCTTCTCATGTTCTGATTCTGGCTCCTGGCCTTCTACTCTGTCGGCCCTGGATGCCTTTATCTAGGTCACAGAGGGGCGGGATCTGTGAAAGGGCTGTGCACAGCACCCAGCAGAGAGGCTGCCCCAAAAAGGTGCGTGCTGATTTAGGACATTAAAACAGATGTTAAGAGAAGTCTTCAAACTGTTCTCCAGGTGACACTAACTAATCAGTATAGACAGTTGACTATTTCCAAACCCATGGGATTATATTACCCATCAGTCCATCTGTGTACTGTCTGCCCTGGGCATCTAGAACCTCTTTGTTGGGGGCTGGAGGAATGGGGGGTGAAGGGACAGGACAGAAAATCTGAACAAGGCCTGTGCAAGGCCAGGGAAATTAATTATATTGTGGGTTTTCCTTGTAGAGTCATGACCCTTGGGCCAGAGGGGAAGCAGGTTTGCAGTGAGCAGCAAAGACTTTGAAGGGCTTTAACTTGGGGTTAGCCCATTGTTATCAAGGCCCTTGGCCAGGGTCCTCCCTATCATAAAATATTTTGGAGAACAAGTTTCAGGGAGATCTGTGTTGATGCTGAAGAAGCTGTGGAGGTGAACCTGTCTACCAGGCAGAGACTCAAGGCAGAGCTCCACTCCCAGGGGCCTGAGGGAAGAGGGCAGCTCAGTGGGCCCTTGGGGACCTGGCACAAGCCGAGCTCAGATGGCACAACTATCTGCATCTTCTGTCACTGGTGGGAGGGACAGGTGGGGCTCTGGGCACCCAGCCAGGCAGGTCCCAGAGCCTACCTGTGGGGAGGATCGGGCAGAATGTGCAAGCAATGGCCCAAGGTCAGAGCCTGCAAGCCCAAGAAATCATAGGTTCAAACCTGCCTATGGCCAGGGCCCTCCCACAGAAGCTACCGTTCTGCAATTCCAGACCTTTGTGAGGCCAGCGGAGCCTCGGGGAGAGGGTCCGGCAAATGAAAGAAGAGCTATGTCAAACATAGGTGATATTTTTCAGTCTTTCTGTGACCATTACTTGGCATGTTCCCTTACAAATTCTGATGGGATGCGATCTCTGTGGCTAAGCGCAGAGAATGACCATGATTGGGCTATGTGATGGGGTACATGGGGGGAGCCTATGATTTCCCAGGGGAGTTGGGGGGGGGTCGGGTGTTGTGACACTGCTGGGGTGAAGCATCATTGCAGCACCTCTGAACAGAGGGGGCCACCCAGTGGAAACAAGCCTCCCTTAGTTCTGGTGTTAGCCTGCCTTTGCCACTAACAGATGGTCTTGCAGTCTCCCCACATATCCCCTGGGCACCATATTTAGCAGTAGGCAGATAAGGGGTAGGTTAACACCCAAGCGAACAATGTGACTTTTATGCTGGTGTTTACCATTACATAGAGGCTGGGAGGCGAGAAGACAGCCTCGGACACACTTCAGCCAGCAGTCTCCTAGGGGATGAACCCATGCTGACTTGGGTGATCCTGTACTTGAGGAGTGGGCAAAGAAGTTGATGGGAAAGCCTTACGCCAAGAGGAAGGCATTTCCTCTTCCTCAGTACACTGTAGGCTTTGAGAAAAGGAACCCTTAGGAAAGAATTATAGAACCTTCTGAGAAAGCATTCTAGAAGGATCCCTCTACAAACAAAAAGTGGTTTAAGGGAGCATATTACGGAACTGTTGGTTCATGGCATTGTTTCCAAGTCCCAGAGTCTGTATGTGACTCCATCTATGATTGCACATAAGAATTTTGGAAGACAAGTGTGTATGTTCATTATAGGATACAAAATAAGCCCAAAGCAATGGAGACAGCAATCTCTGAGTTTGGGGTGCCTTAGATAACTAGATGGGAATCCAGGGATGTTCAGGAATTACCAGACACTCCTGGCAGAGAAGGATATAGAGAAAAGCACCCTCCGTTTGTCTGGTAGGATTTACCAGGTGGAGAGAACACCTTTGTGATCCCTGGGGCCCAGCCATCTGCCAGCGGCTGTTGGGAAGTGCTGATGTGTTCAGGTAATGTCACTGGCTCCTAAGGACTTGGTGCAGCGGGAGATCTCATAGAGTGCTGGTTCATCTGGAGGGGGTGGGGTTGAAATCTCAGCCAGTGAACAATGTTGGCTCTCTTACACTCAGCAGAGTACAACTTTCTGTGAAGGAGGGAGCAGAGGTACAGCAAAGATGTCAGCCTTTGTCAGAACGTTGAGTCTTGGAGGACTGAAGACATTTAGGGAACTGGGGGAATGCTTTAGGCAGTTTGTCAAAAGTTACCCTATCATTAATTGCCAAACTTCCCACAGGATCAGATTGTGTCTGGCTGCAGCAGGGCCTCCTGACAGCAAATAAGGGGACAGCCAAGAGCAGCTCGGGGCACAGAGGGTGTTAAGAGGTCCCTGGTCCATGAACCCAGGTGGGGAACGATGGGGATGCATGGAAGCAAGCATTCTGGACAGAGTGGGGCAGTCCTGAGGAAGTTACACCCCAAATGCCTTGGTGGCCTTCAGGACTCTCTTCTACACACTGATGTCACCCTGGAAGGCTTGGGGGCAATGCTATGCCAGCAGGATGCTGGGAAAGGAGACCAATGGTTTATACTGGTTGTGGCCTATCCTGTAACAGGAACGGGGAGACAAGGGTCCTTGTGACTCCAGGGACCTCAAAACATTCCCCCTTCCCGGTTTAGGGGAAGCTATCCAATCCCCACATCTGGCAGTTTCCACAGGGCCCATTCCCTGCCTTTTTGGGGATCATCTGGAACAGGGATTCCCACCTAGGGGCATTTTGCCCCCAGGAGACATTTGGTTGTCAACCTTGCAGGTGGAGGGTGGGTAGTGCTACTGGCTCTACAAGCAGGGCTGCTGCCCAGCAGTGTACCCGGCGCAGGACGCCCCTCAGAGCCAAGACTTCCATCTCCAGGTGTCAACGGTGCTGAGGTAGAGAAGCACCGATCTAGAATGGTCTTCTCAAAGGCAGGTGCCAGGCTTCAGGCTACTTCTGCTTGCACCCTAGCCAACGCCCACATCCCTGAGCCATGAAGTCCTGGGTGCTTTCTTAGAACTGGTAAGGAAAAATTTCAGGGAACAAAACATGCACAGTTCTCTGATTCTCCTACGTTCAGAAAAACAAAATGTAAATTAAATTTTCAATCCATTATTCTGCCACACCTTCAACCTGCCAAGCGTTGAGGTGCCTGAGGACTTCCAACTCAACAGTTTTACTTTTCTTCCCCCCCTCCCCCGACACCCTGCCGCCTCCCCACTTTGGGCTTCATGCCTCAGTGTGGGGGGCTGGAAGCTGAAAGTGTGGGAGGGGATGAGATCACTCACAGAACATTCTCTCTGCGGAGTGGGAAGAGTAGAGGAACAAGGACAGATCGCCAAGGAACTCACACATTCAATGAGGGGCCATCAGGAGGAGGGAGAGGACGGGACCGTCACGGAGCTGGGCAAGGAGCGGTGAGAGAGGTGAGGGTGTGACTTCACTCCAGCGCGCCACACATGGTGAAAGCGCTGTGTGCCTGGCTCTGTGCTGGGATGCAGATGCTGGGGTGACTGGGATCCAGAGAGTTTCAAGAAAATGAGGATTTGTTCATTCATTCATTGCATTCAACAGCTCTTTATTGAGTGCCTGTTACGTGCAGGCACTGCTCTGGATACTGGGGTCGGTGGTGACCAGCACGCAGTCTCCCTGCATGGAGCAGGTGAGCAGAGCGCTTGCACGAGGAAGGCACATGAGGAGAAGGTGAGGGAATGTCGCCACAGAGGTCAGTCGGAGAAGGGTTGAGAAGAGGCCGTTCAGTTTGTGGGGGGCCACAGAGAGCAGTTCTAGGGCACCTACGGCTGCACTGACTTCCCTGCTGCTTCCCAGTCACACGAAGCACATCCTTCCTCGGGGCCTCGGCACTTGTTGCCTCCTTGCCTGGGAAGCTCTTCCCATAGATGTTGGCGTGTCTCCCTCCCTCGCTTCCGTCCTTAGTATTTCTGCCCTTCTGTTAGCTCCAGAGAGGCGCAGCCCCTGACCACCCCATCTAAACCTCATGTCTATTTGTTCATTGTCTGCCTCTCCTACTGTAATGCAAACTCTTCCAAGCAGGACCTCAGTCTCACTCAGTGCTGAATTTAATGCCAAGGCCCAGCACATAGTAGGCCTCACCAAATGTTGGACCAACAAGCCAGTTTCTGGGTCACTGCCCAGAAATAGTCTCAGTGTCCTTCTCCAGTGATTTATTGAAGCTGCTATTACAGCCTTTGAGATTTTTTTCTGAAAAGTTTTATGTAAAGCAGGAAATAAAAAGTGCTGGAGTCCTAGATTCAGAAAGGAGGGGAGAAGGGCATTTATTATTCCTTTCTAAGACAAGGCACAGTACCAGGAAAGGAGTAATCAAAGTTGACAGCTCAGAGGAGATGACAGGAAATGGTTTGGAGGAGTCTCCTTTGGTCACGAATGCTAAGAGAATTTGTGCCGAACCAGGGAGTTAACTGTGAGATATTTTGCTTCAAAAACATGTCTAATTTCATTTTTTAAACCCTTCTAGTAGAGGTAAAGTGGGCTTGTATCCATGGATTATACCAACCCGGGAGGGCTTCCTAATAGACATGAAAATAAATTAGTTATGACAGTCACTTCCTGAAGTCGGCGATGCTAGTTCTCACTGGAGAGCCAGTGGCCATCAGAGTTATGGTGAAAGAACTTTATGAAAGTTTTTATGTGTGTGTGTTTTAGGGCCTGGAATCAGAGACTTAAAGAAAGTCCACAGTGATGCTAAGACCTCCAAATATGATGAGAACAAGAGTTGTAACTTAAGGACTTATATGAAGAAATAGGATCTGGATACCAAACGCTGATGGGACTTGGCTTTCACACCCAGTCAGGAGCCAGGAGTCCTACGTCTGTTCCTGTGTGACCACACTTGCCCTTTCTGGGCTTCTGCAAAACCAGGGGGTTGGACCCACCCTCTGTGAGGGTCTGATCTTGTGTTTGCCTGTCTCTGTCCATTCTCCATTTGTCTGGTAATAGCATCACCATTTCCCTAGGGCAACTCTATCTTCCATATGGACACTGTTCATGAGCTTGCTAGTCAAGTTCTCCTCACCTCCCCTGACCAAGGGGGGTTATATCTGCTTCCCCTCTTTTCTGAAATACGGCTCTTCACCCTTTTCTTCAATTACCCTTTCCTACTGTCCATTGAATTCCCTTTGGCCTCCATTAGCAAGCATTGTTTCTGTTGCTTGGGTCCTAATGTTACAGGGCACTTTGAGCTTTGCAATTTGAGGAGAATAACCCTGCCTCGTATCTTTGTTGTTGAGATTCAATGAAACAGTGGACATGAAGCCCTTGGCATAGTGCCTGGCGGTCAGGGTGAGTTCCCTCCCTCCAATGTCTCCATGCTTTGTCCATTGAACTGCCATTTCTCTACTATATCCTTCCATGAGAAGCTTTTGTAGCAACTAAATTGAGTAAGAGTTATTTTGGAGAATAAATGAGATAGTTCATTTTTCACTTGGCAAATATTTAATGGGTACCTACTATGTGCCAGGCTCTTCAAGGCACTGGAGATGCAGCACGGAATAAGACCCAGATCCTGCTTGCAAGGAGTTTACATTGTAGTAGGAGAGGCAGACAATAAGCAAATAGATGTTAGGTTTAGTTGGTATGGTCAGAGAATGTGCCTCTCTGGAGATGATGGATGGGCAGTCATATGACTGAAGTGAGGAAGGGAGACATGCCAATATCTAGGGGAAGAGCTTTCCAGGCAAGGGAGACAGCACATGCAATGGCCCTTGGTGTGGCTTCGAAACCACAAGCAAAGAGCCCAGTATGTCTGGAGCACAATGAGGAGGGGAGAATAGTACGAAAGGAAGCTGGAGAAGTAGCAAAGCTCTACAGCATCTCTGCCAAATCCTTAGTCCTGCCTCTACTTGCACACCTCCAGGGGTGGAAGGCTCACTTCCACCTGAGATGATATTGCCCATATTAGGGTGGGCTTGACTTTCAGTATTTCTTTTGACCATCAGCCCTATTTTGCCTCTTGAAGCCCCCCCCACACAACCCATCTGCCCTTGCCCATCTTGGCCAACCCCTTGGAGATCTGATGCCAGATCTTCTTCATGTCTTAATCTTACTCCATTAAGATGTTCCTCATATGATATCATTTGGCATCTCTTTGGAATTCATCAGGATATGTCCCACCTTGTTCTAGGCACAATACCTCTATTAATTCTGCCTAAGATGACATAGTTTGTGGCAGCCTGTCCCATACCTGTCAGTGCCCATCTCTTCAGGCTTTTCTTTTATGGACGGGGCTGCTCCAGCACTCTCCCTCTGCCTGCTCTCCCCCGGCTCCTATCCTGAGGCCACTGGCTTGGAATACAGGTGTAGCAAGTGGCATTTATTGTTATAAAATGTTTCTCTTGTTGGGTTAAACCCACTAATCCAGCAAGTCAGACCTTCTGAGATCCTGATTCTGTCATCCAGCATATTTACTATTTTTCTACCTTGTGTCACCCACAAGTCCCATTTCAACACTACACATGTCTCATTTGTGCATTTACAAGCTCAGACTGGCCTCAGCTCTGCGTCGGGTTCTGGCCAAGTGCTGCAGAGGCAGAGATTCCCTTGGGGAACCTATAATCTAGTTTGATGGAGGGTGTGAAAACAGATAATTACAGCACAGTGTGTAAGTTCTATGGGAACCTGGTAGGGGTGGGTGTCGGGAAATGCAAGCAGAGGTAACATGGAGCAGGTACTTGCCAGGAGTCCAACTGAGAGGAAAGCATTCTGGGAAGAAAGCACAGCAGATGCAAAAACAAGGAGACAGGAAAGTTAGCATTGTGTTCAGGGAACCACTCACGTGGCGTGTCTAGTGTGTGTAACTGAGGACACAGAAGCTCTGTTTGGCTGGGAGAAGTGGGTGAAAGGGAACATCAGTGCCCTGAGTGTTTCCCAAGGGCCAGCTGAATCCAGGGGACGCTCAGTTTTCAATGTAAACGCAACCCATGGGACTTCTGCAATGGCACTTCTAGGCATGCAGTACTCATTGAGCGGGGCTACCATTTGAGATATTCACATGTCAGATGCTCCTCTCCCGGGGGTCCCTGTGAGTCACCGGGGCCACTACTGGCTTGGCCTTGGGGCTTGTAGGAGCATTCATTTCTCATTCAACACTCCCCATGATCTTGTTCCAAACTCTCCCCAGTCCTTCCCCGTGTTTGCGAGGCCTGTCCCTGTAAGATCCTTGAAATTCTGGGGGCCAAAAATGACTTATGTTCTGAATTCAGCACCTTAGCCCAGCAGCATTCTGTCTTGCAAAACCACCACTCTGCCAGCTTCACATGAAGGGGCCATTTAATATGCAGCTAAGAAACAGCCCTACAAAGCAAAGAAGATAAGGTGGGAATGTTGAATATTCATTTTTGTGGTTAGAGGGTGTTTTTCCTATGATTCTGTTATTCAAATTAGCTTGGATTGTAACCTCCATTTCAACAACAAATGCTTAAAGAAACACAGCAGGATAAGCCCTGTTTGTTCTCCTGAAATCTCCTCCAGAGTGACCTGCTCCCCTGAAAACTCCACCTTTGAAAGGAGGGGCTACAGTTGGTCATTTCTTCTACCCTCAAGGACTTAACACAGCAGACAGGAGGACGATAGATGAGACCTAGCTGGTCTCTGGTCCTGGGGCCAGTGCCTGCAGTCCAAGCTCTGCGCGTTGATGTATAGCCTTGGACAGGGCAGTGGGCCAGCCTGATCCCCAACTAGCTTAGGAAGCAACTGGGCAGGGAAGCCAGCAATAGCTCTCTGAGGACCACTGCTCTGTGTTCCCAGTGGAACTGGTTAAGCCCATTCTCCTACACTGGAAACTGAGTCTGAGACCAGATAGCATGAACCGGTGATGAAAGTTTGAGCAGATAGCATTCATATAATTAAATAGCTTTGTATCCATCCATATCTTTCCATTTCCATTGAGAACTCTTGATTCAAGCCTAGATAGACACTCACCTCCTAACTACTTCTTGCTTTTGCTCTCCATCCTCTCCAGTCCCCACCTGGCAGCCAGAGTGATTTTTGAGAGTGTAAATTGGATCATGTCACTCCTACTCAAAATTTTGCCTTCCATGACTTCCCACTGAGCTTAGGATAAAGTCCATGGTTTACACGGCCCCTGCCTGCCTTTTTGACCCCTCTTTTGCTACTGTTCTCCCACTCACTGTGCTTCTGCCACCAGTTCCTAGAGTGTGCCATGCTCTCCTCTGCCTCAGTGCCTTTGCACTGGCTGTCCTCCCTCATAGGACATGACTCCCAGCTCCTCTCCTGATTAGCACCATCTCACTTTTCAGTTTCAATGTCACCTCCTCAGAAAGGCCTTCCCAGATCTCTCTGAGCCAGTTTCCCCGTGTGAATCTATTACAGCACTGTCTTCCTTTTCCTCCTCGCCTTCCTGGTCACAATCTGTAATGAGTTGTTTACTTGTTTTCTGTCTCTTCTATAAAAAGGCAAGTCTCTGAGTTAGTCATCACTGTATCCTCAGGACCCAGCACAATGCTTGATAAATATTGACCAAATGAATTTACTGAGCACCAAATTATGTGTCAGGTTCCTCATAGACTTTTTCTTGTTTAATCTCTGCAATAACCTTGTAGAGTTGGTCAGTGTTCCGTATCAGAGAGAGCTACATCAGCTCTTACAACCTCACATAGCAGCAGAACAAGACACTGAACGAAAGTCCGCCTGCCCCAGAGTCCACCTTCTTTCCACTATCTCCTCTGTGCCTGAAAACTCAAGCACTGGTTTTGTTACTTACTACCTATGGGACGTAAGGCAAGGCAGTCAAAAAAAGACTTTTTGAATGTCTTTTTCCTCAATGTAAAATGTGGGCATTAATAAAATGTGCCCCTGTACTATAATGATGCATGGACTCTGAAACCAAATTGTCAGGGTTCTCTAGCCTGCTACTATCTGTGTGACCACAGATGAGTGATTTAACCTCTCTGTGCTTCAATTTATAATCTGTAAAACAGGCATAGGTAGTTGTTGAGAGGATTACATGAACAAGTGTATGTAAAGCCTTTAGAACAGTGCCAGTCACTTCTATAGCTGTAATGAGATTATTATCACCGTCATTATTAGTTAGCATTTATGAACTTTATGGTTTTCCAAACCCCTTCACATTTCAGCCACCAAAAACTCTTTGGGGGTAGACAGGAAAGGCTTTATTTTCCTATTTTATAGACGAAGGAACTGAGGCTCAGGACGTCTTGCTCATCCTCCCTCCCAAGGCTTAGCCTAGTGCTTTCCTGTCTCTGCAGCTTTCCGCTGCTTCGTGCCGGCTGCCCGCGTTCCCCCTCCAGCCCCACCTGCCTTGCTTCTGCTGATCTGTCTTTTGCTCCATTAGGCAGGGCCGCGACCCCTAGCCCTCGCCGCGCTCTGCGCCCTCTGAGCTCTGCCTGCCCGCGCCTGCCCGACCCACCCTAGGGGGTGACTGCAAAGTGAATTAGTGCGCAGCGGAGGGCGTGGGGGCGCCAGGGTTCCGGCAGCTCCGCAGGCGCAGCACTTCCCGGCCTGATATTTGCACAAAGTGCTCTCAGGGCCTCTTTACATTTGCACTTGCCGGTGGGGTTAGCGTTTTCGCCGAAGCGACTTCTCCAAAGGTCGCTCACATCCTGTGTTTGAAGAACCCAGGCGGATAGGAACTCTCTCTCCCCGTCTCGCCGGCTTCCTCTTTCTCTGTTCCCGCAGCTGCCTCCCCCCTTCTCTCTGGCTCTCTCCTTCTGGGTTTTTTGTATCTGTCTTCCTCCATTTCACTCCATCTCTTTCCATTTCTGCCTCTCTGCATCCACCTCTCTCCTCTCTGAATCCCCATTTCTGTCTTCAACATTTGTTTCTCTCCCCCAAGCTGGCCCTCTCCTGCTCCACTCAGCCCTCTCCTACCACCTGCTCCTCCCCTTTTCATCCTTGTCTCCCCCATTTCCTACTCTTCAACAGAAGGATGCAGCTCATGCCTCACATCCCCATGGGGATGCCTCCATGGTGGCCTGGACCTGATCCTTGGTCCTAGTGCCCTTTTCAGGTCCTTTCAGAGGGCCATTGGAGACCTAGTGCAGTAGAGGGAAAGGACTTTTGGATCCCACTTGCACCAAGTCCCTGATATGCGTGTGGTTTTTGGGAACAACCAGGCTGAACCTTCCAAGGCTGTTAGGCTTTTTGTTCTCCCCTGTTCCCCTGGCTTCTCCTTCCCAGTCTCAGCTTTCCACCATTCTTCCAAAAGCTTGCTGAGAATTCCTGGGAAATGCCAGACCTTCCAGCTTCTCTTAGCAGGTGGGAGCCTTAAGCCAGAGCTGCTCACCTGACCTGCCAGGAAATACTGTTCTCCATCCCCATCCACCCTCAGAACAGCCAGGCAGTCCTGGGGTATCTGGAACTCATGGGCTGGTTGTCTCCGGCAGGGGGCAATCTGGGCTGGATTCCTTGGAAGGGTTTGGTGGGGACATCCAGCAGTTCCTAAAAGTGGCTGGCAGGATGAGTGGCATTTGGCCCTCTCGGTTCTGCTGAAACGATCTGCTCCATGGTCAAGGAAATGCCCTCCACCTGGACATTTACTATCTCAATTGATTTTGAAATACACCACTGTCACAGTGAGCAAGGGGCCCCAGGGGTGGCTGGAGTTTGTGTTTCAGGTGTCTAAGGTGCCCCTAGAGCAGGATGGGGGTCAAAGAGGCTGGGGGCAGGGGAGTGGTGAAGCTCCAGCAGCGACCCTGGATCTCCATTTTCCATGCATTTGGATATTTCTGTCCTTCCTTGCCTGCTTTGCCCTTTTAGCGACATCAGGCTCTGCAGCCTGACTGCTCTGCTGGTGCTTGGCTGCTCTGCAGATTAGAGCTGCATCGCTTTGAAATACTTTGTGTGCAAAGATTCGACTAGCTCCTACATCCATGTACTTCAGCCCAAGAAATTCCAACATTACTTTCCTCAGTAAAGACCTATTCGAATCTGTAAATATATGATTGTAATTGTGTTGAATACTTGTTTAAAAATTATTTTAAATATTTTATCACTAACCTATGAAAACAAACTTTCTCATTGATGGTGCCTGTCAGAATTTGAAAAGATCCTCATTAAAAAATGTTTATTATCTGTGTAGTCATTTGATTAATTGTGTGTAATCATTTTCAGTACAAAACCTGATATTAAAAAAATGTTTCCAGAAGCAAACTCAAGTTTCTCATTAAAATATTCTAAAGGATTTTATTTGGAAGTCATATACAAACTCAATATTTAATATCTTTGCTAGTACTTTGTATTATTTTATTTTTCTTATCATAATTCTATTTTGAAAAGAAAATGTAATTGATTTGTAGATGCCTCCCAGTGGATCTACACGAGGTCTGTAGAGGAGTGAAAGAATTGGCTTTTTGACGAGATGGTGACAGCAAATGGGAAATTCCTAAGTGAGGACCTTGCCAAGGTCAAAGGAGTTTTTTTTTTTAAGGGAACGGGAAGTTGCTCTTGGCTTAAACCGCCTTGGATTTGGAGGCCACCGCTGTGCTTCTCCGGAGGACAGCCCGAAAGGATGGATTCCCTGATTCGGCTCCAAGGGGCTGGATTGCTGCCCGGGGTTCCAGACATTGCCGGCGTCTCTGCAGAACTGAGCCCGGCCTTCCGCCGGCGCCGCTGCAGCTCTTCTCGCCGGCTGCTTCCCTGGACTCGGCTGACGCGCCCGCGACAGTGGTTTACATGGGCCGTGGCAGACACGCTCCCTCACGCAGAGCTTGCTCTCGGGGGACCTTCTTGGCAGTGTTCCTGAGCATTGCAGACTCAGGCAAAAAATGCCTGTCCCCCAAACCTGCCTTTCTGGAGATTGAACCACTGGGGTGGCGGTTACCCCGACGCCCTGTCTGATCAGAGCGCCTGGAGGTTTGTATGCAGTGTGAGAGGAGGACCTGGCTTGAGCAGTGTGACCTTGCCTTTGACCTCTTCAATTATTCTCTTGGGCACCGGTTTGCTTCTCTGTTACTAGGACGCGTTGAACACTTGCCTTGCAGGACTGTAAGGAGAAAATGAGGACGTGTATATAAAAATATTCTGTAAACTTTAAAGTTCTGTGAACATGGAGGAGCTGTGATTACTGCTGTCCGCAAAAGCAGGCTCACCATGACTCCTACCGAACCATGAATGATAGGTTAGCAATTCTACAGTTAGAAGCTCCTTTGGGGTTCCAGTGGCAACGGCTGGGTGGCGAGGGGGCATGGCTGGCAGGGGATGCCTTCTGCTCTAAGATCCAGCTCGAATTAGGGTCTGTAACACACTAGAGCCCTGCTCTTTCGTTCGCTAAACAAACGTTAACTTACTTATTTTACAATAGCTTTTCTCCTTTTACCCATTCTGCAAGTAATACATGCTCATTCTAGAACATTTTGAAATACGGATAGGCTGAAAGAAGAAAATAAGAGCCACCCCAAATCCTGCCTCCATGAAGGCATATTCCCCCACACTCTTTCAAATCTGTTTCAGAAAAATGTTGTACCATATAAGGCTTCCTGCTTTGGGATCGGCTTTTTAAAACATCTAGCAATAATTTGTGATCATTTACTTTGTCGTAAACGACCCTTCTACATCATAAAAGTCACTGCCTAGCTGTCTGTACCATTAAGCATTCAGGGTGGCTGGCACGTGCAGAGCCATGAGCAAGGCCCTGGAGGGGAGAGGCGATGAGCAGAGATCTCCTTGGCTGCCCCCTGGAACGCACAGCCTGTAGAGGAAATCAGATCACCGCAGGGAGATGGGGACCTGAGACTCAGGACTGGGGGCATTGGGCCCAGAAGGAGGGGGACAGGAGAGAGCAGACATTTCCAAAAGGGAGGACAGGGAAAGCATCCTAGAGGAAAGCACTGGCCTAGAAAAGTGGACTTGAGCTAAACATGTGAATGGCAGGAAGAGGATGACTTCTGGGAGTGTGTGAACCCACGGATCTTCAGAAAAATGTGATAGAATCACAACCTGTTCTTGTGCTTTTGTGGAAGCTAGTAAAAGGGGTAGGGTTTTGTATCAGGATTGGGGAGCTAAAACCTGTTACCCCACCCAACAGATGGGGAGCATTTACCTCTGGATTATATTGATGACTATGAGCAAGTCACATAACTTTGAAATGTTAAAGCTGGAAAGGGTCAGTGATTTTCCCACTTCACATTTTATAAATGGAGAATTGAGGCCCAGAACAGGGGGTGACTTACCTGAGGTAAGACAGCAGCTGTTGGAGGTGATGCTAGGAGCTGGGGGACTACTTCAAGGGTAATGACCAAGCTGTTCACAAAAGCATACCCAGCACTTGGCACAGACCTGCACAGCAGCCCCTCAGGACAGGTGCATTCAACACAACAGAGCTCCCATGGCTCGATAACCAGCCCAGCCTTCTAGCACTGTCTTGGGGAAGACCAAGAGAGGAGCAAATATGCTGTGCTTCTTAAACCTGTTATCCCACCTCACAGATGGGGAGCATTTACCTCTGGTACAATCAAGAGATAAGAATTAGTCCTGCCCACCCCAACTTCCCCCCGACTCCCCTGGGAGGATAGTTCCTATATGAGTCAGGCTCCTTTGGCTAGAAGAAAGACAGATCCACTCAAATACTTCAGAGAGGAGGGAGTTCCTTGTAAGGATGCATATAATGCTCTTGGGAATCCAAGGATGAGAACCAGAGGGGAGTCAGACCTCATGGGAACTGAAGCTGGGATCTGAAAACCATTTGACATCAAAGCAGCCCTGTCTTCTCCCAGCATACCCATTAGGCTACAGATCCACCCACTGAAGCGGGCATCCAAACTATTCATCTATCCAACCATCTGTGCCATCCATCCACCCGCCGTCCATCTAGTCAAATGTTACATGAGCTTCTGCCCTCCAGGGAGCCTCTGCTGTGGGCTCTTCCATACTATGGCAGAGACCGGAATGAACGGGCACAGTCCTTGCTCTCGAGGAGCTCATGGTCTAACAGAAAATTGCCGTCATATTTATTCATTCCCTCATCCTTCAGTAAACATTTCTGTGGGCCAGGTTGGGACCAGCACTGGGGATTCAGAGATGAAGGAGGCACCCACATCTCTCTGTGAGAACTCACAGTCTGGGGAGGGCACCCATGGATACAGTCACAATACAATCTGATTGGTGCTAAAAGAGAAATTGATGGACTGATCAACTGATATTCTGCCTTGTTCTGTGGAAGATTTAAGATTTAAAGATATGTAGATTAAGACTCTGGGATGTGTATCAATGTGGAACTATTTTGCGATTGTATTGTTGGGGTCATAGGGCCAGAGTATATCCTTATAGATGGGAGTGGAGTTTTCACAAAGGAAATGAAAATGTCCATTGTCAGTCTTTTAAGAAAGATGTCATTCATGCAGCAGGAAATGAGGACTCTGGCAAGCAGGCATTAGGTGGGGGTGAGGGAAAGACTTTCTGTCTGTGGGGTGAGGGGCAGTTCTGGATTCTGAGGTGTAGTTATCTCTAGAACATTCCTAGAGGTGGTGGGGTGGGGCAGAGGGTGGAAAGGGAATTTCCCTGGGCTATAGGTGGTCTTCTTCCCTTATTATAAGGTGACCATACAATTGATAGTCCAAACTGGCACACCTTTGAGAGTAAAAGGGGGCTTTAATAATTATGCTTAGACAGCAGGAATAAATGGGTGCACCTGACCACCTGCTAACGGTTACTCCTTCAGTAAAGTGTCTTTAAAAGTTCTAACTGGTTTCCGTCACCTGGAGAGAAATAGGGAGGGCCTGTGCTCATGCTTGAGGCCTATAAAAATATTGAAATTCTGTAAGAAATTATTATTGACTCCAAAAATGTGAAAAGAAAACTGTAAGATAAAAAAGAATAGGTGTTTAATCAAATGTCTATCAAACATTAGGCCAACTTTGTTCATTGCTAAATTCATCAAGGCTGCTTTACATTTCAGATTGCAGATTTGATTCTCTCTCTTCTCAAGTCAAGAATGACTGCTGAGAATCATAGCCAAACATAAATCAGCTGCTTATAGCCAAATAATTTCAAAAGTCAAATTATAAAATTTTTTTCATAGTATTTAACAGCAAGGAATCATACTAACTGAGGTATATGTGTGTCTTTTAGTATGTATATTTTTTTTGTGGAGTGGGACCTTCAAAAGTCAGAATATCCAGGATCAGTGAAATTCTTTAAAGGCCTCGTGCACAAGCAGGGCCACTGTGGCACACAGGGACCTCGTTCCCATCATGGTCTATGTGAATGGCACAGTAGAGTAGTGCAGTGCCCAACATGCACAACTGTATGAGGTGACCCTGGACACAGGATTGGGCAGGGTGCTCTTCCAGAGGCCAAAGAGGGTACGGCAGTGGTTGAGACGTCTCCAGGGAGTACGGTTGTGCCTGGGAAGCAGTGTGATGGTGAGACAGAGAAGACAGAGCAGAAAACACTCAGCAAAGTAGAGCTAAACCTTGACTCTGTTTGCTTGTGGCCCAGCAGGGTGGGGAGATAGCCTGGCATGCAAAGAACCGAGTTAGAGGTGGCTATTGTGACAAGGGCTACAGCAGCAGCCAGAGAGAGTGCGACAGGGGCACATGGGGAAGAGGGGGAAGGTAATCCTAAATGCAGGGACTGTGGAGGCTGCATAAATAAGGATTGATTCTCACTGAGCCTTAGAACACAGCAAGGATTTACTCAGGCAGAGAGCTAGGGGTGGTAAGCACAGGACGTGGGGAACACTGGGCATCCCTGGGGGGTTCTGCCAGCATGCTCCTTTGGTTCTTTCCCTGCCAAAAGATGCCAGCCATCAGGAGCTGTTCGATTCCAGCTGAACAAAACCCGCTGGACAGGAGAGCAGGGCGTGACTTGGCTGGAAGCAAAGGTGCTCAGAAGGGTTCACGCTTTTCTCTGACACCAGCTCCTGTCTTGGCAGAGCACGTAGCTGCGGGGCTATCCTGGAACTGCCCCTTCCCTCCACTACTCTGGGGATTCTGGCCAAAGATGAATTTCTTTCCTTTCTACCATGAAACAGTTGCCTTGTATACTGTAAATCTGTAGAACTGCTCCTGGGTGGGGAAGAAGGGTACAGATCTTTTGGGGCCATTCAAGGAAGACTGGCACTTGAAAGTGGAATTGCCCACACAGTGGCAGAACTGGGCAGGGCCAGCCCCTCATCTGAAGCATAAGGAAGCTATTATCCCTTTTTTACTATGGAGGAAACTAAGACAAAAGGGTTCACTGCCTCATCCGTGGCCAGTCAGCAATTACTAGAACCAGCACCCCACTCTCCATCTGTTAGGTACAGTAGCAGAGGTGAAAGCTGAGCTAGATTTTTAACACTGAGAAGACTTGAGCATCTAAGGAAGGGAAGGAAAGATGTTAGGCTAAGGGGTCAGCTGAGCAAGGTGGGTAACGGATGATAGTGGCAGCCATTGTACATTAGAAAGAGCTGACACGTTTTTGAGCCAGGTGAATTTTTAAGTGTGAGTGTGGTACTTGCATTAGCTCATTTATTCCTCACAACATTATCAAGTAGGTACAATGAATCCCTTTTTATGGGTGAGGAAACTGAGGCACAGAGAGTGTTAAGTGACTTGTCTGAGGTCACTTAACACTTGACACTCCCACACAGACACTCCCACACAGAACTTGACACTCCCACACAGAATACCAGGTGTGTTAGCACCACCTGCCTTGTCACACCTAGTCCTCATCACAACCCTAAAGGTGGGGATGATTATTATGGCCATTTTACAGATGCAGATATTGAGGCTCAGTAAGGGTAAGCAGCTGGCCCAAGGTCATGCTTTACCTTCCATCCTGGGAGTTATTTCTGACAAGCTCCTGTTTCATTGACAGAAGCCTTGTACTCCCCATGATTCCACATTCCCCAATCAGCTGCTCTCTGGCTTGCCACGGAGGCCCGTGTCGCCACTATATCAGTTTTAAGGTTTTCAATAATTCTGTGAAGAGACAGAGCAGCATAAAGCAAAGCTAAAAATATCATTTTTCTGTAGCTGTCATAACAACATTTGGGCTAATTGATTCTCAATAGAATAATGACATCCAGTATGTAGTGAGAAATATTCATGAAGAGATCTGTGAAATCCTCGAGGTGCGGGGCCATGCTAACAGCCCAGGACAACTCAGGGATGTGTCCGTGTAGATGGGGCTGAGCCAGGCCAGGCCGGAGGGTGAAGCCTGACCGCCAGCCAGTGCTGCAGCCTCGGGCAGGAGTTTGGACATCAAAGCATTTTAGTCACTGAGAATTGTGGCTCCCAACCCCCAGGCTGCTTTAATCAGAGAAAGGTGATGAAAAGATTGGAGGGTATGATTTATGGAGCGAGATTAGCATCAGAGGAGTCGAGGGGGAGAAGAGAATCTCTCTTAAAGTAGTTGAGATAACAAGCCTGCCAAGGGGAACCGGGAAGGCGTGGCGGCAGCCTCGGGGCTGGAGTCTTGAATGAGTCCTGCGGGATGGGTGGATGCGGATCGTGTGGGAGGGGAGGGAAGGGAAGCTCCTCTGGGTCTCAAGGGCCGGGCCCAGCCCCTGCAGGCAGAGCTGCTTCTGGCCAGTCTCTAGACGGCCCAGACCCGTGGGTACTCCTGGCTAACCTGCCCCCACGGGGCCTTTTCCCAGGGCTCCGAGAGGAGGCCAGGCTCGGGTCTTTGGGGTGGCGTGCAAGGGGCAGTGTCCTGGCTGGGTGGGATGGTCTTCCAGGCTGGGTGCTGGGATGCCCAGGGCTGCATGTGCCCGAGCAGGCGCGGATCCACAGAGGGCCACGCTGTTTGTGGGGAGGCAGAGTACCCTTGTCTGTGGGGTGGGGTGGAAGCAGGATCCTTACACCGACAAAGCACCTGATGTGCCAGGCTCAGTGTGTAGGAGCTCATTCCAACTTCATTGCAACTGCGAAGTAGGGACTCCTATGATTTCTGTTTTACAGAAAAGGGAAACCAAGGCAGTTAAGAGTTTAAGCTGCTCTTAACTGGAGTAACTGGATGCTCATCATGAACAGAATGGCTCTCCCAAGTCACACAGTTAAGGGGCAGAGCTGGGGTTAGAGCCTGGGTCTGTCAGGATCCAGAGGCCACAAGGGCTAAAGAGGGGTGCTGCTCAGCCCCTCCTTGGGGCTGGTCCTGTGTTTGAATCACCCGAGGGCAGAAGGGTTGGTGGGGCTGTGGTATCGTGTGAGTCTGTGTCTGTGGGCAGGCCCTGTAGGGCCATAAACCATCCCTTACTGAGAAGTAGCACCGTTCCCTGCCCTCATTTCCCCAAGTTTCAGGGACCTCGACCATTATGGCCCTAAATTCACTCTCTTGTGTTCCCTCCTGTGGAATGTCTGCCCTTTCACAGTGTGACCTGTTATTTCTGGAAGCCCCCTTGTGTGTTAATAACTGTTCTCTGATGTTCTCCTCCAAACCCCTGCATGAGTATTTGTGGCCAGGACCAGGTCAAGGTGGGCATGTCACCCTGCCTGTGCTGCTGGGCCACCCCAAGACCTCTAAGATTTGCCCCCAGGGTGGTGCCTCTGGGTGTTCAGGCTGAGAGCACTCTAGACTATGTGATCCACAAGGGAGGCTCATGTCTCCTGCTCACCCCTCAACCCTCAGTGCCGAGCACAGGGGAACAGCTCAATAAACAGAGCTTAGCTTCCCTGCACTAAACCATCCCGTGTTGCACTGTGTAACCTGGGTATCCAGAAATGGCTCCTATACCTTCATTCTTTCTGTTGGCCACTCCTGAAAGTCTCCAGCACCAGGCAGCTCCGGGACCAGCACCAGAGACAGTATCTTGTTTTCCTCTCTATTCCTTCAGCCAAGTCTCATGCAAATCAGCTCCTTCTAGACTTGCCCATTGGCATATTTAATAATGACTAATAATTAATGGGTAACATTTATTGAGTACTGGTAAAGTGCCAGACCCTGTGCTGAGCTTTTCATGTGAATTATCTCCTTTTATCCCCACGAGTTAGGTACTATTTTTATCCTGATTTTACTGGCAAGGAATCTGAAGCTCAGAGATGGTGAATAACTTTCCTGTAGACACACAGTTGGCAAATAAGTGCAGGAGCTTGTCTGACTTTAAAGCTTGCTTTTAACTGCTCTGCAGCATGCCCTCCGGATTGATCTGAATTCCAGCTACACGAGGTCTGAGCTGAGTCCTCAGCTACATATATCATTAACTTCATGTCAGCAAATCTTGGATGTCAGTATCATCATCCTGATTTTACAGATAAAGAAACTTAAGCTCAGAGCCCTGAAGCAATTTGTCAAGAGCCAGCCAAGCATTAAAGAGGTTGAGCTGGGATTTGAATCCAGATCTGCTAGCAGTTCAGCCTTATTCCTTATGCTGTGCCATCCTTCTTGGGGGACTGAAAGTCTTCAGTCACTGGGAAATGGGGTGGGAAGAAGGAGTAAGGAAGCGGGCCCCAGTCAGTGGTATGTGCTGTAATGTTGGGTGCCAGGGTTCCAGAAGAAAACATAGAAATCCCAGTATCTGAAGAATCCTGGGGGACAGGTGGCGACCTGGCATCTGTACGGGGGCATTTAGAGTTGCTGCCACCCACATCACAGGTGTGTCTCGGGTTCCAGCCCTTCATCAAGGAGCTTCCAAAATTATTTCCCAAGTGTGCCCTCCCATGGGACAAGAGCTATCAGGACACTGTCTACTGGCCTCTCATTGGTCTGGGAGGGGTGGGACTCCCTGCAGTAACTGGATGCTCATCATGAACAGAATGGCATCTCTCTCCAGAGGTAACGCGCGATGAAATAGGAAAGGAAGGAAAAACTTGTTTTGGTTTGCACACATCCAGGCCTGGCTGTTCATCAGCCGTGGGACTGTGGGCCAGACACACGTCACTTTGAGCCTCAGTTTTTTAAGCACAAAATGGGGATATTACTGCCTGCCCTTCCTCCTGGGCAGGGCTCTGGAGTGAGGCGTCTGTTTTTATTGCCAGGGCAGATGTGCTCCACCTAGTGCATTGCAAGACGACGGACGGATCTGGTAGGGGAGGCAGCTTGGAGGAGCAGGAGAGTGGAGAAGCCATGGAGAGACATTCCCCAAAGGCATCTAACCTTTGGGGTCAGAGCAAATTGAAATCCTCTCTCCAGCCTTTCCTGAGTCCAGGAGTATAGCATTTCTGTAACAGCAAAGTACAGGTGTTTTCATTTCCCAAGATGAGCCATTTTTGTAGTTCATTCGTTCACATATCTATTCTTAAAACTAACATTAATAAGCATAGATGGTAGATGGGAGACATTGGACCTTCAGAGGTGGAAGGGACAAGGACCCTCCCCTCAAGCACTTCATGGCATATTTGGGGAGATAAGTTACTATGATATGGCCACAGGTGGCACTGTCCATCGGACAGGTACAGATAAGGTACTATGGAGTGAGTAGTTGGGGATAACAATTCCAGCTGAGGCAATCAGGGAATGCCTCCTGGAAGAAGTGGCATTTGGAATGCAGAAGCAGCTTTGAAGGGTGTAAAGATACTGTAATACAGGGGATGAGGCTTCTAGGGAGATTGCATTTCATGTATTTGAATTCATCCATGTATATGCACACAGCATAATAATAATAACAGCAACAAAGAGTGTATATGGAGAACAGAGTTGGGGTTTTGACCCCCACTTCACTCAAGGAGCTCTGCCCCAGAGCAAACACAAGCATGGAACTGGGTTCTGCTGTTTCCCCGTAGCTTTCAGGGTCTCTGCATCTCTTTTCCTGTGAGTATCACCCTGAGGGTGATTCTAGTGTTTAAAGACACACATCTTTCATGTACTGTGGTCCCTCAAATCAAGCCAATAACCTCATCTGGTGCTTAACCCAAAGAAAAATGATTTGTTCCAATGCTGAAGGAAAGCCCAGCTGTGCTGCACTTCCTGAGTGAGAGATGGCATATCGGTCTCCCTCCTAAGGGATTTGTAAAGGTAATTTTGACCAGGCCTGGTTTTTCTCTTTATACGGTGACTTTAAACACCATCTCTACATCACACAGACTACTGTCGTGGGAGCTGTGCGGCAAAGGCATGGAGGTGGGTACGGCTGTATGTGCAAGGAGTGTAATTAGAGGACTCTGTGACTGCTAAGGGCCCATCAGATTCCAAGAGCTCATGAGGCAGCTGCGATCTTTGGAATCCTCATTAGAAATTCTCTCCAGAGCCCGGGGCATATGCTTTTGCTCGTCTTTAATAATGGCAAATCTTCATGCTTTGAGGTTGGATTTGATTTCGGGAAACAACCACAAGAGGCATTTGGAGCCCAGCCTGGTAGAAGAACAAGCTGGAAAATGTACTTCTGGTTAAATGGGAGGTGTGACTCTAACTGGCACATGGGGATGCCAAGTTCAGGTGGAAGCCAGAGCAGGAAGCTCCAGGGAAAGCTCCGGAGTCGCTGCAGAATGTGCCAGCCTGGGGGCAGGCAGAAAGGGAATTCTGTTGGCCTTGGCTTGGCCACATGGGGTCTCCCACCAACTTGACTGGACTTTGTCTCCCTCCCACAGCTCATTATAGACTCAGTGTTATGAATGATTTAGGGCTGTTTTCAGGGTATCTGGGCCCAGAGAAAGCCAGCAAGCGTACTGTGAAGGCAGGTCTACTCTGTGTCTCAGAGGCCACAATGAGAGGATCCCCAGTTCTCAATGTGAGCTGACTCTGCCCTAAAAGACCTCAGGGGCCACCCAGCGAGGAGGCCCCTCTGGACCTCATCAGCCCACTCACTGGAGGTTGGCTATAGGACTAGTTGAAGCACTTAAGATGGTAGACTAACAGGCAGGCCCACCCCAGGTTCAGCTTGCTCAGGACAAAGGGTCCTCAGCAGCCCTGGTGAGCTGCCTCAGTGACCCTGCAAATGTCCCCCAGACTCCTGGCAGTGTCAGGAGGGCACACCTGCTCGTCCCTCCCTTGTCCTCTGCATCTGGAGCTACTGGCCTGATTCCACACCTACAAGCTGGGCCTCTTTTCTTGGTGACTTGATCACTGACACCAAAGGTGCTCCCCAGAGACCAATGCCAAGAACTTGGGGTATGGCCTGAGCTTGCAGGGGCAGCCATTTTTGAGGGACTTGGCATGTTAAAATTTTGTTTCATAGTCATCCCCAAAGAGTCTGCAAATGGTGATCCATCCAGTCATCTTGTCCTAAGAGGCTGAACTCAGAGGCTCTGGGCTCTGAAGGTGAAGTAACCCACCAGGGAGGGAAGCAGACCAGAGGCTGACGCCACATGTGTACATACTGCCACACTCTGTATGCCCCCACAGATCTACTCTCATCACTTGCCTTGCACCCCGCACACTGATACACACACGCACCACTTCCTTGCACATATTCACACTCAACTGGCCCACCCGTCCCACATATCTGATCCCACCCATGGCTATTCACATCCCTCCCCAGCACAGATGCACGTAACCACATACCACTCCCTGCGCACTCCAGGACGACGCATGGACTAGGGGAACATCCAAGAGCACTTTATAAATGCCCCTCTCCCCACATGAGCTTTTAAGCAAAATGGCATAAGAGGAAAAGGACCATCTCACAATTCGGTGAGTTGGGCTCAAGGGATGGGATTGCCACGTGAACCGCACCATTTCCAGCAAGTCCTTGTCAGTGCCTTACTTCCCATGTCTGTCAAGTGGGCACACTAATAACCCCTTTTCCACAAGGTTGTTGTGAGGACAGTGAGAACTAAGGGAAGAGTACACCTTGCTTTGTACACTGCAAAGCACAGAAAATGTTCAACAGAATCATCATTATTATTTCCAACTGAGGAACAGGCCATATTCAGATTAAATGGATCTTCCTCAGCCAACCTGTCCAAAGTACAGTGGCACATGCAAGCCCATCTCAGATGGGTAGACCCATGATCCCTATCACATGTGGGGCCCTCTGGGGCTGTGCCCTGCCCACCCCAGCCTCTGCACAGGTGGTTTGGTATCCTGACCCAGGAGATCCGAGATGTGTGTTGGAGGTGGAACTGGTCAGTGAGGACCCAGAAATGGCCAGGCGATTCCCAAAAGAACTTTACATAATCAATGAAGCATCTATTACAAAACATCTATATGCAAAGATGACTTTTGCCCCAGCAGATGAAAAAGTGGCTATTGGCAAATCCCTGACAAATGTTTCTGGGATGTGTGGGCTTTGGGGAAGGTAAAGAGGAGAATGCAAGGGAGACCCCTGGCCCTGTCAGGTTGCAAGGAAAGGGTGGGACCAAGGCCAGGTGGTCCAGGGGCAAGAGGAATTGTGGGGGGCCCAAGGAGCAACTGAACAGGACACCCACTTCAGGAAGGCTCCCAGGAGGGTGTCATGAGGTCAGCGATGACTGGAGGGACACACACTTGAATGATGCTTAGATTATGCTGCAAAAGAGTAGATGGGCTGCAATGTGCCATGAGCTTCCTGTAACTGCTTGAGAGGCAAACAGTTCCAATAAAACAGTTGGGGTAAGGAGAAGGGCTGGGGTAGGGTGGTGCACATATAGTGGTTGGAGACACAGAGAGAAAAATGGTTCTGCTTTCCTATCACTCAAACTTTCCAAATGGGAGTAAGCAGATGAGACTGGGAAGCAGGACTTGCATATCTGCATTTGATGAGAGGAGGAGAGGGGTAGGCCCTGGGAGGTGATATCCCCCAGTCTTCCATACTTACAGGGGAGACTGAGGCCTGGAGGGGTGGGGCGGTGCTAAGTGTCACAGTGGGCGAGGTGGTGGTGATGGGTCCTCAGAACAGCTGGGGTTGAAGGTGGGTGCATCTGTGGCTGCTGAGATTGTGTGGTACTGTGTGCCTAGTTGTGTGCATTTCTCCAAGGAGAAGGACCAAAACTTTCATCATATTTCCAAAGGGTTTTACAATTTCAAACACGTGAAGAAGTATACTTAAAGGTAGAACGCTGAGGTTCAAATCCCAGCTCTACCGCTTTTGAACTGTGTGACTTTGGGCAAGTTACCAGCCTCCTCACCCCACTCTCCTCAACTCCATAGGCTTGTTAAGAGGATTAATTCAATAAAATCAAGCGTCTAGCAAAGTGTTTCACATAGTCCAGAAACCATAGCTGTTACTATCTATGCTGCTATAATAATTACATTATTATCTTGAAGGTAAGGGGAATAAACAAGCACCCCTTGCTTGCACTTAGGTGCAGTGCATACTGGCAGGTAAGCAGTGAGTCCAGGCAGGTCTGGCCCACAGAATCGGGGTGCAAAGCCCGGGCCACTGGCAGGAGAGCTGGGAGGCAGCCCCACACTGCAGGGCAGTTTGTATGCAGCGGCAGTTGTGAGTGTGTCCCAGAGAGGGGAGGGCTGCTCCATAAGACTGATTTGTTGCTGCTGAACCTCATTAATCAAATCTTACCGGAGAGAACCTCCTGCAGCTGCTGGCAGGTCAGCGTCGGGGAGATAAGTGATGTAGCCAGACCCGGCGACAGGGAGAGACGAGGCAGCCATAAGTCTTGACAGTGGCAGGCTCTGAAGCGGGAGCTCCAGGCGCGTCCTCGGTGCCTGGGGCAAATCTCCAAGTCAGGACAAAGTTCTTCCTCCCAAGGGATGCTCTGGAGAAATGGGAAGCTGGGATGAGACATATCTGGGAGCAACCTCCAAGAAACAGGGGAGTTCAATGCATTTGGGGACAATCAAGTTAGAGATGACCCCTGACATCATAGGTTGTGGTTCTTCAGAGCCTTAGATTCCGCACACAGACACCTGTTCACAGGCTGCTGACCAGTGTTCAGATCCACCATTTTGGTATTGGCCTCATGTGTCCCTGCTCAGATGGACAGGTTGCTCCACCACTCTGAGCCTCAGTTTCCTCACTGGTAACAGCTGCAACAGAGCTGAGAAGTTCGCCAGGTACTGTTCTAGCTGCATTTCTTAATCCTCACTAATGACCTATGATCTTCCCATTTTACAGGACAGGACACTAAAGGTGTGCAGAGCTGCTGAGCCGTTCTTTGTCACTCTGCTGGGACCAGCCACATGTCTAGCGAGTGTGGGCCCCTCTGTGGGCTTTTGATGGCCATGCAGGTGGTGGCCCTGATTGCTGGGGGGCTGTACAGGAGTTCCCTGTGGATCCGAAGGGCCTCTGCCCCTAAGGAACTGGTAGGAGGTTGCAGCTGACTTGATTGTCCACCTGGACCAAAGGGGCTGGCTCTGCTCTCTCCCTGGGTATAATTCTTCTCTGCTTCAGTTCTTCCCCTGGCACCAAGACCTGCACCAGCAGACGTAGTAAACTGAGTGGGGCTCTGGAGTCTGAATGCCTGGGGTGGCGTCTCAGCCCCATCACTTACTGCCTAGCTGGGTAACCTTGGGCCTTAACTTCTCTGAGCTTCTGTTTGCTATTCAAAATAATAATACCACTTCTACGAACTGTTTTGAAGCTTATCTGGGGAAAAAAACCTTCAAACTTTTTAAAGCACTTGGAACAGCACCAGGCATGAAGCACTTAATAATTGCTGTTGTTATTACTGGGCACGCAGAGGACCGGCCCACTTGCTCCCCAAGGACCCTTGTTACTCCACTCCTGCCCACAGTGACCCAAGCCTGCACCTCCGTGAGACCCTCCTTGTCTCCAGGCTCTGTTCTCTCCTGTCACTCCAGGCCTCTCTCCCTCTTCTGCTCACCACATTCCTGGGACCACAGGCCATCTTCAATACCTTGAAGGAGGTGGATTGGATCCCCATTCCCTGTATAGCATGGGCTGCACTCACAGAAGCTGAAAAACGAGGAAAATTATCTCCAGCGCCCCAGTAGATGTGCAGATAATAACTCCAGGTTTTTGTACACTTAGTATGTGCTGGGCATCACGGTACCTGCTTTACACACATTAGTTCACTTAGTCCTTACAATATCCTGTGAGTTAGGCCTGATTTTAGGCCTGTCTTGCAACTGAGGAAACTGAAGTTCAGAGACTGAGTAATGCACCCAGCCAAGGTCACCCAGTTAGTGGGCTTCGGTGCCAGGGTGACAGACAGCAAAATCATGCTCTTACCCTCACCCTGCCCCTAAGGTTAAGCCTCCAGCAAAAAAATCTAGGCCCGAGTTAGCTACTCAGAAAATGCTGGGCCTTTCCCTCCTCACCCCACATTGGAAAAGCCTCCACATTGGAGAGGGTTGGGCCCAAGTTCGGGAGTTGTTAACTTCTGAGTAGTTCTCTCTTTGCCTCGTTATGGGGTAAAACTGCATTTGGTTTTTAAAATTCCCTTTTTATTTAGTCGCTGTGAATGTTAAGAACTGCCAGTACTGGAAGCTGAGATCCCATCCATATGCCAGGTTTTAAATAGCAGACTAGAAACAAGTTTACACAGGAAGCTCAAACCCATCCCAAACAGGCCGCTATTGCACTGTTCAGACAAGAAGCCCGGGCCCCCGCCCCGCCCCGCCCGCGCCCCTGTCTTCCCACTTGAAACGATTGCGGAGAGTAATCTTTCTTGTTTTAGAAAAACATTGCCGAATTCCGTCTGCTGCTCTTCATGCATGAAGAAGCAAGTGGTGACCCAGCTACAGCAAGGTGTGCGTGGGGGTGGGTTTCTTCCCCCACAGCAGGGAGAGCCCTGGATAGTCCGTCTGTGTTCACCTGGGAAGCGGTGCCACCTGCCCCGACTCAGAGGCGCCCCCGCCTTGCCCTGAACAACAGGATGAAACACACTGGACTTGACGTCCCCGCTCTGCCGAAACTGCCCGTGACCCTGGGCCCTGATCCCCCACCCCGAGCCTCAGTTTCCTCCTCTGCAAGATGGATGTAGCAGACAGATCATGATGGCTAAGTGCCTACACTCTGGTACCAAACTACCAGGGTTCAAAAACCTCAGCCCCGCTTCCTCCTGGCTGAGTAACCTTGAGCAAGTCCTCTCTGAGCCTCAGTTTCCCTCCCTGTAAAGTGGAGGTCGCAGTAGTGTCTGCCTCCCAGGGTGCTTTGTTGTGAGGGTTAAGAGCCATGATTTTACAACGCACTGAATACAGAGCCTGGCACGCGTTGAGTGGCAGCAAAGGCCAATTAGGGTCCCCAGTGCCCTGGATGGTCTGCCTTGTGAAGTCCTGGGGAGGTGGTAGAGGGTCTGTGCGTGAGGGCCTCCAGCCCCGGGCTTGGCACTTGCTCCAAAAACTCACCGCTGCGTTTTGATGTGAAATGGATCTCCACAGGGGGCATCAGCAGATCTGTGCCTCGCTCACCCACTGGCCATAGCTCCCCTGGGGCCTGTCCCTGTTTCAGGAGGGGGTGGGGTTGATCTATGGGCTTGCTAACCTGCCTGGGGGAAGAGAGGGGGCCTCTGACCCAAGGGGTAAATCATGGACTTCCCCAAGGGCCTGTCAGTTCCCCAGGAAAGAAGCCCTGGGCATTTGTTATCTCGATGTTTCCCCTGAGGGGCTGACCACATGATTCATTTCACTCACACTAATTGGATGTAAATTAGATGAGAAATCAGTAATTTGTCCAAAGATTTGTCATTCTGGGGCCGCTTTCCAGGCAGAGCAAGCATTGGTCCGATGAAGACACCTCCAGCTGTAAGGGAGGCCTAGGCCCAGCATTTTAGGACGAGGAGATTTTCCTTGGCACTTATAGGTTTGCGGTTTTTTTTTTTAAAGATGGACCTAAGGTGGAGAGAGCAGGGAGGTGGAGAGAGAGAGACGGAGACGGAGATGGAGAGAGGGGCAGAGAGGGGGAGACAGAGATGGAGCCCGAGTGAGGGAGAGGGGGAGAGCGAGCCAGAGACAGACGAGACAGAGAGGAAGAGAGAGGGAGAGAGAGAGCCAGAGAGTGGCTGACAGAGGCAGGGAGAGCTGGAGGGGAGGCAGGGCCAGTGAAAGGGTAGTGGGGTGGGGTATGAAGAACAGCCGGGGAGCGGTAAGGAGAGAGGAGGCACTAGGGTAAGAGAATAGGAAAAAGAGGCAGAAAGAACGAAAGAGGAGGGGTAACAGGAGGACTTGGGAAGGAGGCTCTGAGGGGCAGGAGGAGAGAGGAGTGGTTCTCATTTCTCTGGCTGTGTTTGCCCGGCTGGGGGTGTGGGGGTGCCTCCAGGTATTGTCATTTAGTGTCAGTAGGAAAAAGGATTACTCCAGAGCCCCTTTCCTACAGCAGTATGCTAATCAACCCCTTGGGCCCCCGAGTCTGGAAGCCAGGCAGTGGACGTCTCCCGAAGCGTGGTGGCTGATTTACCGAGGGGAGGGCGGGGAGCTGGCAGGCTGGGCTCGGGGTGAGGCCGGCGTGGAAGGGGCGGGCCTGACGGGAGCCCGGGGGAGAGGAATGGAAGGGAGCAGCGGACTCCCCGAGACCCCGCAGGGCTCTCCGGGCTTGGGCTCACGTTCCATTTATCAGAGAAACAGACGACGTGCCCTGAAGGGGGGTGGAAATGTCGATATTTATTCAAGAGAACCTGCGGCCCGAATCAAGGGTGTAAAGGAACGGCAGGAAACTGCTGAAAGTGGCAGATAGAAAAAGGAAAAGTGGGCACTGACCTGAGGACCCCCTGGAGTAGTTGGGTCCTGATTGTAACAGACATGAAGTCCCCAGCTCAGAGCTGGGGAATGCCAAGGTGGGGGCCCCGCTCACCCCTCCAGGAGAGAGGCCTTGAGTGTCCCTGCTGTGGACCCCAGGGAGGCTTCAGAGCAGAGAGAGTCAGAGTGCAGAGGCCCAGGAGGCAGAGCAGGGGCTGGAGCCAGGATAATACTAGGTCAAGGAGGGGGTCTGAGGTGTCGAGAACTCGCACTTAAGAGGACTCCCTGTTCGGTGCCCACTCATTCATTCCAACAGCTGACACATTGTTTATGAAGCCTTTGCTGTATGTCGGGTATGGTGCTGGGTGTGGGATAATCCAGAAGCCTCGGGTTCCCAGCTCGGAAGCAGCAGGTCTAGGAGGTGAAGCAGGCGCTGATCAAATAAGCGTGCACATCCATGTATGATGATGAACTGTGCCAAGTGCCATGTGAGGAAGGAGCATGGGGCTCTGACAGCATGTAACAGAAGAACTGGCCCTAGTCTGGGGGTGGGGGTGAGGGCTTGGGGGAAAATAATGCTAAGTAATCAATTCCAAGTGAGAAAAGGGTAACTGCTTTTGATTCTCACAAGGAGTAGCATTGACCTTGGCTCCTCAGACCTCGCGGTGTATGCATGTGAATGTGTGGGAGGGTGTGCACGTGAACATTCAGAAATGCCTTGTCAGTGTGTGTGTCCGTGTGCTTCTGTGTGTGTGTCTATGTGGGTCTCAGGCATGATGGGGGATTCGCTCTTCTGTACTGATTATTTTGGGGTATATTTCAAAGCAGCATGAGGAGCAATAACTGAAATCTGGGGGTCACAATCTCTTCCTCTTCACTTCATGTGTCCAAATTTGAGAAAGAAAGAGAAAGCAACCCCATCTCTCAGTTTTCATGACAGACTTTTCTGCTGTTCTATGTATGTTCCATGTGGTGAGGTTGATGAAAATGCCTGGTGCATGCTGAGTGGGGTTCAGTCCGGGTTCCCCTCTCTGTCTTCCCACAATCTTCTTTTATTTCTTTCTTCTTTTCTCTACCCTTCTTTGCTTAATAGTTCATGTTTCACCGAGTGCTTATTAAGTACTCAGCACTGTGTTGAGCCCTTCAAACAGGGTATTTCATTTAGTCCTCCTATTAATCCTGTGAGGTAGATACTTTTATCCCCATTTTACAGATGAGAACATTGAAGAGAGGTCAAGTGACTTGTCCAAGGTCATGCTGCTAGTGAGTGTAGGAGCCTACTCAAACTTACAACTTCTGGCTCCGAAGTACCTGCTTTTAACCACTCCCACCCCCTCCCACCGCCACTTCCTTCCTCTCCCTCTTTCTCCCTTCCCGACTTCTATAAATATCCACACGCTCACAATGAATTAGAGGCTGGGTATTCACATGCCCCCACCATTCTCTGCTTTACACACGTGTGGTTTCACAACAAGGATCTGATTCACGCCCAGCTTTGGAGGACACCTATATCCGTGTAACAGTGCCAAGTTCCTCTCTAAATGCTAGGGTGTTGGGGGAGAATCATCAACATTTCAAGTTGGAAGTGCTCTCCCCTCTTCACAGATGAAGTGAGGCCTGCGAGGGAGCAGGCTTGTCAGTGGACTGGCTGGAGCCTCAACGCCTCACTCTGGTCCCTACATGGTGCAGCCAGCACACCTGGCAGGGCTCTGGGAGACCTGGGCATCAGCTAGACCACCACGACACCCTGTGAATGCAATCAGAAGGATTCCTGAAATCCACGTAGAACCTGGACCATGAGGAGCATGGATACCACGGACCATTCTGAAAGTTCTGACAACCCCCAGGCCTGAGGCTGCCCAGGAAGTTTCCTCTCTTCAGATGGATAAGCTGCTATGCCAACCTTGGTGAAAGATGACATCTGTGCTTAAAGGGCCACATTTCCATCTGTTGACAAGAGGACAGGAAGGGAGGATCCTGAGAGAGGGAACCAGGGCTGAGCACGAGAGGCTCTTTTCCTGCTCTCTTCTCCCGCAGAGCCCACATTGGTGGTGGCCGTGGCTGTGGTTTCCATGTGTCCCTTCAGGGACACCTGACATGAGAGTCTGGGGCTCTGGAGTCAGGCCGACTTGAGTTCCAAACTAGGTCCTGACACTTCAGAGCCTCAGTTTCCCTGTCTGTAAAATGGGAATAATAGCCCTACCTTGTGTTTCTCAGGCACATTGGGAGAACCAACCAGAGTTGTAATAAAGGCAAAGCAAGTGGTGGCATGCCTGGCAAACGGTAAGAGTGGAATGAAATACGTAGAAGACCCTGTGCCGCTCCTGGTACATCCACAGAGTTAATAATTGTAAATTTCTCCTTCCTCTCCTTTCCCAGGGCTGGGCCCTGGACCTTGATGATGAGGAAGAGAAACTGAGAGTCACCACCTGCCTCCACTTTTGAATGAAGCTCTGGGTTTCTTGTAAATAGTTAAAGTCATTTTCCTAAAATATTTTCTAAAATAAAACTCAGAAAGACCTAGAGTTTGGGATGGCTTTTTAAAAAATTGAGGTGAAATTCTCTTAATGTCAAATTAACCATTTTAAAATGTACAACTAAATGGCATTTCGTGCACTCACAGTGTTGTGCAGCCACCATCTATAGTAAGTTTTAAAACATTTTCATCACCTGAAAAGAAACCTATACCCATCAAGTGGTCTCTCTTATTCCTCCCTTCCCAGAAGATTTTGGAAACCACCAATCTGCTTTCTGTCTCTGGATTTAACTGTATTTCAAATAAATGGAATCAGACAACATATGACCATTTGTGTCTGGCTTCATTCATTTAACATAATGGTTTCAAGGTTCATCTACCTTGTAGCATGTATCCGTACTTCATTCCCTTTTTTACGGCTGAATAATAGTCCATTGTCTGTATATGGCAATTTTATTTGTCCAGTCATATGTTGATGAACATTTGGGTTGTTTCCATCTTTTGTGTTAATGAATAGTGTTGCTATGAACATTCATGTGCCCATTTTCTATTCTTTTGGACCTACACCTAGGAGTAGAATTGTTGGGCATTACGGAAATTCTATACAATGTTTTAAGGGTTGTTGGGAAATTCCATTGAAGTTGGAATGGACACAAGGCGTGTGGCTCCATGCCTGGAAATCAGGAGATGCTCAAGAAATGGGCATTCCTTTCCCTGCTTTACTTTTCCTCTCATCCAACCTTCTCTTTTCCTTACCTCCTTCCTTATGGAAGCTGCTATGGGTTTATGGAAGTCAGTGGAGCTGGGCAGGGAGGCAGACTTTGATGCTATCTGGAAAGTGGGAGGATTGGTACCCAGACTCTGACTGTCACAGTGAGGAATGGGACATCCTGGAATTGTAGGTAGGAGAAGCAGGAAGTATTCCAGACCTTTCTCCTGGTCCAGTTACCAGCCATGGGTTCACAAAAGGGGATAAAACTGCTGACACACTAAATATTGCTCTTCAGATTTCTAACTCTAAACTGATGATTTGCCTAGAGCACAACACAAAGTCCAAGTGTGGAACTTCTAGACATTTGTTGGTCTGTGGTGGGTCCCAGGCTTCTGAAAGAAAATTGAGTTCTAGGCTTGAAAAATTTGTGCCAGAGTTTTTCTCTTTTCCTTCTTCTGGTTTTATCTTTAATTCTATGGATTCAAACAAATTGATGATCATCTTTATATATATATATATATACACACACACACACATGTATATATGTATATACATGTATGTATATAAAATGACAGCTAACATCTAAGCACTTACCAATGAACAGGTCCATTACATATATTAATTCAATCTTTATAATAACCTTATTGCTATGGATTGACTTGTCTCCTCCACAAAATTCATAAATTGAAGCCCTACCCCCCAACATGACTGTATTGGAGATAGGGGCTTTAAAGAAGGTGGTTAACGTTAAGTGAGGTCATAAGAGTAGAGCCCTGATCCTACAGAAATGGTTCTCTTATAAGAAGGGTAAACACCACAGGTGTCTCTACAACACGTGAAGACACCATGCGAAGGTGACTGTCTGCTAAGCTAGGAAAAGCTCCCTCACCTGAACCAGGACATGCTAGCACCCTGATATTGGACTTCCAGCCTCCAGAACTGAGAAAAAAATTTCTGTTATTTAAGCCTAGTCTATGGTATTTTGTTATAGTGCTCCATGGAGACTAAAACACCTTACAAAGAAGGTTTGTTTATTATCCCCAATTTATATCTTTACAAAGAGGTTAAGTCTTGACCAAGGTCATAGCTGGTAAGTGGGAAGGCTGGAATTTGGACTCTGTCTGTCTGGTTGAAGAGCCTGTGCCCTTAACCCTGAGGCCAGAGTCACTTCAAGGGCCACATTGCGGGAGAACTATCCGAAAGATCAAAGGTACTCTCTTCACTACCTGCAACAGTGATGTTGGCCCTACTTAAAATCCCAAGGGGAGTGGATTTTAGGGTGGTGACTAGAGGGGGGTGACTTTCCAGTTACTCCATGAGTGGTGTGCTACCCAGTCCTAAAGTAGTGCCAGCTTATGGAAGTTGATTATGTGCATCTTTTCCCAGCTCAGTATTCAGTGACATCATGTTGGTAGGTTGAAATCCCCTGTGGTGGGAGTATTTACACCACAGAAATTGGCACACGCTACAAATCAGAAAGCCCATTGTTAAACACCAGTACATGCTTCATACTACATCAAAACACAGACAAGGCATGTGTGGGCCATGTTCCTTGGCAGCATGGGGTACAGCTGGTCCTTCAGAAGCTTGCCTGGTGACCGTCTTGTTTGGTTTTCTTCTGATAAAATCATAGATCCTCAGGAAATTGAGGCTAGAAAGGCCCTTAGAGATAGTCAAGTCTAACTTCTCACTTCACAGATGCAAAATCAGGACCCAGAGATGGGAAATGACTTGCCTCAAGTCACACAGCACATGTCACAACAATTTCATGTCAATTTACATCTGTTTAGTCCAAGCCTGTAGATCTACTTGAAGAAAATGCCAGAGGTTTTCTGGCATAGATTAGACATTGATGCTGCTATCTGGGGAACTATTCTGTGAGGATGGGGTATCGTTTTCCGGATTTCCTGGCTGTTCCCTCCTTCTGCACTTCCATACCCCACAGGGTGTAGTAGAGAGATAAGCAAGATGCGCACACTGTCATCAATAATGCAGCCTCTTCTGTCTCTGAGTGGAGTCCATAGAAGTTGATGCAAATAGCACAGCTTGTAAATGTGCAGATTGGATCGGAGCCCTAAAGTGCACCCTAGAAAACACGGCTGCGTGTTCTTCATCTACAGCTAATTATAACTTTATTCATTACAGTCTGGCTCATAAGATTATAGACCTAAATCAGGAATAGAATATGTGTTACATATATATTTTTGTAATACTTTCCCTCCGTCAGAAGTGAGTCTCTGCCTCTATCAGGAGGCGTGAAGTCAGAGTTCCATCCCCAAGTCAGACATCTGCAATGTGGCATTTTCTGTCGCCGCCCCACACTTTGCTCAAAGCAACGTGGAGGTGTTAATCAACTCAGAAAGCACCCGCCCCACCCATCCCGCCTGACAAATCAGAGCGACTGTCAAAAGAAAATGTAAAAGCAGTTATTAATCTTTGGGGCCAAATGTTTTTAATTATGTATATACAATATTCAAATTAGGTTAAAAATGGTCTTACAGGTTCAGTTCTTCCCTCTGCAGTTTATCCTGCAAGTGCAGTGGGGTGTGTGAGTGTGAACAGAGAGGCACATATAGAATTTTTCTTTTCCGCAGGACTTGACTTCTAAATGTTGGAATCCTAAGGTTCAGCCTTTGGACCACTTTTATTCTAGTTATTTCTGTCCTTAGGAGGTAGTCCAATCCTTGGCATTAAATATCATCTATATGCCAAAGACATCAGAATTTCTATCTGTAGCCCTATCTTGTGCACCCAACTGCAGTATCATTTAACAACGCCCTGCTTGATCACTACTTGGAGGTCTCATGGACATCTCAAACTTTATACCCTCAAAATAAAACTGGTCTTTTCTCCACTGAAACGTGGCTTTCTCTGAGATGCCCCCAGCAACGCTCTCCACTGCTGCTCAAACCCAAGAGTCATCCAGGCGTCTTCTCTCCCTCCCCATTCATATCAGTGAGCAAGTCCAATGGACATTTATCCCAGATCTATCTTCTCTCTAATCTCCCTGATATTCCTGTGGTCCCAGCTGTCATCATCTCTCCTGGGCTGCAGTAATAGCCCCGAGCTAGTTCCCTGCTGTCTGTCTCTCCACAATTCATTCTCCACCCAGCAGACAGAGGGATACCTTAAAAAGTACTCAATCTCACCCCAGGCTCCTGCTTAGGAATAAACTCCAAACCCCTTGCCCCAGCCCACCCTTCTGTTCTTCACTACTTTGCGTACTATACTCTGGGTTCCTTGAACTCCCCAAACTCCTTTGGCCTCAGGCTTTTTGACCTGCTGTTTTTTCACCCTGGAAGACTCTTCTTGTTTTTAGCCTGGGTGGAAGCCTTCAAATGTCACTTCCTCCATGAGGCTCTTCCAGAGGGGCTGAGCCTGGATAGGGAGAGAGGTGATGAAGCCCCCTCTATTTCCTTGAAAAGAGTTGTGTCCTCTCTCCAAACAAGTTTTCATACAAGAGGATATTCTCAGAGGAAACCCAGGTGCTGAAAGGAAGGGAAGGCTAAAAGCCCCAAAAGGTTGAGTGGCTTGTAAAAAGTTCAGTGGCAGGTAGTGAATCACTGAGCAGTCCATGATTTCAACTCCCTGATCAGAATTTGCCTTGTGACTTTGGGTCCTGGTTCCTAGACAGAAAGCATTGCCATCTGTTACATTTTACCATTTTTAAAAGACCTTTCCAAAAACGTTTCTCTGGTTCCCAATTAGATGACCTCTATCATGCCACTGAGTTCCTAAAGCACACATGCTGTCATCCACTTGAGGACAGGAAATGTTCCTTCTTGCTTTTCTCTTCTCCATGCTTAGTGCTGTGCCTGGCACATAGTAGGTACTCTGTAGAGGATTGTTGGAAGACTGTTGGCTGTGTACATGATTATCTTCAGACAGTGAACATTTACCTTGCCTTCACAGACTTGCCTTTTACTCACACTATTACATGCTGAGTGCATTGAGGGCAAGATGGGGTCCTACCCACCTTTCTAGCACCCCAGGGTGCCCAGAACAGCACAGAGTACTTAATGGACTTTCAGCTCCTTTCTGTCGAACTGAGTCCACCACCAGGAGGACTAATACATAGTCATCTCAGGTTAATGAAAAGGATGAATAGTGATAAATGCCAGGTCCCTGTCTCTCAATAACCTGGTGCCCCAGTGAGATAGGTAGGTCTTCCAACATTTCAGGAGGAGAAAAGGAGACAATTAATATGGTGCTAAGGTCTACTTTGGGGGCTTTTTTCAGAGAAAAGAGAGTTTTCCCATTTTACTAAAGATGCCAAATAAGACCTGGCATGAAACATGGATTCATATGGTTTTTTGTGTGCAAACAATATGTCCATTAGAGAACAGCTTTACACTTCCTTGTCTGACTTGAAAAGGGTGGCACCTTGTATAAACCACATTGTTTGAGCTGAAAATTGTATTCTATGGATCTCATTTTGATAAGAGAATTCTGGCTTTGTCACCAACCAACACTTTAAGAAGTCACGTAAAGAAGTGATGCCTTGAAAATGCATTTTCCTAGTGCACTAATTCTGCTAGGTATTGTCATTCTGCGTGGTTACTTAACCTGTTGTACCCTAAACATTCTTTGTTTCACCAGAAGCTTGTGCTGGCACCGGTGGTAGTCTTTGAGCAAATACCATTTCCCTTCTACTGCAGCTGCCAGGGGTGTGTCCCACAGGCTGTGTCAGTGGTGCCAGGGCCATCATCGTCATTGTCCCTGTCATCACCATACACATGCTCAGTCCTCGCCATCTCTCAGGCACCGGGCATCTTGCTAGGCCCTGCATATGCATTACCTGGCTTAATCCTCACCACAACCACAGCTTTATGGGGTAGATCATATTTTATCCCATACTGCAGATGGGGAAATGGAGCTCAGAGAGGTCAAGTGACTTGGTCAATGTCATAGGGTCGGTGAAATGTGGAGCTGCCTGGGCAATGCAAAGCGCACACTCTACCCAGTGTGGAGCACTGCATGATGTGTACTACAGGGATGAGCATCACCCACTCCCTGGGGGTTTTGGATCGTCTGAATTAGCTTTGGAAGACACCTTGGCATGGGGGAACACGCATGGATATTCAAGTCAGGCGGACCTCAGTCCTAACCCGAGTACTATTACTTATCAGTTAGGTGACCTTGGGCAAGTTGTTTAATTTATCTGAGCTTGGGTCTCCTTACCCTTGAAAGGAAGATAAGAATGATATTTTTGAAGTGCCAAGCAAGAGCCCACAGTACAGTAGCACTCAGTAATAGCATCTAACAATCATGGGGCACTGAGCATGCCCAGTAACTATGAATTAAGATTTAATGCCAGGCTAAAAACTATATTTGCATAGATGGTCTCATTTAATCGTCAAAACAACTCCATGAGATCCATACTTTTATTCTCTCTCCATTTTACAGATGCGTAAATTGTAGCTAAGAGAGATTAAGTTTCTCAACAGACACCAGTGCCTCCAATGTTGGGTTCCAGTCTCCTAAGAGGCAGAGGCACCTTTGTCTCTGGGTCCCTCACCACCCCTTTTAACGAAACTGGCTCATTGTAGACATTAAGAAACAAATACATAAATAAATGAATACGTGTACAAAGGAATAAGGTGGCTCCCCCAACAGAAGCCTCTGAGGCTGAACCTTCAGCGTGGGGCTCACCGGCCACTTGATCTGAACTGGCAGCTTCGGCTCGTCACATGGGCGATGCAGTGTCTCTCCAGGGCCACAGCTGTCCCCTTGCGGCAAGGGGAAACTCTATAGCCAGTCTCGGTCTGGTATGAAAGCAGTCATAAAGCCTGGGAGTCCGTGTGCCAGAGGAGAAACGATTCACAGTCACTGCACTGCGTTAGGAAGGACAAACTGGGAGGCACCCTGCTAGCATGCTTCAGGGTTTGCCTCGCGGTAATGTGAGCTTTGCAGTCTGGCCAGGAGTGAGCTTTTTACCATAAACATTCAGGGCATGCTGCTTATGTTTTAAAAGTGACGTGTTTTAATTTCCAGCCAAAAATACTATATGTTTGGATTGCAGTTTCTCAAGTTGCTAAAAAATTATTCAGAGGAGATGAAAACCTGCCATGCGATAGAGGAAGCAGCCTGATGTTTAATGCAAAGGCTAAATCAGATCTCCGGGAAGCATGGTCTTTTCTTTAAGCCAGGCCATGACCGTGGATGATGCCAAGCGAGGACGTTTTCAGTCTCCCATGAACTGGTGTCATCTATTGCCCGTTTGGATTCTTTAGGGCATAAAACATCAGGACAATTAGTTTGAATTTTTCATTTGTTAGTGGTATATCAGATAACTAGGCCAGGTTAAGCTGCAGTAATAAACAAATCTCAGATTCTAATGTCTCATGACAACAAAGGTTACTTTCTTGTTCAACTACATGTTGCTCATAAGTCAGCAGGAGGCTCCATGTCTCCTCATAAGGGACATGTCTGTGTGGTGGACCAGCCACGGTCTTGAACACTGCTAGTCACCACAGCAGGATGAGTTCTGGTAGACTTGAAGTGGCTGCTAAACAGCTAGATGCTCAGGCCCAGCAGCAAAACGTGCCACCTCTGGTGACCATTGGCCAGGACTGGTCACCCAACTACATCCAGCCCCAAGGATCCAGGAAATACAATGCTGTTCTGTGCCTAGAAAGAGAACCAGATATCAGCAAGTGGCACCAAGTTCCACACTGGATATTTCATGCACATGAAACCATTGAGAGAAATCATAATCACATCTCAGGGGAAAGAAACCTTGACTCTTAGATTAAAAAAACATCCATTCTGTGCAGGATACAAGATTTTTTTCTTCTCTCTCCTTTAACTTCTAAGGGATTGGTTTTAAATTCTCTCTGTACTTGAAAAACAACTAAGCCATTAGAGCCGAGATGGATTTTCTGGGTGTGTGTGTGTGTGTGTGTGTGTGTGTGTGTGTGTGTGTGTGTCCGTGAGACACGGATAGAAAGTGCTTTAGTCTAGTGTGATGCAAAACTTTCCCTAAGCCACAAAGGCTTCGAGTTCCTGGAGAGATGGAGAATCTGCCACGTTCAGTCCTCTGGTTTGTCTTGAGCAGGCTCATCATAGACCTTATGAACTAGAATGGACCCAACAGAGCTTGTGGTTGGAAGTTGCCTCCTTTCTTCAAGTATTTCAGTGATGCCTGGACCTCAAGACGATGTCTAGGTTAGACTTGAAGGCCAACAGGCTCTCTCACTGCACTCTGTCTCTCAGGGTGAAGAGCTCAGAGGCCAGGTGACATCATAACTAGTGACAACAAGAAACACAGCCCCTCCTATCTGTCCAACACCAGGCTCAGATTTGGTCCTCCCCACAGCCCTGCGTAGTAGACTGAGCATCATTATCCCCACCCCTCAGAGGACAGAGAAGTAAGGTGATCTGCTCAAGATTGCTTTGATAGTAAGTGAGAGAGTCAGGGTTTAAATGTAGGCATCTGGACACCAGGTCCAGTGTTCTTTCCACAGTGGTCTCCCTGGAGCCTATCCATTCTAAGTTCAGTGTTGTGGGAAAAACACATATGTTAAAGCCCTAACCCCCCATGTGATGGTACTAGAAGGTGGGACCTCTGGGAGGTAATCTGGGTTTGATGAATTTATGACGGTGAGGCTCCCATGATGGGATTAGTGCCCTTATAAGACTAGGAAGAGACCAGAGCTCTCTTTCTCTTCGATGTGGGTACACAGTGAGAAGGTGGCTGTCTACAAGCCAGGAAAAGGGTTCTCACCAGGAACTGAATCTGATGGCACCTTGATCTTGGGCTTCCCAGCCTCCGGAACAGTGAGAAGTAAATGTCTGTTGTTTAAGCCACCTAGTCTGTGGCATTTTGTTATAACAGCCCAAGCAGACTGAGACATTCACCTTATTAACAACCTAAAACTTAGACACATATACCAGGTGTCAGGAAAACCTCCATTCCGTTTGTCCCATGTTGTTATATGCAGAGATGTCAGTGAAAGTAACACTCTGATCTTTATGTACCTTCACTAACTAGTCCACAGAGGAGATATTTATGTGATGGGCAAGTTCCAGAGAAGGAAGAGCACGCTCAGCTCAGCCTTCTCTGTATCTTCTTGGATCTGCATTCAGGAAGGATGCATTCAGGATCTACTACCAGGTGCTAAGTTACCCAGGGCAGTCCCTGTCATGTTAGGCAGGTACAGTGTGGTCAGCCCATTTACTGGATGGGTAAATTGACACCCGAAGTGAAGTACTGGGGGGTCCATAGGTCTAAAGCCATATTCTTCAAATCACCTGCAAAGATGGTATTTTGCTTTCCACCTGCGTCTTGTCTTACATACTGGCTATTCCAAACTTACCCATGGAAGGGTAGAAAGGTGTGGGATTAATGATCATTCCAAAAATCTGACTTCAGAAAACAATCAGTCACAATGAATAGATGAAGGTTAGTGTTGAATTCCCCGAGCCTTCTGTTTTCTTGCTTTTTTATGATTAATAAAAGCCAAGTGATTTCCAGGGCTCTGTGAAAAGACCTGTGTTTTGTTATGTCTGAATTCTTCATGTCTAATACAGTTCTTGACCTGTGATAGGTCCATGATAAGTGTTTGTAGAATGAAGTCCACTGTTGGCTTAGGACTCCAGGTCAGGACAATGGACAGAGAACATGAGCTGACCTGGGAAATCCTGACACCCAAGCTTCCCAGATTTGGCAAGAGACTAAGACAGCAGCTCTTAAATGGCTCTGTGTACAAAGGGGTTGTGCAGACCTGACTCCCCAATCAGTCCTGGGGACTGATCTTCCTGCCCATGGAGGTTTGGCCCCAAGCTCAGGTCTGTTCTAGGGGGAACTCCTTGCCAACCAGAAAGAAACCTTGTTGGGGCAGCCCTGCTCTAGTCTTATCTGCAGAAGTGCACTGGGGCCCAGAGCAACATTCTTCTCACATGGGCTCTGTCTAATGGGTCATGTGAATCCCAGCACTCTACCAGGCCTGAAGCCCAGGACCCTGTTTTGGTCAAAGACTCAATTCCTAGAGAAACCTAAAAATTCTGTATGTGTCTATATTCATATGAAGGCATCTCTACATATTCTGTGCACACATGAAAGACATCCCTATATAAACATTACATGTCAGCAATTTTCCATCCTTCTCTGAAAATCTAAGCCTGTTGTCTTCACTTTTCTCAAATCATGTACAGTGCTGGGGTTTGTGCCTAGGATCTGACTGTCTGGATTCAGTTCCCAGCTATACACACACACACACACACACACACACACACACACACACAGATGCATGCATGTATGCACATGTATGTCCATGGCTTATAGCACTCAGGGGTTTTAAATGCAATCCCATCAAGAATAATTAACTTGTCCTTCACTGTCTCTGGCTTTTGTCCCTTATTTTAGGATTCTCAGCCTCTTGATCATCCCCAGTCCTCAACTTATTTTTTTGACACCGTACCTATGCTCCAAGGCCGCTTGAGTCACTTGGATATGGCATCCACTTCTTTCTTTCTTCTCTGATGTCCACTGCTAAAGGGGTGGCTGATCAAAACTTCTTAAGCACAGAGCAGAGTACCTGACACGTAAGAGGTGTATTAGGAATCTCCAGAGAAATAGAACCAATAGATGGAGATATATATGTACATATACTCACATTCGTATTTATACAAAGACTTAAAAGGAATTGCCCATGTTATTATTAAGGAGGCTGAGAAGTCCCCAGATCTGTAGTTAGTAAGCTGGAGACCCAGGAGAGTCAGTGGTGTGAGTTACAATCTGAGTCCAAAGGCCAGAGAACCAGGAGAGCCAACGGTGTAAGTGCCAGTGTGAGAGCCGAAGACCGACGTCCCAGCCCCACAGTCAGCAAAGTGAAATCCCCTCTAACTCGGCCTTCTTGTTCTATTCAGGTCTTCAAGTAGCTGGATGAGGTCCACCCACATTAGGGAGGACAATCTGCTTTGCTCAGTCTGTCAGTCAGCCATTCAAATATTACCCCAAAATACCCTCATAGACACACCCAGAATAGTGGTTGACCAAATATCTGGGCACCTGGTGACCTAGTCAAGTTGATGCGTAAAATTTATCATCACAGTAGGCAGTCAATAAGTATCATTACATTAATTAACTAGTTAATTTATTAATGGATGAAAATGTTATTGGTGCAACCTTGCCTGTCACTATAGGTGCAGGCTTCTATTGGTGGCCCTTAAATTGTCCTGGGCCAGCCTCATCATTCAGAAGCTGCCCTGATAAAGTGGAAAGAAGTTTCTTTCCCCCACAGGCCATGGCACATATTTGTGTGCAGCGTGCAGCCAGCTGCATTGTTTGTGAAGGCCCCAGGAGAACAGCCCTGGGCTTCCAGTGTCACTGCAATCCTCTCCATGAACCACATTTTAGCCTCCCTCTGCTACCCATCTCTAGGACTGAGGCCTGCATGGCTGAGGGCTGGCTGGGCACACACATCAACAAGCCTGGTCCATAGAAACTGCCCTCCCTAATCTCCTTTCACTCAGAATGCACATTCCCCCCACCGACACTACACCCCTCCTTGCTCATCTACTCTTTTCCAGGATGCTGTAATAAACTGCTTTAACATTAAATTTGTGCTAACCCCAGAGCTTTCTGTACCTATGCCTGGAACATGGGAATCCTATGCCAGCACGGCCTTCAGCAGCCAGGCCATTTTGCCTGATTCTTTGGCTGCATTTGCTCCATTGTGCTCCCGACATGCTTCAGGGCCCATTTGGCACCCAGTGTGGGCAGAGCCGTGGCCCTTCAGAGCCTTTGTTCTCATCGCCCTGGAGGTCACTGCCAGCGAATGAGCAATCTCTGCTCATCTCTGCTGGAAGAAGGCCAGGCTGTCCCCAGCCACTGGCTTGGCAGCTCTCACTGAACCATCAGGCCCATGAGGCTGCTGTCCAGACTCCAGAAATGGAGGTGGGAGTGCTATAGACTGGGATGGTTTTTGTCCCCCAAATTAATATTTTTAAAGCCACTCCCCAAAATGATGGTATTTGGAGGTGGGGCCTTTAGGAGGTGATTAGGTCATGAGGGTGGAGCCCTCATGAATGGGATTAGTGCCCTTATAAGAGAGACCTTGTGAGGGCACAGAAAGAAGACAGCTGTCTCTGAAGTGGGAAGTGGGCTCTTACTAGACCCCAAATCTGCCAGTACCTTGATCTTGGACTTCCCAGCCTCCAGAACTGTGAGAAATAAATTCCTGTTGTTTATAAACTACACAATCTGTGATATTTTTGTTAGAGCAGGCCGAAGGGATGAAGACAGGGGTATTCTTCTGAAGGGTGCTCTGGCTTGTGGTAGAGAGGCAGAATCCAGGGCCCCTAGAGCTTCTTCCTGCACCTCATGGTTCAAATCTACTTCACACCATCTTCACCACGTGGTAAGTCTTTGACCCTCTGTTTACACATGTCCAGGATAGGGGTGCTTGTTACTACCTAAGCCAGCACATCTCAGTCCTGGCAATAGTAGTAACAGTATCACTATGATAATTATTACAGAGAGCATTTATAGAACACTTCTATATGCCAAGGGCTAAGCACTTTATATGGATTATCTCATTTAATCCTCTCAAGAACTCTACAAAGGAAATGCTTTCATTATGCCTTCTTTATAGACAAGGAAGTTGATGCACAGAGGCATTAAGTAACAGCTAAGTGGTGGTTCATATCCAGTTGGTCTAACTTCAAGGCTTGAGCATTTAAATGTCTTATCTGGGTTGTCTCTCCCTCTCTCCTTTCTGCCTCTTGGCTCTAGGTTTGCTCTCTTAGATCCCATGGCCATGTCTTCTCACTCTTTCCCATGACAGTCCTTCAGGGTTTTGCAAACAGTGATCATGTCCCCTGAGCCATGTGGTTTCCCATCTTGAGGGCCCCAATTCAGATCCCTCCCTATTTGTCCTATGACATGGCTTGCAACCCTCTCCCCATCAAGCTTGCAGTCCTCAGCTGGTTATGTATGCCCTCTTTGAAGTATGGAGTCCAGAAGTGGCTCTATATGACAGATACAGGCTCAGGTGACAGATAAGAACAGGACTCTCACATTGGGAAACTGGTATTAATACAGCCCAAGAGCATCTGGGAAGCCACATCTAGAGTGCTGACTCATTCTTAGATCCATGTCAGTAAAAATCCCCACTGGGAATTTTCTCGTTGGCTGTGGCTGCTATGAGTCTCCCTCTCTGTCTTGTATGTGAGCTGTTATCTTTTTGAACCGGAGAGTTGGACCTGACAATCGTGTCTTTTACGAATCTTAAGCAATGACAGTCCCACTAGGGATTAGACTCACAAATCAGAGGAAAGCTTTCCCCGACATCCTGTCTAGAAGTGACTGGGAGTTTGCACTGGCCTGTTTGGCAAAGTCACCAGCTTTGTCAATCTCAAAAAGCAAAGAGAAGCAAAAGAACATGATGGGATGTGGAGTTAGAAGACCTGGGTTCTAGTCCCAGGTCTGAACCTGCTGAACTAGCTAAGTGACATTTTGCAAGATGTGTCATGTCTCCCTGGCACATAACATCATTAGTCGGTTAAATTTAGCTGTGTCTGGAGGTGCACAGATCCTGCAGTCCAACTCCTGGGTTTGAATCCTGGCTCTGCTACTAATAAGCTGCGTGACCTCAGGAAGGTTATGTAATCTCTCTTTTACTCAGTTTCCCCATCTCCAAAGCAGGAATAACAGTAGCACCTACTTTAAGTGTTGTTTTGAGGATCAGCAGAGTTAATAGGTATAAAGTACCAAGAATATTACCTGGCATATAGGAAAAGCAGTATTAAATTACCACTTACATTTATTATTTTACAATAATAATAATGCAATAATTGTGCAAGATAAAAGTACAGTGAGAATGAATTCTGTTTTCTGTTTATTTGCTTATTTATTTAAATTAAATAACTTATATGTATAATAGAACACGTGACACAGCAGACAATAAGAGAACAAGAGCCAAATTCTTGAGGTTATATTTACAAAGACAAAAAATGCTTTAGCAGCAAATGTGATTGACCAGAGTCAGCTTTGTTTCCTTTTTTTCCTGCACACACCCACCCCCAACAGATAAGTTTTACTGGACTAGAGTAGTAGGAGAGGGCAGAGGGCACAGGGGAAGTAGAAAGTAGAACAGAGAGAAGAGAGAAAAAGAAAAAATGTTAAATGATCTCTGGGGGACAGGAATCCTATGCCCTGCCCTTCACTCCACCCAGAGCCCCAGATGGAGTACTCGGTGGCTGGGTCTGGGGGACAGGAATCCTATGCCCTGCCCTTCACTCCACCCAGAGCCCCAGATGGAGTACTCGGTGGCTGGGTGAGGGCAACTCCTGGTAGGCTTGGGAGATACAAGAAACATAGGGAGCTCTCACCTCGCCTCTGAGCAGAGCTTAAGGGAGGCAAGTCTTGCAGAATTTTCCTACATGGTGGGGAGCAGTTGACTAGAGGTGGCTGCAAGGGGAGACAGAAGAGGGAACGCCTGAGAGAGCCTCCTAGAGTTCACCCTGGTCCAGCAGGGCATCATGGGAGACACTGTGAAAATCAGCCCCGTGCGGTCCAGGCCAGGAGCGTGTGGAAGTGACCAGTGTGGAAAGAAGGTGACAGGGAACCAGAGGCCTCCTGCCCACTGACGGCTTGGCGCTTTGTAAGCCCCCAGCACCTGATCTGAATATTACGTTTCTGCCACAAAGAAAAATGGGGGCTAGCACTAGGAATTGAACTCATTTATGGAAAAATTAAGAAAGTAACATCTATTAGATACCTGACTTCATTTCAAAATTTATGCTCAGTATAAATTTATACTGGTTTGCTTAGTAAAAAAAATTAGAAAATGCTGGCATGTCCAAAAAGAAAAAGATAATTTAAGTCACCCATAATCCAAAATGATTTAAATCACCCACAAACACTGCCAATATTTTCACACACACACACACACACACACCTAGAAGGTCTAGAATCTGACTTTACATTACCAACATTTCTGGGATTTAGATTATTAACTTCAAAGGAGCACAGTGATGGAAAAATACAGTAAGATGGAAGATATGGTATGCAGTATTAAGAAACAAATGTAAAAAAAAACCCCAAAACACTTTCATTTAATGTAATTATGTCCTATGACTGTGTTGGAGTGTGAATTATAAATGTCATCATATTGTATGTCTCTTTTTACCTGAAAATGAAAAAATCTTAGATAAAATCTATATACTTAACCACTTAAATGCAATGCTGCATTTTCTTTGTGAATTTTCACACTGAAAATTATATTTAGCAAATTATTTTTTAAAGCATTATATAATAATAAAAATGCATATTAAATTTCTGTTTGCCAGGAAATCTTTCCTGATCTATAAGTGGGGTTGTGGCAAAAAGCACTTGTCATCCGGATTTGTTGTACCTGCTGAGAAACTGCTCTTGTGCAAAGCTCCATCCGCAGCAACTCCTTGCTATTTTTGAACTTTTCATTTCATATTTCCCTCTATGCTGGGCATCTGGAGTCTCTTCATCAGGGTGGTTGGTGACTTTTCTCCCAAGAGACAGGATTCTCACTACATAAAAGGGCCTCTGCCAGGGTCATTTTTCATCCACCTGTGTTGACCTGCTCCACCCCGTCTGAGCAAGTCTGTTACATCCAGGCTGTACGTCACCCTCTGGGCACCACAGTGACTTGCTCATTGATTATTACAGTAGTAAGACTTGAAAAAGTAGTTGTAAAAAACTCTTTTACAACAAAACCTATTCTAAAGATTCTAGATCCTCCAGTGTTTAGATGCATTCAGTTTTAAACACACAGACAAAATTTTTTTGTCGTTTTTATATATATTATATATGTAACATTTATATCTTCTTTTGTAAACTGCTTTTATGACTATGCAGTATGTAATTCTTTTTTATATGGCTGTTTCGCCTTTCTAAATAGCTATATGGAACTCCATTATATAGAGAGTCCAGTTTATTTAACTGATCACCTACTTTTGCATATTTTGATTGTTTCCAATTTTCATTATTACCAAAATAAATTGCAATCAATATCCTTGAACATATAACTTTGCATGCTACTTGGACTATTTCCTTAAATTTTAAGAAGAGAGATGGGTGAACCAAATGGTGTGCATATTTTAAAAATTGTGATAACTAACTGTTAAATTCTCCCCCAGAGAGGTGGCCCCAATTTACGCTCCATATGGCAGGGCATGGGAGTATTCTCCACCCTGAGTACTGTCCTTCTATTCCTTACCCACCTGATAGGTAGACATCAAGGTATCACACTGTTGGTAGGAATTTATGTTTATTACTATTTCTCTTTCTTCTGGTTTAAGAAATGCCTGCTTATGCCCTTAGCTCATTTTTTTCCCCTATGGATAGGCAACTTATTTTCTCTTAGTAATTTATGCAGATTTATGGATATATGCTTCTTAATTGTCAAACGAGTTGCAAATATGTTTTCTGCTTTGTTCTATATTCTGAAATTGTATTTATATTGTGTTTTGGAGAATTTAAAATCTTTTAAAGAATTTTTATTAGCCAAATCTATATGTTTCTTCATTTATGGATTTTTGGATCATTTTATCATATTTACTTGGTAAATATGTAAGTTTACTATAACTATGGGCTTCATAAGTCTCCACCTCTCCCTAATACCTTATGTACTAGTTAGGATGTTCTAATTTGCAAGTAAGTAAACTAACTTGAACATTAAAGAGGACCCCATAACTCACATATCTGAGAAACTGAGAGGTAATCTGTGTCTGCTTCAGGCATTACTTTTCAGGGCTGCACTGCTGCTTCTAGACTATTCTTGCACCTCTGTCCTCTCCCATGTGTGGGCTGAGTTCTCAGGCTGGCTTTCTTCGTCAGTGCAGAAGAGCTGCCAAGAGGAACCAGGGCCTAGGGCTTTCTCACTTGCATTTACAAAGGAAAAAAAGAATGACCCTTCCCACAAGGGTCAGAAGAGAGTCCAGGACTTCTCTGTGATTAGATCACCTGAACCAATCTGTACTCCCATGTGAGTGTGGTGGGAACCAGTCATCAAGGAAGGTGATGAGCTAATCCCAATGGGTTTAGACCAATCATCCCCCAGAGACAAGGGTGGAGTCAAGTCACAGGCTCTTCTTTCACAGTGGAGGAGGTTGGGGAGGCTGGATTGATAACCACATGTTGGCTTAGTTCTTAGCTTGGTTCCATACCTTGGGTATGATTTAGTGGTTGAGGATATGTGCTTTGGAGTCAGCAAACTGAGGTTTGAATACTGGTTTCACGCAAGTTTGACTTCAGGGGTAATAATACCAACCTCAGTAAGTGTTATTAGATGGAGACCCTGACCTTGTGTACGGGAAACTCGGAATGCTGTGTATGACCCATGGCAAGAGCAACTATCAAGCTTTTTGTTCCCAGATTGTAACCTACTTGAAGGCAGGGCTTGAGTGCTTCTTTGAGTCCCCAGAGCTCAGCCACGTGCCTGGCATGAAGCAGGTCTTCAGAAAATGTGTGTCTGATGAATGAGTCAACAGCTGCAACGTATCCACTGCTCATGAGGGCACCTCTGACAAAACCATTTTGGTCAGGCGATTCCATCTTCACACATTCCAGGTGGAGGGTCCTTCATGGTTCTTTTTCCTTGAAACTTCCAGCAAAAAATACCTCTGGGCCCAGGTAGAGTACTGTACATATAGGAAATGGGAGCAACAGCAATGTCTACCTCATAAAGTTATGGTGAAGATTAAATGAGTTAATGTATGTCAAGGGCTCAGAAGAGTGCCCGGCTCATGTTATTACCAAGGGACAATGGTAGTTAAGGACACAGACTCGAGCCAGTAAGCCTGGGTTCAGATCTCAGCTCAGCCACTTCCTAGCGATGAGAATTCGGGCAAATGACTTAATCTCCTTGTGCCTCGGCTTTTTAAATCTTAAAATGAGAATAATGACAATAGGTCCTATTTCATAGGGCTTTGAAAATTAAATAAGTGAAGGTGTCTAAAGCAGTTAAAATGGTGCCTGGCATCTAGTAAATGTTATATGTTAAAAATTTTTTTTTACTACTGAAATTGTTTTAGTATAGCAACCTTGAAAGTGTCCTTCCCAGGAACTAAATGCCCTGGAGAACTGAGGCCTGTTGAGCAAGGGACAGCCCTCAGATGGTCAGGCTCAGGGGCCCAAGGGGGATGGATGGGCCCTGCCTGCTCAGGGTGTCCAGGATATGCATCTGAGGTGGCAGGTGTGAGTCCCAGTTTGCTACTGATGTCACTTGGACAGTTGTTCTCTCCTCTGAGTGTCTCATTGGCCCAGTGGCAAAAGAATTAAAGCCAAGGTTTCTTTCCACCCACCAGTCTGCAAGGCCCTGGCCAAGTTTCCTCCAGGGAAATCGACTCTCTAACACAGGCTGGGAGGGAGCCAAATCCTAATGCGGTGTCCTTTGAAGGCACACCCACCTTCACCATTTCAAATGCAATATGCTTATTGCTGGTCTGATTTTTATTGGGAAAAAGCAGTGGAGTACTTTCCAGGTCCCTAGGGTCTGAATTAAACTAAAGGAAGTACTTTAAAAAATCAAATCCAAATAGCAGGACTTGGAAGCATGCTGTTAAGCAAGAGTATCACAGACCTCGGAAGCTGCTGCTACACCAAGCCCTGAGACACAGCCCCGTGGTAATTGCATTTGGAGGTCCCACAGGCATTGGTAATTGGGCCAAGCTTCTCTCGGAGGCCTGTCTGCATCGCAGAGTGGATGCATCACAAAAACTACAGCTTACAGAGTACCTATCAAGTGCCGAGTCCTGTGCCGTATCATATCTACTGCTAAGATGGCCAGTATCTTCATTTTATAGATGAGGAAACTGAAGATCAGATTTTCTAAAAAAGCAAGCAAGCAAGCCAAAAAAACTTTCCTATAGTTACACAGGTAATAAATGGCAGAGGTGAGATCTAATCCAGGGACTTGGTTTTTCTTTTTGACACCAAAATCTGTTTGCTTTCCATTATGCCAGTGTTCTTCAGCTTCCCAACTGAGACCCAGCAGTCAGTCATGAAATCACTTGAGAGGGTTGCAACCAGCATTTTCAAAAGTGAAATAGAACAGAATGGAAACCATGACTGCACAGCACAGGTAAAGATACCTGGTGTTTAATGAAACATATGTACGTACACACATACATATATATATATATATATATAACACATATATATTTGTATGTTCTGGGTGATAATGCAAAATAATTTATTAGGGGTCACAGATAAGAAATTTGAGTAGGCTGCTGCCCGAGGACATACTGCTTTCCAGCTAGTAAGAGCTCACATTTACTAAGATTTTAGTACACATGTGGAATGTTTTACATGTATGGACTTAATTTATTATCACAACACTATGAGATAGACATTAGTAATATCATCCGTATTTACAGATGAGATGACTGAGGTTCAGAGATTAAGCAATTTGCTCAAGGTCACAAAGTTAATAAGTAGCCAAGTCTGACTTGGAACCTAGATTATCTGGCTTAGCATGCCAGGAGGCCCCTTGACCACCAGCGTCACACCATCAAGTTGGCGGGTCCTGAGGAATCCGATGCCCATTGGAGTAACTGGCTCGGTTACCATCTGCGATTGCAGTTTCTCACCTTTGTTTTCATTAGCCAAACAGGCTTGCAGATCTCTCTGGTGAATCTGTAGCTTCAAATTTCTCTCATCTTCCTCTATTTTAGATGAATTAACCTCGAATTATTTAGATATTCATTCACCAACTTGTGTGCAATTCAAATCTATTACACTTCAGGGGATGTGTCTATATCGTGTGTATTCTGCTGCAAATCCCACGTGGTCAGAAGAGAAATGGAGGAGGGAGATTTGTAGAATCAATTTTTTAAAATCCTGATGCATTTCGGAGGCCTCTGCAGTGTTGATGAGATAGCTGGGGTTCTTGGGTGCTTGACTTTTAAATTCACATTTCTGAAAAGCAAGATACAAAATTGATTATACAGTATGATCTCAACTGTGTTAAAAATGTATATAGAAAGGATTGGAAGGAAGCGAACAGCAGTTGCCTCTGGGTGGTGGGGTGAAGGGTGATCTTGATTTTCCCTTTCGTTCCCCCTTCTCCCGGCTTCCAAATTCCCTGCGATTGATGAAGAGTGTGGCTTTAGAAGTTCACCGAGGGAAGCTTAATTTCCAAGGTAGAGTATGGAATTGTACAAAATTTTAAGGAATGAGTGTGATTTGTAAGCCAAATGTGTCATGTTTTTGGTACAGATTAGGAAGAGCCAAGTGGCCTGTCGTGCGGTACAGTGACGCTGCCGACGTGCCTGCTCCCCCGTGTGTTCCTGCTGCCTCACTCTGATTTGATGAGCCCCACTTCGCAGCTGACAGTCCCATGGGTAGGGTCAGGACCAGCTGCTCAAAAACAAGCCGCTGCCGAGTCTGACTTCCCACCAGACCGTGCCATTGCCCCAGGCTGACCTCGTCTGATTCATCTTTGTACTTAGGGCCATGCACGGGATAATAGATGTTTGAGGGAGGAATGTGTATGTTCATCGGCTGCTATAGCAAGTGCACAGTAGAGGCTCAGTTCACTGAGAAGGGCGATGTGGGTTTGGTCTCTGTATTTATTTTAAATAATGGGACTGAGCACCTTTAGAAATAAAAGAGTAGCTTGTCCCAGTAGTTCTTCTGCAGGGCTGCCTTTTGGGAGGTGCCAGTCTTCCTCCTGACCGAAGGGTGGGAGACAACATGACGGGGAAGGTGAGCAAATGGACTTGTAAGCTACAGTGCTTTTAGTTTCCCAATAGGAAAAATAACAGTGCTTCCTATCAAGGGATGTTGTGAAGATTAAATGAGATAATACACAGAAATCTTCCAGAACAGTGCCTGGCACATGCTAAGTACTCAGAAAATGTGGATGAGGATGGGGATGCCCGAGTGATTTCTGGGGGGTGCAACACCGATTAGCAGGGCCTGAGTTGTATGTGTGCCCCTGAGGTGCAGCAGTGACAGTATCTGAGCCACATGGACTGGGAATGGAGGCGGAGGAGCTTCCTGAGGAAAGCCAGAATGGCCTCACTAGGAGATGGAGGAAGTGTGTGTGTGTGTGTGCGTTTGAGGTAGATAAGCAAGTTTGTTCTTGTGGAAAGAAGAGAACATAGGATCTAAAAGCAGCAGAAGCCATCTGAGTCCCATCTCTCTCATGTATGGCCTAAAAAATATTCATGGCAAACGCAGAAGGTGGGTACTATTAATATTCTTATTTTATGGATGGAAAACTGAGGCAAAGGTCATTTAAGTAATTTGCTCAAGATTGCACAAGTATTAAGCAACAGAATTGAGACTCCAACCCATGTAATATTGCTGTAGAATGTCCATGTTATCCAGTGCACTGCACTACTTTTTGGGCTTTTAAGACCTTGTTGAAATTCAAGGCCATGAGAAACCCAGAAGGCCATTTGGTTCCCAGACCCTCAATCACAGGGAACCACAGACTTAAATTTTTGATGTTATCTCCAAGGGGAAACTTTCACCCAATCACAGAGATACATTCAGAGGACTGAAAGAGGAAGGCGCTTGCCATGGAGCCTTAGTCTGTGTCCTGCCACTAGACAATCCTATCTGAAATGCACCATGAACCAGTATGTTTTCATAATCTTGAAATTATCTTGTGGCAAGCACAATGACATTGCATTATGTCACATATGCATCGCAATCATTTGTGAAGTATAAACACTGAAAATATACGAACATTCTATGACTTGAGTTTAATGTGTTTAATATACCAAAGCCTTAAAACTGGAGGTAATGTGGACATTTGGAACTCTGGGAGAGCCTGTTTAAATCACCTCCTGCCCTAGATTCTCCAGGCTGCAGCCTTACTCATTCGTCTTCACTGCAATAGCAAGGTGGATGTTTCCAAGTTGGTACTTAATGTGTCCTGTTGAGCTTGATTATCTATAATACCTAAGGGTGTAGATTTTACATGTAGATGGCCTGGGTTTCAAATCCTGCCTCTGCCATTTGCTAGCTGTGAGAACTTGGGGAATTTAGTTGGCCTTTCTGAGCCTCAGTTTTCTTATCCCAAATAAAGATTATCACCATGCTTTCCTCCCAGAATTGCTGTGAGGATTAAATGAGTCATTACTCATGAAGGGCTCAGACGGTGCCTGGCATGTAGAGGCACTCAGTAAAGTTAGCTATTATCAGGATGTGCATGATGATGGCCTCTCCTCCTCTCTTGGAGTCTGTGCTCTTTGAGAGCATGAGCCCCATTTTATTTATTCATTTCTCTACACCCCAGAACTTCCTGAGAATGGGGCCCAGAATAGGTGCTCCCTAAAGGTCTATAAAATACATGAGTGAATACCTCTGTAAAAGTGAGCCAGCTGCACCTACTCCAAAAGAAAGAAACCATGTAGAAATACCCTTTAAACTATAAAGTATGGGATGAAGATTCCTTTCCTCTCTTCTTCCAGACACAGGCTTCCTTGATAAGTGTGCTTACTTGATTCACAGGCCTGCTCATGGACAGCATTGAGCTGTCAGCCACAGAGGCAGGGACTGACCAGCCACCACCAGGCAGGTGCTGACCAACCCCAGCATCGTGGGTTATTCTGGCCAGTCACCAGCGCAGGTGGATGCTGACCACTGACTTTGAGATGAGGGCACTGGAAGCAGTGAGGCCCAGGGCCAGACCTGCCTGTGGTTCACTTGGCATCCTCAGTGAGGCCCAGGACCTGTGTTCTGAAACTGGGGGTCCTGGGGCAGGTGGCCTGTCCTCCCTCAGCCCAAGGCTTGGCCATTGGCAAGCTGAGGGTGCCCCTGGGGCGGAGAGGCTGCCAAAGCATTCTTTCACCCGGCATAAGTTGTGGGAGTTACAACCTGGCTTCACTTCATTAATGGCCTGATGATGTCAGAAAGATGTTGCTGGCACTCCCCATTCCCCACCTGCCTGTGGCATCTTTGGCTGCCCCTGCCTTACTGCAAAAGAAAGGAGCTGAAGGAACTGTGAAATCACCGGAGGCCTTTGTCTTGTTTAGCACAGAACTGTGTTCTGTGTGGAGGGGCAATTCCTGTCGGACCCCGGTCCTGAGTAATGGTGTATTGGGCCTGGGAGGGGGACAGAGGAGTGTGGGTTAGCCTTTGACCTGGGAGATGAATCCCAGGAGTGCTTGTTTATCGTACCTTCTTGAGATATGTTTCCAACAATGTCTGTGTCCTCTTACCTGGTCTTTCCACTGTTTGTGCAGTGTTCACAGTTCCATTTTCGTTGTCCTTGGGTTGCCAGCAGGGATCCACAGTATGCTTGGAAAAGGAATCTGTGAGATCCCACAGGCTTTGCAAACTTGTGACCCCCTCTGGCTTTGAAACATTCTGTTACAATTTGTGACCTGTCTTCTGAGTTATTTTCCCTGTCTTGTTCTCAGAGATCTGCTTAGTTCAACCTCAGAGAATTGTTTGAAATCATTTATCCCGTCAGTCACTGGATTCTGAGACCCACAAACCTGGGGTGGGCACTTTGGCTCACAAAGGTGGTGAAGAGAGATTGCCCTCTGGTCTGGAGGCTGTCCTCTAAAGGGAGAGAGGGCCACAGCACACCAATTCTGGTAGAAGCTGAGCAACTAACTGCTGGAACAGTTAACAAGAATCATTAAAGGAGTAAATATTATTGAAGAAAGAGCTGGAAGCTAGGGAGAAGTAGAGAAGGGCATCTGTGCACTGGACCTTGAAAGACAAGGAGGATTTCGGTAGGAAAAGAAGAAGAGAAACCTTCCCAGAAGAGATTTTAGAAATGGAAAGAAGAACACCTACGGGCTATTTTCATGATCATTATTTGCCAAGTATGGTGTTTGCCTTGGTGATGGAGTAGGAAACTGAAAGCATGCGCCCTGTCTTTGAGGACGGAGAGGCAGGAACAACTGAGTGACATACAGTCAGCCGTGCTGGTGCTATAATCATGGCACAAATTAAATATTTTGGGACTATGGAGAAGGGGATGATCACATGTCACAAAATAGTTGGCATTTGGCTATATTTCTCTTTGTAGTTTCTGCTTAGTTTATCATTTCCTGGAAAATGCCATCTCCTACTCTCCCTCCACCCCCCAATCTTCATAGCACCATCTTTATCTACAAATGGATTGGCGGGCAATGAGTCCATCCCAAACTAAGGATAATAGCTACCACTTGGGGACTGGCTATTGTGCGTGGTCCTTTATGAAGTCCTCAGTCCCGCTGTATTAGTTATCTCTTGCTGCATAACAAATTGTCCCCAAACTTAGTGGTTTAGAACAATAACCACTTATTTTCTCGGAGCTTCTGTGTGTTGGGAGTCTGCGTGTGACTTAGCTGGGACCTCCCAGCCAGGCCTTTCACACGCTGCAATCCAGGTGTCTAATGGGCTGCAGCCGTATTGCAGACCTAACCTGAGGACGGATCTGCTACTGAGCTCACTTAGAGCTGTTGGCAGGATTCAGCTCCTTGCTGGCTGTTGGCTAGAGGCCCGCCTCCGCTCCTTGTCACATGGACTGCTCCATAGGGTGACTCCCAGCAGGAAAGGGAGGCAGAGAGGGAGTGGGAGCAAGGCGGAGCTCAGTCTTGTAGCCGAATGTGGGAAGCGGCATCATTTGGCCATATTCTATTCTTGGAGGCCAGTCACTCAGTATAGCTTTCACTCACAGAGGGGAGATCACCTGACCTAGAGCTGGCCTCTTTGGAAACTGTTCTAGAAGCTCACTGCCACAGTCACTCTATGTCATAGGGGTTCTCTCCTTTTTTAGAAAAGGAATCTGAAACTCAGGGGCCTTGCTCAGGCTCACACAGTAAGTGGCAGAACCAGAATTTGACCAGGTATTTCTCCAAAGCCTGCCTCTTTCTTCTACCTCAAGTTGCCTCCTGTGCCTGGTTAAAGTCTCCGAGGACAGACAAGATGACCTCCCACCCCAAAGTCACCTGTTCAGATGCCCAGCCTCACACTGAGGCTTACACCGCCAAGCCTGCATAATTTTTCTGTTCTCCCTGATCTGGAAGGCATTTCTTTCCAACCCAGTTTTAGACATCGTGAGGTACAGGAAAGGCCAAATATTTGATGCCCTCTGAGCTACTCCTTCCCTGAAAGCCTCTTCACTAACTGCCCAGGGTCTTGTTGAAAGCACTTGAGTGAGAACACGCACCTTGCAGTAATGTACTTTTTCCACAGATGATTAATCAGGAGCGGCCCTGGATGGTTTGGCACAGATGGAGGTAAGGGAGAGAGCCAGATCATAAATCCAAATAAATTTATAGCCTCATCATCCATCCCGTTATTATATCAGGAAGGCAGTGTTTCCTTTTAGCACTTGAGGATGTAGAAAAGGGTTTGCATATCAAGGGCTCAGTACAGAGACTAAATTCAGCAGGCAGGTTTTTGATCAAGAGTAATCAATGGGACATCGTTTTGGACAAGCTTAAGGATCTTGCCTTTGTGGATAGGAGCAGCGTTACAGAAGTTTCCAAGTATCTCTTAAAGCACTTAATATATGCTGTCTCAAACTGTACCTCTTTCTCAGTTCCTACTTTCCCCTTTGTTTGAAACTTCTTAAAGATTACTATCTTAATACCTGCACATTTCCTAACACGTCTTGTCTGTCGTAGGCTCCTAATAACTTCTTCAGAGACCGTGTAACCATCTCCTAAATGAATTTAAACAGCCGTCTTCACATTCGTTTCAGCGTGGCTGCCCCTCTTTTCTGAAGCCTGGCAAGAACCAGCTCCCTGCTCTTGGAATACTTCACATCTGCAGCGCTTTGCTCGTCTGTCTGGCCAGGAGGTGGTGTGCATGAATTTGCTATTTCACATTTAAGGCTCTTTAATTACTGGAGACAAGTTCTAATGAGACTGGTCGTTCTAAGTCTGGGCCTGGTTCTTGCCCTGCTGTCTGGGTCTGCCCTGTGTGGGCTCTGATCTTGTACCACTGTTTCCCTTTTTGCTCAAGGTAAAGAACAGTAAGCCATCTCTGTTCTAGGATGAGGGAAGACAGACAGACTTCTCAGGAAAAGGAACACTGTCCCAGGGCCCACATCTCTGTGTAAAAGTTGCTTTGTTTCAGATATGGTCCTTTTATGCAGTGTGGAAAGAACACTTACTTTATTCTGCCACTCCCTTGCCATGTGATGTTGGGCCAGTAAAATACCTTCTGAACCTACCTTTACTTAACTCCATAATGAGACTCTTACTATTGTCCTGCTTATCTCATAGGGTTAAGGTGGAAATCACCAGAAATGATATAAACTACTCTGTGATGTGATGTCAGTGATGAGAATAATGACTGCAATAGCTCTCACGTATCATGCAGTGTCTGTGTGCTGGGAGATGTGCTAAGTGCTTTACACGAATTTTCTCATTTCATCCGCACAACAATTCTGTGAGTTGGATAGTATTATCCCTATTTTACAGATGAGGAAGTTGAGCCCTAGAAAGGTTAAGTGACTTGCCCAAGGTTATGCAGCTAGTAAGTAAAGGGGCCAGGACTCTAACCCAGACAATCCACCTCCTAAACCCATGAATTGTCTAATATACACAAAACTGCCTCACACCACAAAGCACAGTAGAAATATAGGATTATCTCTCCCCTTCTTTTATATGTGCGTAAGGGTGTAAGGTGTTGCTATTTTATTTTTACATTTATCTACAGAGTACATTGAAATCTTTTGTCTTTCACAATACAGAAAGCATGTAAGACTTTTGACAAAGGTGTCAAGGCCATCGGGGAAAGGAAAGTCTTTTCAACAAATGATGTTGAAAAGACTGGATGTCCACACAAGAAGGAATGAAGGTATACCCTTACCTTACTCCATATACAAGATGAACTCAAAATGGGTTAGAAACCTAAACATAAGACCTAAAATGATAGAACTTTTTGAAGGAAACATAGGGGGAGAACCTTCATGGCACTGGATTTGGTGATGACTTCTTGGATGATTTCTTCTAAAAGCAGAGCCACAAAAGAAAAATTACATAAACTAGATGTCAGCAAAATGAAAAACTTTTGTCTCTTAAAGGACACTATCAATAGAGTGAAAAGAGAGCCCATGGAATGGGAGGAAATATTTACAAATCACCTATCTGATAAAGGATTAATATCCAGAATAGGTAAAGAACTCCTACAATTCAACAACAATAAAAAATCCAATTCAAATATGGGCAAAGGACTTACATAGACATTTCTCCAAACGCAATATACACATGGCTAACAAGCACATGAGAAAGTGTTCAACATCATTAATCATTAGGGAAATGCAAATCAACACCACAATGAGATTTCACTTCACACAGATTCAGGTGGCTACAATAAATGATTTAAAAAAGGGCAATAACAGCAAATGTTGACAAGATGTGGAGAAACTGGAAACTGGTGCATTGTTGATGGAACTAGAAAGTGGTCCAGCTGCTGTGGAGAATAGTAAGGAGGTTCCCTAAAAGGTTATAGAATTCCCATACAATCAGGCAATTCCGCGTCTAGGTATATATCCAAAAGGACTGAAAGCAAGGACTTGAACACATACTCACATACCAATGTTCATAGCAGCATTATTCACCACAGCTAAGAGGCGGAAACCACTTAAATGTCCCTCCGCAGATGGTACATGTGGTAAAGACATTTAATGGGTTATAGGATGGCAGATATTACTTTTAAAAGGAATAACATTCTGACAGACTACAACACAGATGAACCTTGAAAACTTTATGCTAAGTGAAATAAATCAGATGTAAAAGGACAAATATTATATGGTTCCACCTATACAGGGTACTTAGAATAAGGCAAATTCACAGAGACAGAGGGTAGAATAGAGGTTGCCAGGGGCTGGAAGGAGTGGGGAATGGGAAGTTATTGTCTAATGGGACCACAGTTTCTATTTGGGATGATAAAAAATTTTGGGAAATGGGTGGTGGTGATGGTTGCACCACATGGCCATATACTTAATGGCACTTAATGGTTAACATGGTCAAATTTAAGTTGTGTCTCTTTCCCCATATTAAAAGCTTTTTTAAAGAAAGCATGTAAGAAACTTTACCTTAGGATATTTCTACCTTATTAATTGATTTTTTTGTCATAAAATAACTTATTCTTCTTTAAAAATAAGAATGGTTCCTTGAAGAAAAAGTAGAAATTGCAGATAAACTTAAACCAAAAGGGGAAAAATAGAAACATTCCTATCCTTGAGATAGACACATTTAAAGCCTTTGTGTCCTTCCAGATCATCTCTATTTCCCCGTCTCATTTTCCTTTTTTTCCCTTTTGATGCAGTTTTGCATCCTTCCAGTCTTCAGGAACTTTGAGGTCATTTTCCTTTGTGGGCGCTCATCTATATCAGAGTGTGGTCTTACCCATCCAATGCATGGAAAAACACTTTCTAAAGCCAGGCGAAGTGATAAAACACTGAAAAGAAGCCAAGAAATATGTGATCAGAATGCTCTGATTCATGCTGAGACCATTTGGAAGTGTGTGCCCAGAAGTCTCTGAAGACATGTGGCCAAAGGAATGGTCTGCAATGCTTAATATGGTCCATATCACAAAAGTAAATAATAATTTTTTAGCTCCTGCTTGTCCTCCATTCTAGCCTCTTTCTTGGATTGTAGGGCAGGGGCAAAAACTGCCTACCTGTGTTCTTGATCAACATATTATTTATTTGTGTGGATTAAAGCCCCTTGTTTTCCCAGGCAGGACCATGCCTTAGGCTGCCCTTACCTTTTGAATTATGCATAGGGTTCTATCCAGCTAATTGCAGAGTGTGAATTTCTGTTACTCTCTATTGATTTTAATATAAAAGGTAAGTTGATGACTTCCTTTATAAGGAGCAAATAAGCTTCTGTTCAGTCAGGGATGCCCTTCCTGTTGAGCATCAGTGGGTCTGCTAAGGTAGGTAGGCTTTGGATATGTGCTCTTCAAGGAGCTTTGTGTTCGATGGTTACTAGACTCTCCCACTGCATGTGGTTGTTTGGAAGAAGGAAGCATTGCTGGAGCTTAGTTTTTGCTTGAAGGGTCAGAAAGAGTGAAGGAAAGCCTGGTTTCCAGGGGCAAGGCATTACTTGGCATTGTTCCCTCCAGGGCTGCTGATTTGGCATTGTTCCCTCCAGGGCTGCCTGTCTCACTTCTCAAGTCTAGTTTCAATAATGCACTGAGAACCCAAATCTGGCATTTCTATTTTTATTACTTTAGGTTTTTCTTAAGTAAGTCCAATAATTTCCATTTCCTCCTGACTCTTTGGCTCCATCCCCTGTAGTTTTGTTTGCCTGTGTTCCTGGGCCACGAAGGTCTCTTTAGTTGGCTTCCTTCAGTTTCTATGGCTCCTCCTTAAATCTTGCCCTGTGTGGCACATGCAAGACTTCTGGGTCTTCTGGGAGCCAACACATAGTTTGGTGTGTTTCTTCTCTTGGGAAAGATTCCAGATGGTTCTCAAGTTTACCCTGATCCTCTCAATAGTTGTGCTTAGCTCTTCAAGTTCTTGTAATACTTTCTCCAAATAGTTCTTAAAGATTCATTAATTAATTCATTCACTCAACAGATATTTATAAAGCACTTACATTTCAGGTCCTCTGTAAGCGTGGGATATATTTTTGAAGGAGGAAAGTCCTACTCCTGGGTTCAGCTGGAATGAAGAAATAGATTTGCCCCTCTCTGCAGTAATTCTCTGTGATGCTGCTTAGACTATGAGTATAATCTCAGTGTCCTGGGCACACACAAAATGTGTGGTCATTATCCCTTTACTCTCTTTCTTCTCCTTTACTCCTAAGACATCACAAACCTACGTATCCTCCTGCCTTTCTGACCAGCTATGGAATGTTGGTACAAATCAGGACCCCATCTTAGGCTCTCTCCTTTTCTCTTTTCTCACCATTCTATATCGTTGCTGTTGTTTTCCGGATGGCTTTTTCTCTTCTCTGGACTTCAGTTGCCACTAATTACTGATGAACTCTCAATCTATTTCTCCAGGTAGGACCTCTGCCCTGAGCTCTCTCTGCCATACATCCCACTGCCTACTGGGTATGGTTCCACCTGCACTTGCAGTTTGGCATATGGAAGACTTCATCTCTCTCCAAAACCTGCTTCTCCTGTCTGGGTCATCTCCTCAAACCAGAAACCTCAAACTCTAGCAGCTGGTCTAATAATGGTCTACTACTTCCACCCCTTCCACCCACCCTCACCCCCAAAGTGAGAAATTGATTCCTAACTTTCTACGCATCTACCTTCTCTCTAGATTCTCATTGCTTCTCACTCCCTCTTAGTCTAGACCAGTGATTTTCAAACTCTTATTTGAGTCCTTTAAGGGGCTTCTGAGGTTGAAAAGGAAGGGGTATTGAGCTGGCAGGACTTGAGGCTTCTCATCTAAACAGAGCAGTTGCATGCTTATCCATTTTGCATACTATTTGAAGAGCATTAAGTGGCTAAAAATGTGTCCTGGGAAAACCAGTGGTCTTAAATCCTGCCCATTTCTCCCCTGGCTTTTTGCAGGCCTGCAGCTGATCACTCACTCTCCACTCCTTTACCATCCAGTCCAGGGCTTCTTAGCCTTCCCTTGACTATGATGCTCCATACGCTGGGCACACTTCCTCTTGTTAGGCATAAACACCCAATATACAACAAAGCAATCTGAATGCAAGTGAGTGAGGGTGGTGCTATTATAAACATAACCTTGAATCCACTGTAATTTATCAAAGTAAGTAAATCTTCCTTGGCCTTTGCCTATTTTCTGTGGTAAGTCACTTGCAATGCATCTCACATAGATTTCCACTCTGGTCTAACACACTCTGCACACTGCTGCCACCCTCCATCTGTGGGAAAACTCAGTCACTCTCCTCTTGACATTCCTCAGGGACTCCCAATTGGTTCTCAAATGGGTTTGGAGCTCCTTAAGTGGCTGGCAGGTTCTTCTGTGAGGCTTGCTAATCATTCCAGCTTGAGCTCTTGCTCCAATTCTCCTTGTACTGGCCATACCCACCCAGCATACCCCCAGGCTGGCTGGGCGTCTGGGCTTTTGTTTAGATGCTTGTCCTGCCTGGCACTGCTTCTCCCCTTCACCTCTCCTTCAGCCTGCATGTTATAGTCCAAATACCTTTTTAGGTGAAAAGATTTCATCTTCTCTCAATAACTGCCACCTGTGTGCTCTATCAACCTCTTCCTTTCTTGCTAAGAAGCAAGGATACTATTTACATATTAATCTAATAATTTTTCGATATATTTATTTCTGAAATGACTCATTCCTGTCCATACTCAGTCCTGACCATTTTTAGCTGTTGGTTTTGAAAAAAATGTCAAATGTAGAGAAGAGTTGCTGTAACAGTTTACCTTCCCATATCACTCATCTGGCTTCACTAATTTTGCCACGTTTGCTTCTGTCTTCTTCTCCTTTCCTCTCTCTGTGTTCTGTGTATACATTTCTATGCACACACAAACTCATATTATTATTATTTGCTTAACCATTTGAAAGTAAATTGTAGACGCTGTACCCTTTACTCCTAAAGACTCGTGTGAAAGATCTCCTGGAACCATTTTTTTTGCCTATCCATGACGTAACTGTCAAATTCTAGCCACTTAACATTGAAACCAATTCGTATCTAATAGAGTTCAAATTCATGTTTTCAGTTGTCTGGATACTGTTCTTTATAGCAAATATTTGCTCACCAGTTTCTTTGTGAAGACAATCTCCAGATGCTGTCTACTCCTTGAAGCCTTTCCTCATTGCCCTTCTGCCTGGTGGCACTGACCACTCGCTCCCTTGTTCCCCACTTCACCCCTTCAGCCTCCCGTCAATGCACGTGACACTTACCTCTGTGTGCTATTCAGGTGTTTCCATCTTCCTCTCTGTACTGGAAACTCCTTGAAAACAGGCTGTATTTTATTAGTCCTTGTCTTTCCAATGCCTATTATCTACATGAATTTGGCACTGAATATTTAATGAATAGCTTGCACATCTGCAACCCTAGATTTGGGGAGACATTTTTGTTTAGTGGTGTCTTTTTCTCCTATGATTGTAAGCTGGCTGTAATGGTAGAACATACACTGTACCAAGGATGGGGAAGCCCCATTCTAAGTACAATTCTGTTTCTAACACGCTAGGTGACCTGGGGCAAATTATTTTCATCTTTGTGAATTTCAGTTTCTTCTGTGTTTTGAGGTTAATATTTCTTGCTCTGCCTACCTCACTGGGGTGTTGGGAAGATCAAATGAGAGGATAAGGGTAAAAATATTTTGAAAAGATGATATTATTCCAGAGGCAACATGGTGGTCTGCCCACTGGGGATGTTCTTAGTTTTAGGTCTGGCAGGATCTGTGTTGCTATGCCCCAGATCTACCCTGGGGCTCTCACTCCATCTTCTGAGATGCCGAAAGGGCTGGGTTGATGCCTGAATCACAGAGACCAGCAGCTGCAACAGGCTTGTCAAGCTCAGTTAGTGGTAGTGGGTTGAATAGAGTTGCTTCCAAAACTCATGTCTACCTTACAGTTCAGAATGTGGCCTTATTTGTGAATTGAATTTTAAGTTAAGTTGAGCTCACACCAGACTATGGTAGGCCTAAATCTAATGACTGCTGCCCTTAGAAGAGGGCCATGTGAACACACAGGATGAGGGCAGTGTGGCCATGGAGGCAGAGACGGGAGCGATGGAGCCGCCAACCAAGGGACACAATGATTGACAGCAACCACTGGAAGCTAGCGAGAGGCAAGGAAGGATTCTTTCCTGGACCAGAAGATGAATGGCCCTACTAACACCTTGATCTCAGACTTCCAGACTCCAGAAATGTGAGAAAACAAATTTCTGTTGTTTTAAGCCACCCAGTTTGTAATGGAAGCCCTAGGAAACAAATACAGTGTTTTTCTCCTTGCCACCTCGAAGACACTTGGATCAGCAGAAGCTTCCTGCTGGATTGGAACCACTGGACGAAGGGTGGAGGTGGAAAGGGGTGGACCTAGGCTGCTGAGGGTATTCAGTGCCCTCGTGTGCCTCTCTACACCCCCATGCAGATTATAGTCCTGTGGCTGCTCAGGGGACAGAGCAGGAGGGCTGTGCCCCATCTTTCTGCCACAGTCTTGGGGGCGATGCTCTGGGGTAAGGGTATGCAGAGCCTGAGCTCTCCTTGGGCCCTAGCATCCTCAGGATGCGCCCCCCAGGTAGTTTCGTTGGCCGCATTAGTTTGTGAGCTCCCTGATCTGTGGGAGGCTTTGTCACAAGCCTGTGCCTACTGGTGCCTCTTGATGTTGAAGGAGATAGTCGGAGAGCCTCTTCTCTGCCAAGGCATGTCCTCACCAGGGCTCTTCTCTGGTACAGGAAAGACACGCTGCACACCTCAAGGTGAACTTGTGGGCCACTGGTTCCTTGCCTGTCTTCTCTGGGAAATTGGTATCTGGGTGGGTGTCACTGCCCCAGCCCTGGCCTGCGGTGTCAGAGAGAAGGAGGGGAGAAGGGAAGGAGAATGGAGGGCATGCAGCTGAGAGCAGCTCCCTTTGGAATAAGCGCCAGGGGCCCACCCACTCCCATTACACCACCACTGTGATGTGACTGAAAGGAGCAGCCACAGCAGGGGTGGAGGAGATTCCTGAAGCCATCTGGCCCATCACCCTTTCCCGTCTCCCAGGCCACCAGCTTGGCAGGGGTTGGCACACGTTCCTGGCAGTTGAGTTCTTGAATACCCAAGGCCACACAGCAGCAAAGTCAGGGGACAGTCTCACTGGGCCAATGCCCAGCTGCTCATCTGGGAAGTTCTGCTGGATTCTCACTTGGAATCAGCAAACCCAGACTCCGCGCTTTAGAGATTATCAAAGCAAGCTTCCCGTGGGCTCACTGAAGATAGCTGATAATGGATGCGGAATGATAACACAGGTCATATTTAAGCAAGACTTTGGGTGTGCATGTGAGTGGGAATTGCTCAAAATCATGTCGGGGTGCTGCTGATTATTATCAGAGCCTCTATTGGAGGGAGGCAAGATGTAATTGCAAATTTTAATACAAAAAGAAGGTAACAACCTGAGAAACTTTCTAGAGAATAACTGGTGGTCATGGTTGCTCTTGCCTTCGTATCCTCTGGGAAACACTTTGCTGTTTGCAAAATTCTTTAGGGAGAAAAAGCAGAAGAGGCTGCTTGGTGGGGGTTAGCACATTATCAAATGTCTACGGGATCCTAATCAGAAAAATGCCAGGGGATGACCATGTAGTGATCTGGGAGAAGAGTTTCAAGATCCCATCAATGTTTTATACTGAGAGCCACTTGAGCTGGTGAGTTGAGGCTCCTTGTAGCAAAAGCGAGGGGAGCCAGCCCGAGTCAGCTTAGTTTGTAACCTTGTTCCTTTCTCCTTTGGGAAAGGGATGGACCAGATGTGGGCAGTGGGCCACATGGTTCCACATTTCTCTTCTCTCTTCAGCGGGGATTAATTGTGTTGGGTCTTCACATTGGTGGTGATGCCCCCTAGCAAGAGCAAACTTACCCAATTTTTCAGAAAAAAATGTATAGACAAATCAGAATTCAGTCTAAAGGGCAAGGTATTGATGCCATCCAGGCCAAACCATAGCCCTCTGTTTCTAGCTGCAGCCAAAAAGGCTCCCATAGCCAGTCTTTTATAGACTCTCAAAAGCAGGAGGGGACCAGTGCTGATGGACATGTTTTAGGGCTCCATGAGGAAGGTAAAAGGTAAACCTGTTTAAAAACTCATGTCTCCAGAGGCTACGGGCTCAGGGGCGGTACTGAAACTTTGTTTCCATGGAGCCGAGCCAGGAGGGGCAGCTCTGGGACAAAGAACACAAATATTGGGCATGAAATCGCAAGTGGTCCCACGCCCAGCTCTTCTGCATTCTACTAGCTGTGTGACTGTGGGCCTGTCAGGTCACCAAAGTTTTCTCTTAAATAAAATGGAAGTAATAAGCCCATTTTAAGTTGTTATAAGGATTATATATCTGGAAGCACTTGAGTATTGTAAAGTGCTATGCAAGAATTAGGTGTGGTGATTCCCACTGTGGCCCTGGATGTGGGATAATTGTATTCATATGGCCAAAAACAGCCAAGAAACACAGCTGGCCACCAGCACCGGGTTGACTCATAAGATCTACTCTTTTCTGAGAGCAAAGGTCTAGGAGAATTTTTTACTTGTAGGTGACCAGGGTTACTCTTTCTCAGACCCTTGCAGCTAAAAAGTCTTCTGTCTTATGTTGCCATTGACTAAAAGGCTCTGCCCACGCCCTTGAGCCTTTGTTTCTTCTCCCCTGAAAGGCAGGGGTCAAATAGATTCAGTGGTCCATTTCTGCTCTATGGTTGTATGATTCTACAAAACTTTCAACTGAACGAAAATAGCTTCATGGACACAAATTACGTATAAGGAAATGTGCTGAGTGTGATAGGAGGACACCAGCCTTTGGTTTTGCAGGGCTTGAGCTCACAAACTAGTGAGGACATCTGTGCCCGAAAAGCTGGCACTGTGCTGAGAAGGGGCCCCCACCACTACCTTGCCAACTGACTTCCGTGGGAGTTCCGAGATGGGAGACATTGCCCAGCAGGAAAGAGGAGGGGAGGGTGGTGCAGGGAAGGAAGTAGCACTGAGCTGGCCCTTGCCTGATAAGAATGTCTTGAGAGTGTGGTGTGACATACCTCGTGAGAAGCCTGTGCCAAGTCTTAGCGGCAGGAAATAGGAGATGGCACATTCTGTTCTTCACTTAAAGTCTTAACAAATAGGAAAATTAATAGATGCTGTGGTTGGGGAGCTGCTGCTCTGTTCTGGGTACAGTGCCTGACCCAGTGGTCATTGGTACATGTTTCTAAATTAGTTGGCCTGAATGTATCACTTCTGCTCTCCTTATTGGCAAGCGTATTTGAGCACCAGGCTTCATCCTGGTCGAACTAGGTGTCTACACCCTGCGTGCACCGTCCCCTGGGTGGAGGCAACTTTCCTGTCTGGGCACCGCCACTTCCCATTCACTCACACGCTGGTGTTTTGACATGTTAGTGCCTGGCCTGTTAACATGGATAACAAGGGAGAGCACCCAAAGGCGGTGCCCGGCTCCTGAGCTGGCACCAGGCCAGGGCAGCCTTATTTAACTCCTTTCCCTGGGATGGCAGGAAGGCAGCTACTTAGTAGTTCAACTTCTCTGAGTGCTTCCAGACCCGAATCTCTCCAAATGTCAGGGAGGAGAGTTTATGACTTCGTCCTTTTATAATGTGCCTTTCAGGCCAATTATTTTTAGAGCTGATACTGCTAATGCCTCATTGAATTAGGCATTGGTAAGAGAAGGTATACATTTTAAAATCCATGAAATTACAAGCAGATTGAGTGACTTGAATGGGGCAGTGGATGAATGCTTTATAGTCTGTGGTTATTATTATTATTATTATTTAATATTAATAAGTACTCATTCACACACACACACGCCCAAGGGACACAAGGCAGAGCTCATGGAGGATCCAGCCTCTGCGCTCAGGGATCTGGAGAAGGCTGTCTCTAAGACAGTGTAGTAAATCACGTGAGTATTGTAACTGTCAAGGTTTTAAATACCTAAAAATCAGCACTATCATTAGCAATCAGTAATCACTGTTATAGAAGAATAAATCTTGTAATCTCCAAATTACCTGTTTGCACCAATTAGGGTTCAACTGATGAAACATACCAATCAAAGGGGAATTTACTTGAGGCACCCAAGCTTATCTAGGTTTAAAAAAAAGAAAGAAAGAAAGGAAGAGGAACCCGCTGAGCTCTCAAATTGTTGTTTCCTAGCTCAGTCCCTGTTAGGGTGGATTTTCTGGAAGCAAAGCTGACAAAGCCCTACACAAGTACCCGCAGGCAGGAGGGAGCCCGTTATTCATTTATTTGTTTATTTATTCATTTATTCCCTGCCTGCCTACAAAAAGGATTTGAGGTAGGTCACCATAAAAACACTCTATCATAAGACAATTTTTTTAAAAATCAAAGGAAAATTGGAAATCTTGGGGGTTTCCAAGAAAGGTGGGGACACTGTGCTTGAATGTTGAACTTCCACAAATCTTTGTTGAGTCCCTTTGCTAAACACGGTGCAAAGCCCTACTGTAGGACCTAAACACAGAAAAACACACCTCTTGTTGCCTCTAAGGAATTTATAACCTGGGGTGAGACACAAACACTGAATTTAGTTCTGAGCATCTTAGAAAGCAGTGCACAGACGAATCACATGCCTTATCTAGTTCTCAGCATGCAAAGAAAGTGGGTACATGAAGAAGTAGATTTGTTTTCCTTTTTTAAAATACTAAAAAAATATATAGAAGGGACCCAGGAGAAAAAAATCTCAGTGTTTTTCCCAGTCTCCCAGGGATGTTCTCCATGTGGTCATTTCTTGACTGGAGTTGGATGAAGGAACCTGCTGAGTCTTCCCTGTTTGCTTCTGAGCTTCTGGAAACCTGGGTCTGGTCTTTGCGGCCAAGGCAATGGGAGCCTGGGGGAGGCGGGGAATGGGAACTGGCAGTGACCTGGAAGGAAACCCTATCCCTAGGAGATCTGGCTGGGGAATGAGGAAGTGAAATGGATGTCTAATCCTGCGAGACTCCTCTTGGCAGCCCCACTCAACCCTGTGCCCTATGCCAGGCGCCTCCTGGGTGTCTCTGCCTACTCTGCTTCTGGACGAGTCCCAGCACCCCTGGCCTTGCTCGTCCCTGGGTCTTGGGCACGTCACCGTTTTCCCTGCCCTACCCGCCTTTATTGATTGACCTTTATGGCCCTGCTTTCTATTTTTTCTCCAGGGAATTGTGCTGTTGTCCCATTAAGGCTCACTTTGCTTTGTCTCTTGTTGTAAGTTTACTGTGTGAATGTTCACTTTGATTTCTGCCCTTGAATGTGATAAGGTTTTTATATAAAGGCAGAGCCGTTTGAGTGGTGCCTCAGACTCTCCGCTATGCTCTGCTGGCAGGCAGGCTGCATGACGACCCCTGTGACCCCTGCCCCCTGGTGCTCATGCTCCTGTGTAGTGCCCCCCACCCCACTGACTCAGCATTGGTCTGCTTGGGATACCACAGTGTTGGCGCTTCCAGGTGCTATGGAAGGATGGGCATAGTGTTTGAACTCATGGAGCTTACAGCCTGCAATATACAATAAGGAGAGCATGGACTTTGGAGGTGAATAGAATTGGCTGAGTTTCAGCTTCTCCCCCAGGCTTTGTGAAGTTGAGCAAGTTACTTAACCTCTCTGAGCCTCTGTTCCCTCATCTTTAAATGAAGCAAAGTAATACCCACCTTAGAGAGTTTGGTGGGGATTAAATGTGACAGTGTGTACAAAGTGTTTAGCACAGTGTCCCGATTTTGGTGGTTGCTCCATAAATGCTGTTCCCTCCGGGTGGGCTCGATGCTGAGAATACGGTGATGAATAAGAGGTCATCTCTGCCCTCAGGGGGCTCAGAATTGAATGCAGGGGGCAGATGTATACTCACTAAAGTTCAAGGCAGACTGTGACAAATGCTGTATTAGAGGTAGAGAGGGCAACGGGAACCCAAAGGAAAGCATAGAAAAAACTTCATAGAGACTAGGTGACATTTTAACAAGCTTTAGAGGATAAGCAGAATTTTCCTCAATGGAGTGGGGCAAGTGCATCACAGGTAGGAAGAGAAAACCTTGAGAAGCCATGAGGTATAAAACCTTCCGGTGTGAAAAAATGGTCAAAGTGCGCCAGCTCTTGGTCATGTCACTTCCCTGGTAGCTCTGTGATCTTTCCATCTGTAAACTGCAGCTGTTGAACAAGATAGCCAACGTTCCTTCCTGTTCACATATTCCACAAGAACGAGGAGTAGTGCTTTATTCGTTACCAATTTCCAGCTCCTAACACAAGGTAGGCACTCAATAAACATTTATTGAGTAAGTGAGTAGGTATAATTCTATGTGTAAGCAGCTTGTTCTGAATGAGAAAATCAAGGCAGTGTTTTTTCCATTTACTTGTTGTAAGTCGTTTCCCTGGGGTACACATGCAGTGGCAGTTACCCCGACCACATCATGTCATTATGTTTTGTCAAAGTCCTTCAATCATTCTATGCCTTCTGTTTCCTGGCTATGCTTCCTGTTTCTTCCTTACATTCCTGAGAGTTGCTGCAGGACCTGCTCAAACTAAAGCTCCTGACATTTCTGCGGCTATTTCTTCAGCACCCAAGGGTCCTGGGGGGTACAGGCCCAGCCAACTTTGGAGGGGCTTTGCACGTTTCCCCTCATTTAACTTCCATTTTGCTTTCAGTGTCTCCACAAAAGGAGCACCTTTGAAAGCAGACCTCAAGAGAAGGATGTCCAAAGCCGCTGAACTACTCTGCTGCAAGATGGCTAGTGGCAGAACTGCTCAGTGAGGGCCCGGGGGCCGTGGACATCCGCCCACCCTATTCTGACTCCCTCTTCTTGTCAAGCCAGTGCTGAAGCCCGCATGCTCTTTCCCTCTTCGCTGGGACTGCCGGAGCACATCATACCCTGGAGCTTACTGCCCCAAGCCTTTCCTTTCCAAACCACCCTTGCTCCTTCAAAGCTCATCCTGGGTTCCGTTTCCCCTGAGATGTATTGCCTCCTCTGTTTGTGGGTACATCTCAACACACACTTGATGCCCACCCTGTGCCTTGATCAGTACTAAGCTCACAGAGGGCAAAGATGAATGAAACTCAGTTCTTGGCCCCCCGCTCTAGCTTTCTAGGCTGAGAGTCACCAAGATGAGAAATCGACTTTGCAGAACTATGAATGGATGATCACTTTTAGTTAATAGATTTGCATATCACCAGAAGGTTTTTGAAGACGGTGACTTACCTCCAAAGTGCATGTTTATTTAAAAGAAACTTTAAGAATGTTTTCTTTTTTGAAAGAGCAGTACTTATTAATTGTAGAAAACTTCGAAAGTGAAGGAAAATATAAAGAAGAGGACAAACTTGTCCGTGATTTTATTACCCAGAGGCAAGCCAGCACTGGTACATTTTTCCTGTCTTTTTTTCTAGGCACTTGAGATCCTGAGTGCATAGACAATAATTGTGCCTACCCCTTTTGTTAGTGAGCACTATATCCCAACCGTTTTGCCATGTTATAAAACACGCTGAAGAGGGATTCTAATGGTGGGAGTTTGTCAGCAAGTGAGAATGCTGGATTTCTTGGCACAGAGACTTGGGATAGTCTCTGTAATAATACTCCCCTTTCTGTGGGCTTCTAAGACAAGTCCTGCCTCCTTGCAAGTGCCTCCATAATGTATTGGTAATTTAGCTGATCTATCAGCTGAGCCTTTCTCTGAAGAAAAACAGCATCCTGTGCTGTAAGGTGTGAGCATTTCCAGTTTTCAGATTCCCCACTTTCTCCCTTCCCCACCCCAATTTCCTTCATCTCCAGTGAGCGATAATATCTTTCATGTGAGCTTCTCTCCCTGCCTCCACTGACTGCTTCCCCTGATGAATTCTCTCTGGGTGACTTTGGCATTTGCATATTTCCTCACTTGGATATTCTGAGATGTTGGAACCAGAGAGCAGGTTGACGCGATCAGGTACTTAGCTGAATGAGGATTTCTCGGGAACTGCACAAATATTTGGAGTCGGGTGTGTGCCAATAGGCAATTAATTGAAATGTGGACACAGCAAGATTCTGGAGGAAGGAAACTGAAATTGAGAAATTAGCCCTGGGAAGCCATCCTCTGAAAGATACAAAACAGTAATTTGGGAATTTCCTGTACCTCAAACTGAAATTGATTTGGTACAGAAAGAGAAAAAAAAAGCCAAACCAAAGCAAAGAACAGGTGTAGGATGAAGATTGATGCCTGCATTACCAGAGCTGGAAGGCGTTTTCGAAGAACACTGGTCTGACCCTCATGGAGACAGAGGAGAGCCCAGGGTCAAGGGCAAGTCAGGACCAATTCAGGACCAGAAGCAGGATGTCCTGACTCCAGCCCAGGGCACTTTCCATTTTATACGCTGACTGTCTACCTGGAGACCTGGATTATCATATCAGGAGCGAAAGGGCGAGGACTGCGATTTAAGCATTTTCCTGTCACCAGTGACTTTGTGAATACATTTAGTAAAATCCATAACAAAACCAAGGTACTCACTGACTATAGCCTTAACTCAAGAATGGAAGCACATCTGTTCCACCTTTATGGAGGCCTTGCTCCGTGTCTGGCTGCCCGGGAAGCATGGGGGATGGAGGTGATTACATATAGGGTCCCTGCTCCGCACCGTGTGATGTTGGCCTGATCCCAGAAAGGGGGCCTACCTCCTGACTATCCCCTTTGAAAGTATGAAGCCTCTGTGCCCATCTATATTTCCCAGTCTTCTAGGAGAAGGGACTTGTCTCCTTAAGATTTTTATAAATGATGTGTGACATTACCTTTAGATTCAGATTGTTTTAGGGTGATTTAGAAAATCACCTTTTCGTTTTTCAGCTATATGGACCAGAGGGATCATTTTTAGGTTTCCCCTAGAACATAGTTCTCAAAATGTGGTCCCTGAAACAGAGGCATCAGCCCCACCTGGGGACCTGTTGGAATGCTGATTCTCAGGTACCACCCCAACCCGACTGAACAGGAGACTATAGTAGGGCCCAGCCATCTGTTTTAATAAGCCCTCCAGGGAATTGTGATGCACGGTAAATTTGCCCTAGAAAATTACAATTTGCAGATCTGGACTCCTGAATTCCAGCACCAGGGAATAATCTATTTTTTATTATTGGACCCTTAAGAATAAACTCTCTTCGTTTCAGAATGCCCAGGTGAGCTGTTTCTATGAATTGCTGTGTATTAAACAGGAAAAACTTTCCAAATGATTCTTCAAAATTTAACTGACCAGCGCAGTCAGACACCATTCTGGTAGCCTGTCTTTTATCCAGGGAGCACAATCTCTTCATGCTTTAAAGTTTCATGAAATGACTGACTACATTAATTGATTGCTTAATCTGTTATTTTTAGACTCTCACTTCCTTACCTTTTGTGCAAGTTTATTCACAATTCAAATGGGAACATTTTATTACTCCAAAATGTTTTCCTCTATACGTTAACATGTTACTAAGGAAACCAGTGGCAACATTGCAGGGATATTGTTGCTTACCAAATTAACGATTCAGTAATGTATATGCCATGCTATAATATTTTTTGTTTCTCTAGAAAATTTCACACTTACTGAATCTATACATTTATACCATAGGACACTGGAAGCAACAGGAGTAAAGCTGTAAGGAGAAATCATATCCCTAAGTGACAGAGGCTAGATATTTCCCTGGGATGTGTTTTGTGCTGTTGGAGCACGGCGGAATTCGGCTTCTTTCATCCTGCCTTGGGTGCCCCTCTGCGTGGGGAGGCTGAGTTAGAGAGAGCAGCCATCTCACAAGGAGGCTCTGGGTCAGGGTGCAGGGGGCTCTCACTGGTGAGCAGTGCTGGGAAGGACTGAAATGGGGCGTGTGGTACAAAGTGTGTGCTAATCACACGTTTAAGGAATCACAGGACATCAAAGCATGAGATCACATGAGCGACTGAGATGGCACCAGGAGATGGGGTGGTGGGGTGCGGGATATCACACAGTGAGAGGCCTGCTTTTTCTTTCTTCATGGGGGGGGGAGGAGAGGTTATTAATGATGGGATGGATTAGAACAGATGGGTATTTTTGACACATTTCCCTATGTTGTTATTTTCCAATTTCCCATCTTCCCACCACCTAGTCATGTGCCTTTCTCTTGGTTAGGAGTGAAAGCATGTGACTTTTTAAAGGGAAGCCTCAGGCAGGGAGGGTAGAAGGGAAGATGTTGGCATTCAGCTCAGAGGACACGCTCAGCATGCCTGGAAGGTCTTTCTGAAGCCTTTGCTGGGAGAGGAAAGGGAGAAGCCTCCGTGAGCACATCTGCTCTTGGAGGGGTTCGCAGGCAAGCCGTGTGACCTTCCCCACTCACTCCATCTTGGCTTACTCCACCCCAGCAGCCATCACAACCTTCCTGATTACCGGTATCTCTCCGCAGCCTGGAGATTTGCATTGTAAATAGTGTTTCTTAGGCCCCTGAAATGATATTAATCACTGTAAAACAATTATGTTGCATAATTTGTACATAAAAAAGAAAGAATGAACCTTTTGCTTGAATTAATATTTCCTCGTGTGTATTTTCCTTATCCCCACAAATAACAAGACCATTCTCTGCTCTTTGAGGTAAGAATGGCTCTGGAAAATAAAACTACCTACCACTGCGTGGCTTCTTAAAATTATGCAGGTTTGTCCAGAGCCAGGTGGCAAAGGCAGTTTCAGATGGAACAGCCAGGGACCTGGGGAAGTCCCATCGCCAGACACTTATTGTAAGACAAAAAGATGGGCACTGTGGGGGTGGACAAAGGGAAGCAGAGCAATGAAGCAGCAAGTCTCCCTGCCTGGGTCTCTGCCTGTACACCTTCGTATCCTTTGGGGTGAACAGCTGTCAGTGAACAGAAGTTCCAGAGAGTTGGTCCATTTTATGTTGTCATGACTGACAAGATTTCATTATATTTTTATGGCTGAGTAATATTCCTGCATATTTACCACATCTTCATCCATTCATCTACCAATCAATCTCATCTCTCTTAAAATCCTTCTCTCACCTTTTGCAGGCTACTTAGCAGCTGTTCTGAGCTGCTTCCAGTTTTATATGTGTTTCAACCACTCAGTGGCCTCCTGTCCTTTGAGCTGTTTCCACTGCTTGGAATTCAACCTGCCTGCTGCCTCCCCACTCTTACCCCATTTAACTATTTCACTTGGTTAAGTCCTATTCATCTTCTAGATCCCAGATTAGCAGCACCCACTCCAAAAAGGCTTCTTGGATCCCTGAAGCTTGGGTAGGTGCTCCTCTTAGGGTTCTCATCCTTCATCTCTTCATGGCAAAACCTATCACTTTGTATTGTGATTGTATTATATGTATCCTCCTCTTTGCTGCAGGTTGAGGGAAATAACTATGTCTGCTTAGATCACCATTGGAGCCCCAGCACTCAGCCCAGGGCCTGGCACAGAACAGGTGTTAAGTATTTGTGAAATGAATGAGTTAAGGATATCAGAGATACCTTCCTGAATCATTACGCTCAGAGTTATGTCATTGGTTAGGACACTGGGGAAGGTTATATTAAAGGGCATAGCTATCTGACCAGTTGTCAGTCTCAAAGGTTTAAGGATGTTCTCAGAATAGTCTAGATTGTTTTTCAAGTTCTTACCCACAACCTCATCTAAATCATTTGGGCAGATTTTAACATTAAAGGAGATGGAAAGGAGTTGGTACTAAGTGATGTCTTCAGCTCCTTTCTTCTTTGTAACTATATGTTTAGTACTACTGCTGACAGTGATAAATTGCAAACGCTGACCACCACTGCATAAGGTAGCAATTTCTAGATTGTTTCTAAATCAACTCCTCCAAGTATCGAAGGGAACCCCTAATTTAAATACTTCAGATCGTCTGAGGGTGGCCTTTTCCTAAGTCCACTATGAGACGATGGAAAGTATATATATTGGCCTTTGCTCCCAGTTCCTGACACAGGCATCCTAAAACCCTTATTAATTCCTAAATGATAAGAGCCCTAAGAGCATCTTTTGTTCTAATGAGGCAACTCGGGGTGGGCTTCTGGTTACCAGAAAGACCAGGCCATGATCAGATGCTTGGAATGTTCAGCCCCACCTGCCATCTTCCAGGGTGGAAATGGAGTTAGTAATTGATCATGCCTACATGAGGAAGCCTGCATAAATTCCCAATGTACAGGGTTCAGAGAGCTTCCACATGGGGGAACATATCCACACCAGGGGGATGACCCACCCCAACACCGCGGGGACAGAAGCTCCTGTGCTCCAGACCCTCCCAGACCTCACCCAGTGTACCCATTCATTGGGCTGTTCATCCGTATCCTCCGTCATACCCTTTAATAAGCTGGCAAACATGTTTCCCTGAGTTCTGTGAGCTGCTCTAGCAAATTAATTGAACCTAACAAAGGGGTTATTGGAACCTGATCTGAAGCCGGTTGCTCAGAAGTGACAACTTGGATATGAAACCAGTGTCTGAACTGTGTGTGTGTGTCACGGAGGGGGCCAGGGGCATTGCTGTGGGACTGAACCCTGCGCCTGTGTGATCTGGCACTATTTCCAGGTGCATAGTGTCAATATTGAGCTAAATTGTAGGGCACCCAGCTGGTGTCAGAGAATTGTTTGTGGTTGTAGGGAAAACGTCCACACATTTGGTTAACCAGAAATGTCAGAAGTGAAGTATTGTGTGTAAGCAAAAGGAAAGACTTTCACTTTGCTGAAACAAGGTCATTGTCACCATCCTTTAGGTTTTTTCTGGCCTTCTTGAAGGGCAGTGTCTTTGTTCAAGATTGCAGAACCTAGGTGGACATGCTGGGCTTGGAGGGCTGTTTTACCTGTGACTGAAAGACCAATGCTCTATAGCTGGTGCAGAAGAAAGAGCTTGGATTAGGGGGTCAAAAGACCTGAGTTCTCACCGTGTGGCCTCTTTATTTATGAATCAAGTTAGGATAATCATGAGTGCCTCATAGGTTATTGTGAGATGCAGAGGAAATATGAGATGTGATAGGTTCTTTAACCCAGAAGGCATTCAGGTGTGGAAGTGGCAACATGTAAGTGCTTAGTTAATGTCTGCTGAAGGGATGTGTCCTGTGTCTGTGGATGGTTTTGTATCTGAATTTGTGCAGCCAAATGGAGTCTCCCTCTTGGTGTTTAAAGAGGTGGAGAGTGCACCATCCTTTGCCTTGTCTTCTAAGTGTCTTTCCTCTCCACCTTAAAACATTCGGAACAAAGGGCAATCTCAGTGGGATCGTCAGCATGGAAAGGCCTATTCCAGCTACTTGCTATCTCGTCTGAAGTCCTGGCTCTATTTGATGCCAAAACATCCTTGCAAACAGGAAGTCCACAATTGAAGCTAATGGCAACCGAGAGTCAGAGGGAGGAAGGAAGGGAAGGAAGGAGGGAAGAGGAGGGGAAGGGAGAATGACTAGGTGAAGGAGCTGCAGGGTTTATCCCTTGACCTTATTCCAGGACTCCCTTCCCTGGCTGGGTTTTCCCAGGGGAGGAGTGGTGAATGCAGATGGAAACGATGGGATACCCATGAAATGGTGGGCTAGCCTGCCTTCCCCCCTTCCTGTTTCCTTTGAGTTGCTACAGTAGCCTTGTCTGTGGGTATATGTGTGAGTATAGGGTCCCCTTACTCCAGGCTGGTGAGGTTGGCACAGACCACTCCCTGGAGCTCTGTAGGAACTGTGCTAAAACGGCTCCCACCACAGCCTCTGCAAAGCCAGCGTTCCACACCCAGGTCCACCATATCCTGCATGCCACAGAGCTGGCTTGATTTTTGGCAGATAAAATGGTAACACTTTGTGGGAGTCTTTTATTCACCAAAAATGTGAGAGGCTGGGTCAGCCTTACAGGTATCAGAGATGCTGAGAGAGGGAGGAGGCAGGAGATGCAGTCAAGCTGGGGACTTCCTGAATGGGGAAGGTTCACTCTCCAGGCCTTTACAGGGCTCTTGGCTACCTTCACAGGGTGACAGGTCAAGAGGCTTGAGCACAGCTCTGACTCCACTTTTAAGTAGGACCTGCAGGAGGCAGTCTGACTGGCTAGTTCTTGGGCACTGGGGGTCGCTCTTGGCTCACCAAAGGACCATGGCAGGGCTCTTTTTGGGCTCTAGGGGAGACTTTAAGGGGACGCCTTTGGCTAGGAGCTGAGAGCTACCCTGGGGCCTTGGCCAGGGCTGTGCACTTCCCCAGCTGAGCCTCAGGCTAAGAGTGGCAGTGTTTCTGTTTCTGGCCCAGAATCAGGGTAGGTGGCTCAGGGCATACCAGGTCCTTGGGCATTCAGGGACTAGGAGCCCAATTATTAGGTCTGTCTTTCTAGGCTTGGGGGAGACTGTCTGTTCTTCCACCCCCCACACTGCCTTAGCAGTACGTCAAGCCTTTTCATTTCTTGTTAGTCCTTAGAGCCACCAAAGTGGGTCTTTCTGGTTCTGGTTTTATCTCCTCCAGTCCTTCTTCAGCACTGTGGTCAGTGACATTTATTGAATGCCAAGTGCATGTCTTGTAACACTATGCTGGCAATACACAAATGAACGAGACCCAACCCCTGACCCCAGAAGCCCATGGCTTGGTCAGGGAGAGAGACTGTGACAGCGAGTGGCAACAAGGTCTCTTTAGTGTTGTAGCAGCGGTGAGCTGATGCTGCTTTGGAAGCATAAAGCAAGTCACAGCAAACCCAACTGATGAGCTGAGCTATGAAGGCAAGTAGGCATTGGCCTGGCAATAAGGCAGGAAGAAAATTTTAGGCAGCAAATACCTGAGGTCACTGACCTGGCATGTCTGGTGCCTCCAGGACTTCATGCTGGATCAGGAGCCAGGCTGTGACCCAACTGGGCAGGGCCTTCGATGCCTGACTGAGTCGGCTGGAATTTTTGCTAAGATGAAAATCAAATCCGTTTACTCCCTGCTTATAAACCTTATATTGCTACGGGACAGAGCACATACTCTGCACTGCATGGTTCGCTTATGCTATTTCCTTTTCCTCGACCACTTCCTCTTTCCACACATCCACCTGTTGAACTCTTCAACAATTATGTAATTATCTTAAACCCAACCACCCCATGAAATTTTTCCAGGTTCCTCCAACAGAATGTGATCTTGTCTTCTTCAAACCCTCATGGCCTCAAGGGGCTCTTGAGGATGTCTCCTTTCTGGACTTTGTATTTACATTGGGTTCATTTTTTCTCCATAGAGATCTGCATGGAGCCTAGCATGTGGTAGTGGTCAAGGGTTTGCTGAAATGAGACTCTGCTTTTAATGCCTGTAAAAGCTTGAGTTGTACCTGCAACCCCCGCTTTCCCCCCAAAGAAAAGAGAGATTTCAAGTCCTAATCCCCAGAACTGCTACCTGTGAGTGAGGCCTTATTTGGCAAATGGGTCTTTTCAAAGGTCAAGTTGAGATGAGGTCACAGTCCTACTGGTGTCCTTGTAAAGGAGAAGAAGAAACCAGACAACAGAGGGGAGGAGGCGTGAAGACAGCAAGGAAAGCCGACCCTGTGAAGGAGGCAGATAGGAGTTCCACTGCCACAAGCCAGGGAACCACTGGGTCTACTAGAAGCTGGAGGAGGCAAGGATGGAGCCTCCTCTACAGGCTTTGTAAGGGGTCCTGCCAATACCTTGATTTCAAACTTCCGGCCTCCAGAACTGTGAGGCAATGGATTGTTGCTGTATCAAGCCCCCCAGGTTGTGGCACTTTGTATGGCAGCCTAGTAAAGTCAGGCAGTGCCCTCACTTCCCTGCGGCCCTCGCCTGCTGCGTGCGGACACTGCTCTCTGGCTTTCTGGGCCCTCGCAGCCACACGCAGGCCTGGTCCTCCCAGCGGCTTCCTCCCTGCCTCGCCTGCATTCACCACCACCATGCCCACCTCGTGCATCAGTGATAGTTGGCCAATCTGCTATGCCATCATTTGCTCTTGTCTTAGTGTACACTTGCTTGGGTAACAGATCTGAATTTTAACCTGGACCTTGTGGAGGCCTTAAGCACTATTCCCAGGAGTGACGCTAAAAGTGCGGTTATCAGAACTTCACAGAATGGCTGGGTTGGAGGGACCCCTGTGCTGAGATGGAAAGACTGGTGCTCAGTGGAGATTTGTAAAGCACCTACTCTGTGCTGGGCACTGGGCTAGGTATGGGGTGTGCCATGGTGATTATTAAACAGACAAACAAAGCCTGCCCCTTGGATCTTATAGTCCAGTGGGAGAGGTGGCTCCTTGTTATTAATCAAAGAATCACCTAACTGGATGCAAAATTACAACTGTGATGAATATGAGAGAGAGGTACATGGTATCATGAAATTAGGATGAAAACTGAAGACACTGGACTGTTCTGTGGGTGAGATTTTGGATTGGGCTGAGACCCTTTGGTACCTCTGCAGCCACACCTTGGCTTTTATGGATGGGAACTATACTTTGCCGATGTGAAGGACTCTCCGGGTGCAAAGGAAAGAAATGATCTCACATGTATCTCCCCAGAGTTGTGGAAATCCCCAGAAAAGAGGACCAGACATTTCTTAAAAATGTACTTATTCTTTGTTTATTCACATATGCATATGTTCAACAAACATTTATGGAGTGTCTTCTGTGTACCTAGCACAGGCTAAATGCTATAGACACACATTCATGTCCCTTGTCTCATACAAGTTCTAGCCAAGATGATATGCACAAGCTGCTATAATCTAGTGCCATAATGATACAAGGTCCAATGTGCTTGCCTCTGTAGGGAAATTCAAGTTCAGCCTTGAAGGTTGAGGCCAGTTGCCTTAGAGAAAAGGAATGGAGCGCCCCACCAGGAGGGAAATCCAGCCGGCCCGATCAGCACAGCCATGGCATGGGGACAGGAAGGCTCACGGCGAGTTTAGGATGTGGCAAGTGAGGCCCATGTGACCAGCATGCCAGGTGCAGGGGTTGAGAGTCTTGGGAGGCCAGGCTGAAGCAGAGGTTTCCACTTGTCCTGTTCATTCCTTCTGCTGGCATTCCTGTGGTGACATGCTTTCCTTTCCCACTATCAAATTCAAGCCATTTTCCAAGGTTGTAGAACTATTTTTGACTAAATGCTCTTCTTTTCCTTAAACAAGGTAAACTTCAGGCATCACAGGGTGGGACCCCCATCCTAAGATAATACAGTGAAAAAACATGGACCATTAAGTAAAACACACCTGGATTTGGAGGCTTTCTCTGTGATTTACTAGCTCTTTGGTTAAGGCAAGTTATTTATCCCCCTAAGCTTCACTGTGCTCATCAGTATAATGGCAATAAAAATCCCTTTTCTATGGGACCCAGAAGACTGCCAGGCACATAGTAGGCACTCCAAAAATTTTTTTTTCTCTTTGAGATCCTGTAACTGGAGAGGCCATCAGAAATGGACCAGCTGCTTCTTCAAAGGCAGAAGTCATGGTTGCTGCCAGGTGCGGGCCGGAGGACACCAGTTTCCTTTTCCGTAGTTTCAGTGTCTTTAGAATGAGCCAATTCAATCTTTCCAGTGAGATCTCTTTACATTGAACTCGGCTGAATCTTTGATTAGCACTGAAACCTCGTTTTCCAATTTGGACTGGTCCCCTCCTTCTAACACTACAGCTCTCAAGATGTTCTTTGTTTCTGTTGTGAAGTGTGTGTGTGTGTGTGTGTGTGTGTGTGTGTGTGTGTGTGTGTGTTGGAGGAAGTGGGCACAAAGAGACAACGTGTGTTTTTAGAATAAGGAACTGGTAGAAATTGAAAATAACGTTTTCAAGTTCCTATGTTTATGCTTTAGAAGAGCTGTAGAAGGAAAATCTCCGTGGCCTGTTCGATATCTAAGAAACTTCCTGCGATGTGCCTCCCGGCATCCTGATGAAAAAGCCTCCCTGCCCATTCGCGGCCTGCCCCCTTCCTCTTCCCCTCCCCCCTCGGGGGCCTGAATTTACCGGGTGGGTGAGTGGCAGGGCTCCAGAGGAGGGGCCTTTGTGCAAGCCTCATGCCTGAACGAGAACCCCGCTTTCCAGGGTTAGCAGGGCCCAATGATCAGGGCGGATTAATCCCAAGAGGTGGTTGGTGCACAATTAACATTTTTACCTCTTAGTTTAATTAAGAAGGGGCAGGGGATGGGGTGTTAGCATGTCTAATGGGACTCTGTGGCATGTGCCGACTGCCGGGGGAGTTTCAGTTATTAGCACTTGTTGAAGACTTTCTAGATAATTAAATACCACATTAATCATTGCTCCGAATGCACAGAGAATTTTATTTCTCATCTCGACACCTCACATGGCAGAAGGCAAAGTGGCTCCCGGACCTGGGGGTACCCTAGCACCTGAGCAGGAGCTCACCCCAAACGTGCCTACTTTTAGTGATTTTGTGGAAAAGGAAAGATCCTCCCAGACATTCGCCTTCGTTGTTCTGACAGCTGAAGCTCTCTTCACAAGCACATTAACATGACCTCATTAGTTTCTGCATCTACTCTTCTAACCACATAAAACGGAGTGCAGTAGGAGCCAATCATGCTAATTACATCAGATCGGTTTGCATATTCATAAACCATTTTCTGTTTTATGGACAGCAAAAATAAACACAGTATCTCTTTAATAATTTTAAGTGGGTCACTTTCAGGACTGTATCTATTTTAAATAAATTATCATATTGTTAAAGGCCACAGTCAAAAGCTATTTTTTGAGCAGCCTGAGAGGTGGGGGTGGGGAGTAGGGCACGTGGAGGGGACTCAGAGAGTCAATGGGCATTAACCAACTGGTCAATTTCCAAGGTCTCTTCTGCCTTGGAAGAAAATCCAAACTTGAAAAATCGCCCTGGTTCAGGAAACAGGAGCAGTGCAGCCTCTTACTAATGACAACATTTATTCTTGTCAGAAATACGGGATTATCCAAATCACAGTCTTAAGCAGCGGGAGTGCAACCCGGTAACATACCAATTCCTGAGTTTTCTTGGAAGTGTTTAATTTTAGGGGCCAAGTTTGACATTCTGGCTTTTCTCAGGTGGGATGTAAAACTGGCATAATGAGAATTAGGAATCAAGCCTGCAGAAACGGACCTTCCTGCTCTCCTGCTTGTCTTTCCAGACAATACTGGGGCCTGAACAGGCCCACCCACGGCCCCCTGTTCTGTGGGGACTCTTGCAGTCCAGGACCTATAACCATTAACAGCGGAGCTGAGTTGCAGATTTCCTTTTCTTTAGGGGGAGGAAAAAAAAGCTTTAAGCAACAAGGTACACAAGATTTTCAAAGAGTACTTAACCTAGTTAAGAGAATAAACTGTTTTCAAGACCACCCAAAGACCTAGTTACAGGAGACAATTGATTTGATAATTACAAATCATTCCTATTCATTCATTAAAGTAGGTCCTGGAGAATTAACATTGTCCTAATCCGATTGAAGGCTATATGTATTTGACGGTAATAAAACAGCATTTCTTGATTTAGAAACCATCCTGTAACCCAGGCATTCCACTGACATGAACTGATCTTTATGATCGTGTTTAATAGAGAGGTTTCTCTGCATTTACATGCAGTTACAACACCACATTTATTTCTAGCTCTGGATCTTGCTTCCTCTTCTCTTTGTTGTAAACACTCCCGGGAGAATTAATGTGGCATTTCTTGGTGGTAGTTCAGGCTATCCCCATTTTGTTGTTGTTTTTGAAATGTTGCCTCTGACTGAGTGGGCGTAGAAGCTGGAAAAGGCTCTCATTTTCCTTAATGCTTAGGTCCCTGCCTCAGAGCTTCTTGAGGACTTTCGGTTCAACCTCCAAAAATGTTTGCATTTATTCACCTTCACCTTGGTTGCTGACTAGGTTAGTAGACACTGAGCACAGATGGCTGCCCCATGTTATTATCTGAACCGGAGTTGAAGCTTTTGTGTGTCAGCTGCACTGATTTTGAAATACCCTATCATTTGTGCAATATACCTTGGAATTACAGTTTATAATTTCATGAAAGCCTAACATATCTGAATGTTTACAAGTTCTATCCCTTGGGGAACATATAGTGTTCATTTCTTTTGTTTAGTCTATTTAAAGTAGGACTAGATACAAAGCAGAAGTGATTGACAAATTAATGCTCTCAGCTCCTACTCAAAAGTACTTGAATTATTAGTACAAAAAGCATGTTACAAACTGTAATAATTTTAACTCTATTTCATTGCTAAAAGCTAATAATAATGAAAACAAATGAAAATAGTAATGCAATCTAACGCTAGCCAGAATGGAAGCAGTCACAGAAGTTGGGACTCTGCAATCAGATAATTAGTTCCATTAAAACTCAGGAATGGGTGAGTCTGTTCATTTATTTTGGATTCAGTTCTGTGGGGGAAGAACAAGAGGAAAAAGAATGGCCCCTGTACAACATAAATCAGACCTAAGCTTCCTTCTTTAGTCCTTCCTCCCTCCCCAGCCAAGGGACAGGGTGACAACTACACTCCCTTCGCTCCAGTGAGTGGAAAGTCACCGCTGATTGCAATTAGAACAAAAGAGTCTGGAAGACTCCAGTCCCACCTGCAGACTACCTCAGTCATCTTGGGGGAAGGGAAAGAACTCTGCATGCTAGAGAAAGGCAGAGAAGCAGCCCCAAGCAGGGAACACCACGTATCAGGACACTTGGTGTGTTAGTGAGGGTTCTCCAGAGAAACAGAACCTATTATTTATATGTAAATATTATTTATAATGCAGAATAATAAATATAGTACTTTTTTATTTCTATCTATGTATGTATCTATAGAGAGATTTATTATTAGGAATTGAGTCACGTGACTATGGAGGCTGAGAAGTTCCAAGATAAGCAGTGGGCAAACTGGGGACCCAGGAGAGTGGGTGGCAAAATTCCAGTCCAAGAACAAAGACTGAGAACCAGGAGAGCCAATGGTGTAAGTTCTAGTCTGAGGGCAGGAAAACACCAATGTCCTGTGTCACTAGTCAGGCTAAGTTCCCTCTTCCTTAGCTTTTTTGTTCTATTCCCATCTTCTATTGATTGGCTGAGACCCACCCACCCGGGGCAGGGCAATCTGCTTTACTCAGTCTACTGATGCAAAATTAATCTCATCCAGAAGCACCCTCACAGACACACCCAGAATAATGTTTGACCAAATATCTGGGTACCCTGTAGCCCAGGCAATCTGACACATCAAATTAACCACCACACTTGGGATCCCTAATCTGCATTCGTCTTAGTCAATGTATCAATTATCTTTAGATGCAAAACAAACCACTCAGTGAGGTTCTTTCGTCTGGGCTGTTGGCTGCTCCCTGCTGAGCTCACTCAGGCAGTTGCAGCAGCGGGTAGGCTGGCTATGGCTGAATGCTCTCGGATGGCCTCATTCCCTTGTCTGGGGGTCAGCAGACTGTCAGCTGGGGAGAATGGATTGTGTGCCTCTCATCATGCAGCAAGCCAGCCGGGGTGTCAGTCACACGGCTTCAAATGCAAACACTTTTTAAGTCTCAGCTGGCATCATGCTAGTTATCGTCCCTTTGGCGAATGCAAGTCACATGGGCCCACGCTGAGTTGATGTGGGAGGGAACTAACTAGTCAAAGGTATGGACGTAGGGACGTGTCGACAAGTTGGAGGCCACTCTGCAGCACCCTGTCACAGTCAGTTTCCAGGTCCCCTCATTGCTCTTTGTGTGACCCAGACGTGAGGGTCGGGGGGGTGGCGGGGCTGGGCAGATATCATCTGTCTGGTTTTTCTTCCCTGTGGATCCTTGCCCCCAGCCTATCCTTTAAATACTGGCATTCTCTAAGATTCTGGATCCCTGTAGTGAGGGTCCTGTTGGGACACTAAGGTGCACACACAACCTGGAAACTCTGGAATATCAGAGCAGATTACTGGAGTACAGTGGGTCCATGAGCCTCCGTGTCCTTTGAGTCGAGACCTGTAATATGTACAGGTGGCCCAGCACCTTAAAGAACACCTTCAAAATTCCCTGGCAGAATGAAAGGATCAAAGATGTCTTAGGGAGTTCTAAAAGGAGCTGTTTTTACCTGATAATTAAATTATTGCCCATAATTTAAAGAATTAAGGTATTGCCAGGTCAAGTCATGCAAGCCCAGAAGACCAGTTTCTGACCACAGCTGGATCTTGCCTTAGGAACGTGTGGCAGGAAAAGGAGCCTCATTGGCTCGAAGAGAGAGTCGCTGGAGCTGTTTGGAGACCTGGAGTGTCTCCAGGGAGAAGGACGGGGTGGAAGGAGCTGGGGTTTTGGTGTCCTGCTCACTCGGCCAGGAGGCGGTTGGCATCAAATACTCTGTGATTATCATCCACGCTCAGAAGGGTGGCACACATGGCTGGGGGAAGCAGACTGGCTCTGGTGTTTTTGGAAGTGACAATGAATGGTACCTTCCTGAGAAGTGGAAAGTTTGGGCCAAGACAGTCCAGAATCTTACCTTAGCCTGGTGGCCTGGTTTGGCTGGGAGAGTCACAGGCTTTGCTGTAGCTGTGGGGTTGGAACCCACGCACAGACAGCAGCAGCCAAGATGAGCCACCTACAGTTCTTCCCTTGTGTGTTGTGCTGCTTCTTTCTTCAGAATTAAAATATTGTGCAGAAATGCAGGTTTATGGTTATCAATCCCATCTCGTGAAACTTGACAAATGCATTCTTATGCAGATAATTAAGAGATAATGGTTTCCCGCTGTGAAGTTTATGCCTCAGCAAAGTCAAGGTGTTTGTTCCCAAAGTATAGCTCCCTGTCCCTTTGACAACTGTGACATCCTCCTTCATCCCCTCTCTCCATTTCATACCAGCAGAACCAGTGTGGGGGCCACCCGGTGGGAATGCGCAGTCTCTGCACTCAGGAGTACTGGACTGGGAACAGAACTTCGGGCTTCCAGCACAGGCTTTTCGCTTCGGCTCTGTGGGAGTCCCTTCCTCACTCTGCCTTTATTTTCCTTCTTCTAACATGAGAAGAATAACTTTTGACCCTGATTCCAAAGTTGAATGGGATGCACCTGATGACATTTGATGACTTAGACTATTAGTAGTATATACATATAATGTAGTCATCGGCTCTCATTTTTTTACCATGTATGTTGTATTTCTGAGAGCAAATATACAAATGAGCTCACAGAATAAGTTAAAATTGATTTTAAAGCATAAGAATTGGACAGCAATAAAAATAATGAAAGAAGCTTGCGTCTGTATGTTCTATCATGCTTTTCTTTTGCACTGCCCTGCAAGTTAAGTAAGCATATTATCTCTAGTACAAGGGTCAGAAATAGCCTCAGTCTTACCCAGGAGCTGCTATAATGAAGCCGAAGATCCTCCTCTTTATTAAGCAAGTGTGAGTTTGTCATGAGAAAAGTGTAAACCATATTCTCCTAGAGGTGATGCTAACAGGGGGATGCATTGAGAGGGGTGGGCTGGGGGGCCTGCTGGAATGATGCACAGCAAAGAAGGCAGGGTCTTAGCATGGAAGTGCTTCGTGCATCAGCAGAGTAGAGATGGCTATATGGCCACCTCTGGGGGGGAGGTGGGGAGTATGTGGCTTCTTGGATAAATGGGAGAAATGTCATCAAGATTCCAAGTTCATCTTCTCCAAATACGTCATAGGTTTTTATTTCTAGGTCTCCTTTTTATTATACTGTATATACTATATAAATTATATGTATGGATTATATATATTATACATATATACTAGATAATATACTTAAAATGTCATTATTATAGGCCATGAAGGAAGATGAAAACCCCAATTACAGCTCTGATGATCTGGTAATTTTTAAAGTAGAGCCTGATATCAGGCATGAACAGGGGAGGCCACAGGGCTGGGAACTGAGACCTGGGTTCTAGTCCTGGGCTCTGCCCCTCACTCTGAGTGGCCTTGGGTGAGCCATTTGAACCAGGTCTTAACATGAAGCAGGCTCTTCATGGTTTCTAAAGTATCCCCTAGGCCCATGTTTTATATCCTGATACTTAGGATTAGAGATGACCATCTAGTAGAACTGTGTTATTGATTACATGCTTGAAATATGTTTTTAGAATTGTATCAAAACATACTTTTCCTTAAATTTGCATTTCTCCTCACATTTGTCATGTGTGTGATTAATCATTGGAAGGGAATCCATAATTCCTGAAAGCTGACTACTAGAAAGGCTCCTTTACTTTAAGGAGAAAGAGCCACTGTTATTTCTCTTAATTTCTTAGCTTTACCTCACTTTTTCTTAATTTAAGGGGAATGGAAATCAATGAATCAGATGGAGACTAACTATGCTTATATTACAAAGCTTAATGCATTAACATTAATTTTGGAAAGCAGAGGTTGTAATGTGATTTTGAACACTAAGTTTTGCTGGAATTAGTGCTTAGAATAATTATATTTAGAAAAAGACTTCAGGAGGGAAATTGCACACTTATCAAAGGTAGGCCTAACAGAATTATTTTTTAAGTTTTTATTTTGTGACAGAAAGGGTGGGGGGGGTAATAAGGAGACTTGAAACTTTCTGGACTTAGAAGAATTATATATGTGCTCTTTAAGTTAGCTTCCTCTATATTACAGAAAGAGTTACATTGTCTGGAGATAGAAGAAATATGCAAAGAACTGAAATTGGGGATAGAGGTTGAAAAGAACAGTAATGTTCTACATAATAAAATGGGAGGAAGGCAGTGGGGTTCACTGCTGAGGGTGAAGGACAGAGAGGAGAGGGAGGGGGCCAAAGGCAGAGAAGGGGGAAAGGGAGAGGGGAGCTAGGTGGCAGCCTATTAAGGAAAAGATTTCTAATAACAAATCATGATGTGTTAGCTTTGCAGGAATATAAAGCATTTCCATGATCTGATGACTTTTATAAAGTGTCTTGCACACATACAGACCTTTAGAAAGTGGGGGGTTGTTTGTTTTTGCTCCTGTTACCGTTTGTTGGGGGAACCTCCTTTCCCAGGCTTTGTTTCCACAGGGAAGGAGGGCAAGTTGTTCTTAGGCCCTGAATTGATGTTAGTCACTCTCCCACCCTCCCAGTGTGGAGGGTGAGGAAGTGACTGGTGAGTTTGGGAGAGGAACGGGCTGGTTGCTCATCCGCCTCTTCCCTTTATTCTGGGAGCTGTCTCCCCAGAGAACCCGCACAAGGGCCACCCTAGCAGGAAAGGCGAGGGTGACAGTTTCCCAGCCATCCTGTGACCTAGCGGGACATCTGCCCAATCTTGGGCTTCAGTGTCTGGCAGCCCTTGTCACCCGTGACCAGACCACACTGTCCAGAACCAGACTTGTCAGTAATAATGCCAACTTTTCAATTCCCGGCTCTACATCTCTTCCAACTGGTCCAGAACTCAGACAGGAAGGAGAGAGGGAGACTGGTTAGTGCCTTAGCTCCACCCACAACAGCCTGCACATTAGCTGGCAGTCAATGTGTGTGGAATGAAAGACTGAGCCAGTGACTTGGAAGGGACCAGTCTGAATACAGTGGTATAGACAAATGAATTCACAAAGAAGAGACTAACAGGTTGTGTCATGAAGGTGCTGTTTTTGCAAGTCAAAAGCAGATGAATATTGGCAATTTCTGGTGGTTTAACCTAAAAATCCTCCAGTCCTAGGAGAGCAGTGCAGATCCTTGCTGAGTTCCCAGGGGGCTTATTCTAAAATAACCAACTTCCAGTCATTGACTGACTGGAGTGGTGCAGTCATCACTGCATTGCCAAATGGAGAGCATTGTCTTATTTCCTACCATCTAGAACCAGTCATAACCCACCACTGACCTGCTCTACCCTAAACCAAAAAAGCCTTTCCTTTTGCCCTGTACTCTCTTCACTTGTGACTTGGAGGGGAGCAGTGAAGCCCATGAAACCTCCTAGCATTTCCAGATCAAATGATCAATTCAAAACATCCCCATTTAGCAGTAACAATATCATACTCACCTTGTACAAAGGCTGCAAAGCATGTCAGCATCAGTTGTCATTATGATCCCAGGACCGAGGTGTTGTTATTATGTCCATTTTACAGATAAAGACTCTGAGGTCCTAACAGCCAATGGCTCTGGAGCACAGTTTGAATGACAATGTGCTAAGTGCCTTAACTAGAATATTTCAATCCTCACGACCCTTATGACAGAGTACTACTGTTACCCCACTGTACACATGAGGAAACTGAGGCTAATTGTGGTCAAGGATCTTGTCCAAGGTTACAGAACTAGTAAAGGGAGGAGCCAGGATTCTAACTTAAGCCCCATGACTCTAGGACCCACTAGGCTGCTGGTCTTTTTGTTCTCTCTCATTTACACAAAAGAAGTGCTCAAGGTCATGCTAATCCAAGAACAGAACTGAAACCTGAGGATAAAACATGACACCATCATTTGCTCTCCAAAGGTATTTTATCAATCAGTATTGCCCTAAAATAAAAATTTATTTCTAACAGTTCCTTAATTCTTAGGGTTGGGAGGACAATAACAATTTGTAATCAATAAATAGAAAACATGACATAGTCTTAGTATTAATTCAAGGAGCAGAATGAAACACTGTATGGAATTCTATATGTAACTTATTGGGCTGTAAAGTTCCTAATAAATGTAGGGGTAGGTTGAGATTTTGATTGTTCTATGGATAATTTAGGGAAAAGGCCCTGACCTTGGAGCCAGGATTTTAGCCTCGGCTTCGGTTTATGACAAAGACTCTCTTCTCAAGCGAACCTTAGTCAGGCTCCTCTGAGTCCCCTTTATAACTAGGTCTCCACCTTGGCTTTCCGTGTATGTTGCTGCAGAGGTAAATTTTAGCCAAATCCTGCCAAGTCAGTTTAGAGAGAATCCTTCACCCCTGATATCTGACCAAGTTCTTTATCCCCCACCTATAATGTCAAAGTCCTTGGCCTGTCTTTAGCAAGACTCTCCCTACCCTTGACGTCTTCTCTTCAGTTATTTTCTACCCAGAGACCCCCTCACTCTGCTCCTAGGCTATAAATCCCCCAGCTGCCTTTGCCATATTTGGGATTGAGCCCAACCTCTGTCTCCTATTGCAATAGTCTTGAATGAAGTCTTCTTTACTATTTTTTAACACGCATCACAAAAACTGTTCCTTTAGCACTGAATACCACATTGACCTTGAGCAAGTCTTGTAGCCTTTTTGTACTTCCCTCTCCTGATGTGTAAAACAGAGTCAATAATTCCTGTTTGGGACCCTCCCAGTGCTTCTGGGAGAAGCAAATGGGTTAAGAAATATAAATAATCTGTGAAAACTGTCAAATACTGAACACACCTATGTATCATCTTTGAGAAAACTAACAAGAACAGCCTTTCTGTTTGACTCTGTTAAGGGCCTTCCCCACGCTGTAGGGGGGAGCCCCAAGAAAGGATCTGGCAAAATGGGAACTAGTAAACTGCCAGAGCACCAAACTGCACAGAGCTGCTTGGAAACCTCCTGTACCCTCTCACATGCAAACTGTTGCAGTTTCCAAACCAAGAAAGATGTCACTGCCTCTGAAAGCGAGGTGTGATTGCACATTTCCCACATGGCTTCTGACTGCACGCACCACGCAGCCTGTGTGTGTGTGTGTGTGTGTGTGTGGTGTTTGCACTTGGACAGGGTGTCTGTGAAATCTAAAGGGCCATATCTCCCTCACTGCAGCTCGGAACAGCCAGCGCCGTCTGGGGAACCCCACCCTGTGTTGATGTACTGTAAGTGAGAGAGCATTCTGAAATTAATGTGTGAATTTGGTTGGGGTGCATTAGTGGGGAAGTTTGCTGGCTTTCCTAAGCTTTCGGGAACAGTAGCCAAGCATAAGCTGGCTGGAATCACCATTCCCTTCAGCTCTGCCAGGGGACAATCATCTAGCCAGGAGGCACTTTTTGGGAAATTGCTCTAAGAACAGTTACATGTGAGGCCATTGTTGCTATTACTGTTATTGTTGTGATTGTTCTTTAGTAGGAGTAGTATTGTAAGTGGGTTTTGGCAGCTGTTTAATCTTATTCTGTAAAGGTTTTACAACTAAGAGTGGTTTTTAAGAATCTGATTTAAGAGACAAGGCAATTCTTCCTTCCTTCCTTCCTTCCCTTCCATGTCTCTGCCTGTTCTTTTTCTTTCCTGATAAAACACGTTGATTGCACATTCTTTCTTTAGGTTAAATGGCCCAAATCACATCTGGATTCTAAACTGAGATAAAGCTGTGAACCTTCAGCTAATTTCGCTATTCCTAGTTATGTTCAAAAGCTAGAAAAGTGGGCCAAAGTGATCCATGAGCTAACACTTTCAATGGGAAAGGACGGTGGCACACTGGTGCGAGGCGCTAGAGTTCAGATGCTCAGAGAAGGCCCACTCTTAGCCCCACTGGCTTTGTGGGAGAGTGGCAAGCGGTTCCCCCGGTTTTGTACCGCTTTTGTGACCCCTTTGTATCCAAGCCTGAGGACCCTGGGAAACACAGTTACATATCTCAAGGCAGAGGCTGCCAAGGTGGACTTTAGAGATGCTAATTTGTGTGAGGGTTTGTGGTTGATTGACAGGCGGCAGAACAATAACCCCGGAAATGTGACTGAACCAGGCTTGCGCTGAGGCTGGAGGGCCTCAGGGATGGAGGTACCTGAGGGCTTCTAACCAGGTTTAGGTTCCTGGGAAGCTGATGTTTGGTTGTACTTCAGATATCTGCAGTGAGAACTGAGCAAGGAAGAATTAAGTAATTTAAACATTTTAAAACCCGAGGCTCCATGGATAAGCTTTAGGAGGTCCCTGCAATGAAATGCAGCATTTTGTATGTGGGAGAATTTTTCTGGAGAGAAGTGGCATAGTTTTCTTTAGATTTTTGAGATTCCAAAATGTCTTAAAACCACTGGGTCTGGGGCTCTAGGGAGCAGGCTATCTCAGGGAGGAACAGGTCTGAATTACTGAATCTAGAGGGATATGAAGCCTCCCACGACTCTACTCAATCTCCTCCCTCTCAATACCCTCAGCCTCCTAAATGCTGGCCTTCTTCACTGACCCCTTTTAGTTCTTACGGCATTTGACACTCTCCACTACTCCTCCCTGAAAACCCTCCTCCCCTGTTTCAGTGACATTAATCTCCTAGATTTCCTTTTCTTCTCCGATTTCCTTGGTTCACCCTTTAAATGTCAGTCTTCTCCGTGGCCCCTTTCCCGCTCTCCTGTGGACTCCGCACAGGTGCTTTCGGTGGCCCTGTCCTCCATTCCATCCCTCCCCCTTTGTTTAGCTGTACTGTCTAACCCAGCCACATTTTAATATTAAATTAAATTAATATAAAATATTAACTGAATTAAAATTTCAGTTCCTCACTCACACTGGCTGCATTTCAAGTGCTCAATAGCCAGGTGTAGCTAGTGGCTACCATATCGGTGGATTATAGAACATTGACGTCATTACAGACGATTCTATTGGACACACCAGTCTAGCTAACTCCTATGTGGCTTCTGAAATTTAGCCTGTGTCTCCTCCTCTACGGAGCCCGGCCAGTGTAGGCTAGACATTCCTCTGCAGTGCAACCCTGTATTTGCCTCCATTACACTGTACTATGAGACCCACTGACTTCTATGAATTTCCACCACCCTGTAGGTTTCCTGAGGACATGGACCATATCTGCTTGACTCAGTATCACCGGCATCCAGCACAGCGTCTGCAGGAAATAGGCACTTAATAAGTGTTTGCTGAATGAATGAAGTTGTGATGAGCTAAGCTGAGCAGCATAAGCATGGTCCTCCAATCTATCCTCACCTAAAGCTAGTTAGTTGGTGGAGTGTGTTGGTGACAGGTGGCCTGCTGTGGGAGAGAGGTGAGGCTGTTATCCCAGGATGGGAGGGGGAATGAGAGAGGTCCTTACAGTCCTTTGGTTGGTGCAGTGGAGGTGGCCAAAGACAGCTGTTGAGTACTTTTGGCTTTCTGTGCATATAATCATGATCTGAGATTCAAGTCAGCATGGCTTCCTTCTCTCCTGTCTAGGCAATTCATATGCTTAGAGAGTCATGGAATTGTAGAATTGGAAGAGACCTTGCAAGTAATGCAACTCAGACCTTTACCCAGTGAATTAATCTCCTCTGCAGCAGGGGTCTCCACTTGATCACATGCAGCGACAGGGAACACCCTTCCTCCTGAGTCAGGCTATTTCATTTCCAGGGAGCTCTTTCAGTGGAAAGTGTTTTTTAATATAGAACTGCAATCTGCCTCCTTGTATCTGTAGTTCTGGCCCTATCTCTACCTTCTGATGCACAGAGAATATATCTGTCCATCTTCTATGGTTAAAAGCAACCTGTGGGTACAGACATTGGTCCCTTCCTCCAAGGACCACTGGAATTTCTGGATTGGACACCTCATGGGTAGTTAATTTTATTAAACCAAAATATTCCACAGCTTCCTACTTCCTTAAAAATTCACACAAAGATGAAGATGGCACATTTTCCTTGTCATGGAAAGGCAATATAATATTTACCCCTTAAGTGCTTTTTATGTGTAAGAACTGGAATCAGTTTTTGGCTGAGGGGCAAGGTTCAGGGAGGGAGCTGCCATGACAAGTGAGTCATTTCCCCTTGACAGGGACCCTGGGACGAGAGTAAATGTGGGATGGATGATCAGTACTGCCCAAGTGGAGACAGGTGTAACACCTCAGTGTTTACATTCCATTATTTACAGAATATAATACTGATACATGCCATTCATAATCATAGCATCAACAATAGCTAACCTCCACTTAGAACTTTCCATGAGACAGGCAGGGTTTTAAACACTTTATATATTTTACTTCTATAACAATCCTATGCGATAGGTCCTTTTATTATCCCCATTTTGCAGATGAGAAAACTGAGGCACAAAGAATGAATGTTCTCAATCTTGATTGGTTAGTTTCCTTCTCCCATTATGCATGTGATTTCCTAGGCTTGTCATGTGCACAAAATGTATTATGCTCTAACAGATCACACCGACTGTCAGCTGACAATGCTCATGTCCCTGAAGCCTTCACAGCATCCCTGTGAGCACAGGTAGGGTTTATTCATTCCATTTAATGGATGAGAAATCAAAGCTCAAAAGAATTAGGAAACTTGTCCATCCCAGCCTCTAAGTGAGGACAACTGGAACTCTTCACAAGAATTTCTAAACTCCTAACCTGATGCTCTTCCCACTGCACCATCACACCTCCCCCAAATGAAAGCAGGAACCGGTCTTGTGATGGGATCATTTACAACGATGTACTTCACACCTGTATTTCATTCCCTTGCTGAGGTAAGTAGGACAGTACCTTTGCCCTATTGTGGTAAATACAAGGAGGTGGTGAGGCTGGGTCAAAGACATAAACTTTATTCTACCTTTATGCCCAGGATTTTCTGAAGACTCTGACCTACTCCAGGACAGAACCAGCAAGGCAGAACATGGTCCCGAGCATATCCAGAGCAGCCGCTAGCAAGGGCTTTCCTTCAGTGGAAGGCACATGCAGGGCCCCCTGGACAGGTGTAGTGTGTGGACTGATGTCTGAGCTCCTTCCTTTCAGTGCTCCATCCTCCCAGTTCCTTACACCTGCTGCGGGTTGTCCTCCCAGGCCCACCGCTCTTCCACAAGCCCTCTGGAAGGTCTCTAAACAGGGGATTTCACCCAGAGCTGGGGAGATGGTTCTAGAGTCATGGAGAGGGCCTTAAGATCCCTTTGAGATCCTCTTTGGCCTTCATCTCTCTGTAAGCACGGACAAATTATTTATTGTCTTTGTGCTTTAAATTTCTCCAAACTAAGACAAAGCCCATAATCTGCCTTTCTCACAAGGCTGCTAGGCTGTTCAAATGGGATAGAATTTTCATTTGTTTCTTCATTTGTTCATCCATTTATTCATTCAACAGGTGTGTATAGGTGTCAGCTGGGTGCCAGGCACTCTTAGGCACTGAGGCTACATCAGTGAGCAAAACAAAGTCCAATCTTCAGGGAGCCTCCCTTCTGGAGGGGATGGCAGATAAAAAGCACATAAAGTAGGAAAAATAAAGCAGGGTGGAGGATATAATGTGACAGAAGTGCTATTTTAGGAAGGGTGGACTGAGAAGACTTGTACAAAGAAGTTACATTTGCACAAAGAACTAAGTGAAGTGAAGGGGCCAGCCTGCAGCTAGGCAGAGAACCGTTCCCAGCCAAGGAAGAGCCAGGGCCAAGGCCCTGAAATGGGAATACGCTTGGCCTGTTTAGGGACCCCCAGCAGGCCAGTGTGGGCCAAGTGCTAGGATGGAAGGTAGGAATGGGGTCAGACAGAGAGCCTGAGGCCAGATCATACAGACTCGTAGAATTCAGATTATTGTAATATAGGGATGATCTGAAGCCTAGGTAGCCTCCGAACACTGGGTCCCAGACACTCTGGGCAGCCCAGGCTAGAGGTCAGAAGATTACGGCCAGCAATAGGTGGGGACCCTTGGGATGATTTGAAACCTTAGGTGGGGTCCTGGGTGTAGCCACAGCAACTAGTTCCTACAGAGAATTAGGGTCCAGTTCCAAGCTTGGGGTAGGATTCAGGGATGGGCTCAGGAATCCAGCAGGGCGTGGGGGGACCACTGGCCTGGTAGCAATCTGAAACCAGGTACAGCTTCTGTGGCTCCAAGCCAGTCACTGCAACAGATCTGTCCAGGGAAACAGTCCTTCTTGAGCTTGGCTGTGCTCGGAGCCCAGGTATCCTGTCCACTTTGATTGCTATCGCACAACCACAGAATAAGTGGAAGAATCTCTTCTTAGAATCTCAAGGCACAGTCCGGCCCAATCTGATGAAAGAAATTGATAGTGTGTGTGCTGGGAAAGTCCCTGTTCAAAATTAGCCTGCTCCTGGAATTCTGACCTGAGTCTTACGCTTCCCACTCAGTATGTTGACTTCCTTGTGCTGGCTTTCTAGGCAGGCTTATTTGTAATTTCCCCATTTTCCCACCCTAGAGGGGCTCAGCAGATCTTGAACGTATATGCCCCTACTCCTGAAAAATCAGGGACACACAGAGGCCCTGGTTAGGTTCCTGAGGCCTAGGGCTGGTTATTGCGGTCAGCTTATACCCATGTTGCTGGCATGAGGGCTGAGAGGGGCCTCAGGAATTAGGCTGACGAGCAATTTGGAGTTGCAAGGAATACCTAGGGCACCCTGCTCCTGGTACAGACACTGTATTGCAAGTGGCGCTTTACAGTTTACCAAAACTTTCATATGCCTGAAGAAAAAACTGGGGCATAATTGACATACCATAAAACTCAACCTTTTCAAATGTACAATTCTGTGCTTTTTAATATAGTCATTACATTGTGCAGCCATCACTTCTAGCTAATTACAGAATATTTGGATCACCCCCAAAAGAAACCCTGTACCCTTTAGCTGTCACTCCGCATTTCCCCTTCCCCCCAGCCCCTGACAACCACTAATCTACTTGATGTTCATGTGAATTTGCCTTTTCTGAGCATTTAATATAGAAACATGTGGCCTTTTGCATCTTGCTCACAGCACATATCAGTACTTCATTCTTTTTGCAGCTGAATAATGTTCCATTATAGGGATATACCACATTTTGTTCATCCACTTATCAGTTGATGGACAATTTGGGTTATTTACACTTTTTGGCTCTTATGAATAATGCTGCTGTGAACATTCATGTACAAGTTTTTGTGTGGAGAAATGTTTTTGATTCTCTTGGGTATAATTGCTAGATCATGTGGTAACTCTATCCTTGACTATTTGAGGAAACACCAACCTGTTTTCCATAATGACTGCACCACTGTAAATTTTTTCCCAGCAGTGTATGAGGATTCCAATTTCCCCACATCCTCTACAACACTTTTCATTGTCTTTTTGATTATAGCCATCCTGGTGGGTGTGAAGTGGTATCTCACTTTTGATTTGAATATCTCAATGACTTATGATTTCAGCATCCTTTCATTTGTTTATTGGTCATTTGTATATCTTCTCTGAAGAAATGTCTATTCAAATTCTTTGCTTGTTTTTGAATTGAGTTATTTGTCTTTTTCCTATTGAGTTGTAAGAATGTTTCATATATTCTGGGTACTATACTCTTATCAGATATATATTTCAAATATTTTTCACCCATTCTGTGGGTTGTCTTTTTACTTTCTTGATAGTGTTCTTTGAAGCACAGAAGTGTTTAATTTTGATTAAGGCCAATTTCTCTATTTTTTTCTTTTGTTGCTTGTGCTTTTTGGTGTCATAGCTAAGAAACCATTGACTAATCCAAGGTCATGAAAATTTACATACATATTTTCTCCTAAGAGTTTTATAATTTTAGCTCTTACATATATGTCTGATCTATTCTGAGGTAATTTTTGTATATGGCATGAGGTAGGAGTCCAAACTCATTCTTTTGCATGTGAATATTCAGTTGTCCCAATATCATTTATTGAAAAGACTATTCTTTGCTCAGTGAATTGTCTTGTACCCTTGTCAAAATCCCATTGACTCACATGCATTTTTAAAGATGGTTTCTCACTTCATTGTAAATCAACTTTTTAGGATCAAAATTATCCTAAAACTTTGCATGCCCTGCAAGGAGCACAGGCCCTTGCACAGAGTAGGTGCATAAAAATCATTGACTGTAGTCAAAATGAATAAGCCTGTGATATAAGCACATTTAGACACTCTTAGAGCCATTCCATATCTAGGGAGTTCCATGAGATGAAAAGAGGTGATTTTTCTCTCAGGTTCCTGCTCTTCAACTGACCCTGTTGAGCATCACCATTTTTACCCACTACCTTTCTGATTTATCTTGTAGTTGTGATTCTGTGTCTGCCTGTGCTTCATCTGGGAGAATGGTAATGCCACCACGAGCCTTGTCCTCAGCAAGCAGGTAAGCCTTAGCTCCTCTTTAGACCTGAAGAATTTACTTTGAAGCTCTGATCCAAATTACTGTGCTGCAGGATGGTGTATACATCTCTTTGTGCGTTATTGGGGTGGACTTTTATGTTCAACCTTGTATGTGCACAGGTGCTTTCAAGCATTCCCTGGCCCTGCCTTGACAGCACAATGCCATGACGTTAAAGATAGCCTTGCAAAGTAGAACATGCTGGTTATCCCACTGCCGGGAACAAGTGTTTTCATTCTGCCATGGCTCTTTCCAGTCCTTTGCAGCATGCATACGTGCCTTTTTGTCATTTTGTATTTGCCATTAAAATTTTGTGGCCTGATTTTTCACTTTTTTTTCATAATATTTCCCATGTCTCCACCTGACCCTAGTATTACACATTTGTAAGATTTCACTGTGTTGATATGCCATTCCCCTTTCTGAGCATTCAGGCTTTTCCCCTGGCTTTTAAGAAATAGCCTTTAAAATACAAAAACAAAAACAAGCCATGCCCCACTCTCCTGGACCACAATTCCCATGATGGGAGGCTTGGTGGTCACAGGCTAAATGGACCCCAAGTGACTGGAGACTGGCTATGCCGATTCAAGGAAGGATATGTATGAAAAGTCATCCCAAGCCTCTATGTCTCCATGAAATATGAGACCAAGCAGTTGGCTCATGTGTCCTAAACACTTTCAACTCCTAGAAACATAATCAGGGTCACTGGTGGTTCAGTTAGTGAATTATGAGAATCTGAGCTGCATGGAGAAGGAGAAAGATAGCAAGCTCAGGTAGGAAAAGGAGAAAGACAGGCAAGGAGCCATTCCTGTGGGGTGGCGAATATTGCCAGCAACTCTGCTTGTCTCTCAGAATGACCAGCTGGTGGTTTGAAGAAGACCTGACAGCGCACTTTAGTGAGTCTAAGAGTATCTTGCACCCAGGAGTATCAACCATCAACCAACCCTGTGTGTAAAGCAGTGGACCAGGTCCTGGAGAAATCAAGCCGGAAGAGAAAGTGAGATTCTTCTGGAAGTTGAAGGAGTGAGAACACACGCAGGAAGATGCTGTTGGCCTGATAGTGAAATTCATTTGTACGTGGCTGCGTTCCCCTAACTTCCCTATCTGGAGGCCCCACGTCTCTGCTAAACTCTCTGAGCTGGGTCTGCAGGGAGCTGGGATGCAAGAGCAACTGCTGTGCCCACGCAATTAAACAAGAATGCTCCATCTGACAGTTCCACTGTGAAAGTTTTCAAATAGTGTTGGGAATGTTTACATAATTGTTCAAAAGAGGCTTTTTCAATGTACCTGTTTACACGCTTTACTTTTGGAAATTCTTTCAGCAATCAGGCCTTGGAGAGCTCTCAGCCTGTACTTGCCACCCTTGATTGCCGAGGGAGGAATGAAAGGCCTGTCAGTGAATCGCTGGGAAAACATTCCCTAACAAACGCCCTCTAATGAGGGGGTGCTGAGAGCAGAGGGGAAGAGCTGGGGGGCCGGGAACAGGACGGTGGAGGTTTTGTTGTGGAGCCTTTTGGTGAAGGGAGCTCCAGACACCGTGCCTTTGTGTGCAAATTTCCCACTGGGGCCAAGCGACTTTCCACAGTTTAATTAAGTGGCTTTAGAGTAGTCCCGGAGTTGGCCTAACAAGCTACTCTTCATGAATGAAAGATTTGTCCCCAGCATTGGGGGCCGGGCTGGAAACAAAGTGGGCAGCAGTTATGGCTGGCTCCGGCCGATTTAAGTGCTTGCACGGCCGCTTGCCCGGGCGTGGCTGGGGTAGGCAGCTGCAGTAGTTGGCGTCAGTCCTTCTGGGACTCGTCTCACCTAGCTCACAGCAAATATGCCAGCCATATGCCCAGGATCACAACCGAATCAGCTCCATCAGGCCTGGCAAAGAGGCATTTAAATTGCTAATATTGTACCAGGGAGGGATGACAGCCCTGCCAAGGATCAGCTCTGTAGGATCCACAGAGACAAACCTGGGAGGTTCGGAAGGAGCTGCAGTGAGAAACACTAGAAGCTGGCTGTTAGGAGGCAGAAGAGGGGATCCTTAGCAGAGAGACATGGGGAGAAACCATGGGGGGCCGTGTACTCAGGATGTGGCAATGGAGCTGGTGGGCCACCCGGGGCCCCTTTCTCATCCATTATTTCTGATAAAGGTCCAGCTGTAGTTTCCATAAGGCTGCTTTGCAGGGGGAGGCCTCTTACTCACCTTAGAACAAAAGAGGTTTTCTAGAATGACCAAAAAAAAAAAATTATGATGCAGGCTGGGTAGAAGAAGGGAGGGCCAGCCCTAGCCGTGAAATGCTCCCTCAGCTACGCTTGTTGAATAGCCCTGCGTTTGGCCATGGTCCATCCAGTAGGTTTGGGATCTGGGGTCTTTCAGAGCCACTTTCCAGTGGAGGGTTCACTGAATGTTTTTCTCTGACTGTATTTTTAGAAAAAATTATGATGACAGTTGTTAGGTCTCAGGCAGGCAGGCAGCACATTCCATTACAAAGTTAGCATGAAATCAATATGTAAATAACCCTTTCTAACTGGCAGCTATTTTTGAAGGCAGAACGCACCTGATGTTGCAGGTTTGTTCCAGTTTACTTTAAATACCTCTCCGTCCTCTGGGTCTTCGAATGTGCTCACATTCAAAAGATCTTTCCTCCTTTTCACTTGATCTTTGCTTCATCTGGGAGAATGGTAATGCCACCACGAGCCTTGTCCTCAAACCTCCTCCATCCTCTAAGAATCAGATCAACAAGACCCATTGCAGGCTGGGAGTGCTAGTTCCCCTTCAGCGTGGTCATTTTTCAAAAGCATGGATTGCTTCAGGAAGGGACAGGGTGGCAGAAGCCTTGGACAGACACGGAAGGAATTAAAAGAGAGAGAAAGCCCGAAAGGCTGAGATCAGGGTTGAATCCAAAATTCACACATCACTGCCCAATGCACAGAAGTCACTGCTAGGACATAAAAGGTCAGAGGATCCCAGCCATGGGAGGGACCAGGTTATAACTGCGGCTCTAGCTCAACAAGAAGAAACAGGTCTTGAGGTACTCCTGAGGGAGTAAGGAGCCCAAAGGTCTTTGAAAAGTCCCTCCTTAATAGTGAGTTTTTATAGTTGTTTGACTTTTAAGTAGCTGTGCTCTGTGCATATGTACTAAAAACAGAAATACTTCTGGAATGTTCGGTGTCAGGTATGGATGGTGCCTGAAAGCCCACTATGGCTTGTGGAGTGTGTGTGTGTGTGTGTGTGTGTGTGCGCGCGCACGCTTCTTTTCTGAAGTTCAAGCAGGGACCTGGTAATAGTAATGATTGCTACAATTAATTGAGCACCTACATGCCACTTCCTTTTTTGTAAGTGTTATGGGCTTGAACAGTTTTGAAGTCTTATTGTTGAGCTGAATCCACCTTCCTGTAACTTATGTCCATGACCTTACACCCTAAGGCTTCATCTTCAGTTAGAATAGTCCTCAAGACATGTGGTATCTCTCTCTGAGACTACTCTTCTCCAGGCTAAATATTTTCCATTCTTCCATAGTTGTTCTCTCCCCCAAGTAGATTTCATCAGGCCCAATTGTTGCCTCCATGTCCTTGCCATTTGGTGAGTCTCTGGAGGGAATCAGGGTCAAATACTCCTTTTGAGACTTTTTTAGTGTCTAAATACAAAAAGAATATCTCCTGGTTGAAAAGGGTGCATTTGGGATGAAGCTTTAACTTTTTTAGTTCATGGAGCTCTGCACTTTTATTGTGTAAGGGTGGTCAGGTGAACTAGCAATTCGCCCTGTTATCTCTGGGTCCGTAGGACCGCTGGGGATGGGGAGTTATTACCAGAAAGCCCTGTTTCCGCTTGGTGTAAAGAAAGATTTTCTAATGAAAAGAAGCATACAATGGCAGACAGTGCTTTAAGTGGCAACGAGTGTCCTAAAAACTGGAGGTGTCTCAGCAAAGGTGGGTACTGCAGATGTCACTTGCCCACTGAGTCGAGGCTTCCACAAATGGCTCCTAAGGCACCTTCTGACTCCGGGATTCTGGTTTCTCACTCACACATTTACTGAACCAGCTGCAAGGTGCTGTGAGGGGATTCACACTTGGTATGAACAGTGGGAAGAGGAACTATTTTTTTTATTGCAGCAAAATACACATAAAATTTACCATCTTAACCATTTTAACTATATAGTTCAGTGGCATTAACTACATTCAAATTGCTGTGCAACCATCACCACCATCCATCCATAGAACTGAAACTATATCCATTAAATGACAACTCCCCATTTTCCATTCACCCCATCCCTGACAACCACCATTCTACTTTCTATCTCTATATATCTGACTATCTTTATGTACTTCATATAAGCAGAATGATTCAGTATTTGTCTTTTTGTGTCTAGATTATTTCACTTAGCATATTATTCAACCATGTTGCCATGTATGTCACATTTTCTTTCCTCTTTAAGATCAAATAATATTCCATTATATGTATACATCACATTTTGTTCATCCATTCATCCGTGCATGGACATGTGGGTTGCTTCCACCTTTTGGCTATTGTATCCTCCCTGAAGATCATTTGATCAAATACACAATGGTTTATTTCTGGGGTTTCTATTGTATTCCATTCCATTGGTCTGTATGTCTGTCTTTATGCTAGTACCATACTATTTAGCTTGGTAGTCAGTTTTGAAATCAGGAAATGTGAGGCCTCCAATTTTGTGCTGCTCTTTCAAGACAATTTTGGCTATTTGGTGTCCCTTAAGAGTCCATATGAATTTTAAGATAAAGGGACTAATGTTTATTGAATAGGTATTGTCTCCTAAGCATAGTCGGTAATGCAAATAGGATGTTGGAAAGAAGCCTTGCCCTCTAAGAGAGAGTAGCCCTGTTAGAAAAGGTAAGATGTAACAAATAAATGTGACACAGAAGCAGACATGTGCCTTAAGCATGTGCGTATTATGAAAGAGCAGAGAAGGGAGGAAAAACTGAAGGAAAATACTACAGACTACTTTTAGAAAGAAAAGCTATGGTCCCGGCTCCGTGATTATGGGGGCAGCAGCGCCTCTTCGTGAGGAGGTGTGATGCCCTGACCTCAGCATCCGCAAAGGTCCTAGAGGTCTTGTCCTCAGCTGGTGCCAGCCTTAGGAGCTCAGGGAGTTGATGATGCAGCTGCATCCCATGGCCCACTCTTCCCCCTTGGGTGCCAAGTGGATGGAGACGGAGATAGAGATGCTGAGGGCTGCTGTGAACAGATTCGGGGACAATCTTAACTGCAGCAACTGTGTCATCAAGAAGTGGACAGTGGCTCAGATAAAGACCACCACCGTGAAGCGCAAGGTATATGAAGACTCTGGCATTCCCCCCCCAGCTGGGTTATCCAAGAAAGGGCCCACGGAGATGGCATCTGGTGTGTTGTCTTCTCCTCCAGCTCCCCTCCACGAAACAGCTCCAGTGTCTCTGAGGCTGGGATCCTCCCATAAGGAAACAGAATGCTGGTGTGACACTCAGTGTCTGAACGACCTCGACGCCAACAGTGACCTGGTGGGTATTGAAGGGCTGGGAGAAACTCCTCCAGCCAAGAAACTTAACTTCAACAAGGACAACCTGACCCTGGATTCTGGCCTTCTCATGACCTCTGCTGATCCTCCTGCACTATCGCTGAGCCTTCCACCTCTGACCCCTCTCACTGTGCACCCTGGACCTGTGGATCGCCTGGGACTCTGAGCAAGGCCTGCATGAGAGAGGGTGGGAAGGCTGGGGGGCTGCCCCAACCCTTTTGACCTCCATCTGATGGACATTTTTATACAGAAAACAATAAAGATTTCCATCTCAGAAGAAGAAAGAAAAGTTATGGTGAAGTCTTTGATTTATCAGTTGTTACAATTTTTACAATGTTTCTCTTGAATGTGGAGAAGTAGACCATGCTATGACAGCCAAGTCTTGTCTCTCTGTTCCTCTCTCCCCTCCTTTCTTAACCTAATGGTTCATGGCTGTCCCTGATGATGTCTAATTCATTCAACAAATATTATTGATTACCTCCTATGTGTTACACGCTGGGATGCAGTGAGCAAAACAGATCCAGTCCCTGGCCTCACAGAGGAGTTTTTATCTAGAAGGGGAGACAGATATCAAATACTTACATGAGTATACATAGTTACAAGCTGATCAATGCAATGAAGGGAAAGTTCAGGAAATGAGGAGAGTATATACAGAGGTACTGACCTGGTTGGGGAAGGTTTTCCTAAGGGAGTGACATTTTGCACTGAGATGTAAAAGACAAGTAGGAGTCAGCCCAGTGGAGGACACTTTCCAGAGGGGACCGTGTGCTAAAACCTCATAACAGAGAAACAAAATCAACTCTTAATATTAGGAGCAATAAAAAGCCAAGCAAGTATAGCCCTATAAATGGGTCCTCAGTTCTAAAAGTTACCTAGAACCCAGGAAAGTTGAGGAATTTATTAACTGAAGTACTCAAATATTATTGTATGTATAATTTAAGTAGAAATATATTGTCGCTACCATTTGGATGGATGTCACAAAAAGGTTTAACCAAAATTTTCCATGGCTTCACAGCTTACTTGCCACTACATAGGGTCATGAACTTGCAGCCAGGAGGGTATGACTGGGGTGATGAGTGGCGCTCAATGTATACTTCAATGAGGAACAGGCTTGGTTACCCCCTTGGCCCTTCTAGCTCTACATGTATAGGAATGTGTGTCTCTAATAGAAATCATTTAAAACACTGAGTACATCAAGAGTGTCTCAAATATCCAAAGCTGTTTCATCTGTATTAGCAGAACAGAAACAACTGCTAAAAAATAGGGTAACAGCTAAGCTCATATGGTCATCAAAGCAATGGAATATTATACAGCAATTAAAAATGATAATTTTTACAAAAATGCAAAACTTGGGAGAATGTCTACAGCATAAGGTAAATAAAAAAAGAAACACATGAAAAATGGTATGTACATGGTAACTACAGTGGTACAAAATATGTGCACATTTGGACGAGGACCAGAAGGGTAAATGTGTCAATGGGGAATAGTTGCTTCGAAGGGGCAGAGATGATGGGCAGGATTTTCTTTTCACAGGTTTAGTACTATTACATTTTATTTTTATTTTTTAAAAATAGTGGGCTTTTTAAAATTAAGAATTTTCTTGGAAACTAAAGAATAAATATGAATACAATGTCTCTAGGCTTAACCAATAGGCTTTTGGGACCTCTAATGGAACAATCTCTGTCACTTACGTGACCAAACTGTTAGGTTGAGAAAAGGTGTCATAAGTAAAATATTGGTAGGAATCAAATATGCAAATATTTCTTCTGGAGGTTGAAATTCTAAGCAATTTTATAATAGTGTACAGTATTACCATCCTATGGAATTTTGATTACACTTGGTTTTCCTTCCATTTAACATTATTCCTTACAGATGATTATTTTTAGTTTTAATTGTGGCAAAAAAAACAATACAAAATCATATCATGTAATACCATTCACAGTGTTGTGCAATGGATCTCCAGATCCTTTTTTTTTATCTTGCAAAACTGAAACTCCATATCCTTTAAAAAATAGCTCCCATTTCTCCATTTCCTCAGCCCCTGGCAACTACCATTCTACTTTGTGTTTCTATGAATTTGACAACTTTAGATACCTCATGTAAGTGGAATCACACATACACACAACTTATATAAGTGGAATCACAGTACTTTTGTGACTGGCTTATTTCACTTAGGATAATGTCCTCAAGGTTTAGCCATGTTATAGCACATGCCAGAATTTTCTTCCTTTTTAAAGTTCAATAATATTTCATTGTATATATACCACCTTTTGTTTATCCATTCATTTGCTGATGGACATCTGGGTTGCTTCCACCTCGTGGCTATTGTGAATAATGTTGCTATGAACATGGATATACAAATAACTCTTCAACATACAGTTATATTATGATGCTCACCCCCCCCCACCCATGATTTGGACACTCTTTGGGAAATCACATTCTTCCATTTGCCAACTACTTACTCCTCTATATCTGAAAGTCTGCAAGCTCTAAGGGTTATCTTTATTTAATCCCTGGTCCTCAAGAGCAGGGAAGCTTGTTCTAGTTGGTGAGAGCTGATCTTTAACTTCAAGGTCAGGTTACCTCCTTCCTGGTGATTGCCTGTTTAAAATATCATCCTTTAAGAAGTCATTCTCAATGCTTTCACCAATATCTAAAAAAGGTGCTGGAAGTTTTCAAGAATAAAATGATGGCCTCAAACTGTTTTATGTTTCCCAAGTGCCATTTGGACTTGTGGCTAATATATCCTGCCCTTGCCATATTTTCAGAAGGATGATTCCACCATTAAAAAACTGGGTTTTCAATTATTTGGGATGTATGATAATTCAGGTGGTGCAAGACCGATCTATTTTTACACTGTTTATGAATTAAGAGACTGCTAAACAAAATAGTCCTATAAACAAAATTACATGATGGGGGCAGGATGTTTCAACTCCTTAAGGGGAGAAAACATATCCAAGGATATCAAGGCAGTTGAATTTGCATATAATTGATGTGCTAATTATGGATAAGTTTGTCTACTAAGTAAAGGAACATTGTTAGAACTACTTAGAGATATTGGTTAACAAACTATATACTTGAATTAGCAAAACTACAATTCTTTTCCTTTGCAATTTAAATATGAAAAATACCCACTTTTTGTTACAAGTTCCTGAAAGTATGATCGGATGAATCATTGCAAAGTAGATCAGTACGAACTGCAAAGTAGTCAGTACGAACTGTGTAAGTTATTCGTCCAACAAACATTTTATCAAGCCCCAACTGTGTGCCAGGCATTGTGCAAGGCACCAAACAGAATGTAACAATAGACATGAAGCCTTAGTGGATGGGAGGCAGTTACAAATGAGAGCTCAGTGAATAAGATAATTTCAGATAGTAAGAAGTGTTATGGAGGCGTAAAACAGGGTCACGTGACTGTGGGTGGGCTTGTTATTTTAGACGAGTAGGTCAGGGAGGGTCTATCTGAGAAGGTGGCATTTGAGCTGATACTGGAAATATGAGAAGGAACCAATGGTGGGTTTAAGCAGAGCAATGACAAGGCTCTGATTTGTGTCTTCAAAAGATATTCTTAGAGTTTTGTAGAGAATGAATGGTTGAAGGGCAAGATAGGAGGAGACTTTGTACCTGATCAAGGACAGGTACATGAAATAAAGCTGGGGGTGTGTAAAGATTAAGAGTAATTCCAATCTAGTTACTTTATATATCTTTTTCCTCTTTGCCTCCCTCTTCTTTCCCTTTCTGAGCCCAGGGTGCCCGAGGGCAGAGGTTGTTAACCTGGAGGTCACATCAGAATCACTTGGGGAGCTGTCTGTAAACATAGTGCTGTCTATAAACATAGTGCTGTCTCACCAGGAGAGAGTCTAGCTCAGAGGTCTGGGGTGAAGTCTGTTTGTAGAATCTATACAGGTGATTGTGTTGTACACTGAAAGAAATCCCAAATAGCGAAAGTGGTGATGGGTGGGGTGCTGTATAGAAAACAGGATGGGGAGGAGCAAGCACACTCTTTTGCCTAGAGGGTCTCTAAACAAATAGGAGAGGCTGGACATTATTTGCAATTGATCGTCATACTAAATATAACGAAATTGGGGCTGGTGCCGGTGGAAGAACCACCTACAAAGGGCCTCTGGTGTTAGGAGAGTGGGAGGTTCTTGATAGTGAGGAGGGGTCAAGACCTGATTACGGGGATTTTAGCCCCAGAGCTTTGTTAGTGGCAATCGTTGGAACAATTTCACTCCCTCAACTGGCATGTCATGCATGACTGGCTGCCCATGGCCTCACAAGCTGCAGACACACAGAAGGGGCAGGAGAAACCTTGGGAAACAAGCAGGGACATCTCAGGGCTGAAGGGGGAGGACAACAGTGGGAGGCAGGGGGCACTTTGAGATGAGATTTCACCAATTCAGATCCAGCCTTTCCAGATCCTGACCCCACCAGGTCTGAATTCTTGAACATGGGTTCCGCCTAAGTCCTCTTTTCTCCAGGGCTGATTGTGGTCTTCAGTGACGTAAATGAGGAGCAGTGCTCTGGATTTGTGGGCAAGCTAAAAAAAAAGCAAGAAAACAAATTAAACTCATTTCTCGGGTATTCAGTTGCTACATTGACCCTCCATAATAAGGGAATTGGAATGCAGGATCTGAGTTCTTCTCATAGAACTTGAATCATGTGTTGAGGAATAGACTGATAGACTTCCGGCTGGGAAGGAAGGGGTGCAGAAATGAGAGAATTATGGGTTTTACCTGTCTGCACTGCTTTGCTCAGTTTTTAAAAAACACACTAAAGTTATAAAGAGATGAACCAAGGGATGGGTATTTGCCTTCCAGAAGGGTTCCCTAAGGAGTTTCATTAAATTGCGAGGTCTGTCTTGTGCCTTCATTATTGTGAATCATCAAGTGGAAAAAGATACCATTAATATGGGGACTTTGGGAGCCACGGGTAGCTGAGCACTCACCCCGAGTCCAGCTCTGTGCCCAGTTCCCACGGACTGTGGAATATGGGTCATCCCGTGGAGCTCCTACGTCCTCTGAACTGTTTCCAAGCTCCCTGCTATTACTGTTGGCCTCTTCATTTGGCCTCTGCACCTTGTGGGAGACGCCAAAGCACTTGACATTTAAAATTTATCAGCAAACTTAAAAAAAAAACCTAACGTGAATTAAACAGGATTTTTAATCCCCTCAACTGTTGCCATCAGTATAATCACTAACAGAATGAAATCAGAATCAGTGGCGGAAAATATTAATCATGCATTTGCATCTATTAAATATAATGTAAGGGAGAGTGGGTTGGATGCTCAGGGGTGATTTTCTAACATTTGTGATGCAGGCAGCTGTGAGTCACTGGGGCAGACGGGTGACGCTCCAGGGGGTCTCCTTTTCTCACCAGCTCTTGTGCCTGCAGAGCCCACAGAGGCCCAACCTGCTTAAGGATGATGAGGCAAAGAACTAACTGCTAAGCAAGTCCCTTCCTTTCCAGAGCTCTGTGCCTTGGTTTGAATCCTACAGGAACTTGGGAGAGATGTGGGGACTTCGAGTTTAAAAAAGGAAGGGATGCAGAGTAGCCCTCCCCTGCTCCACCACCCCCAACCCAGACAAACTGTCCACTCCTGCCTCAGGGCTGGGCGTTCATTTCTGAACCTAGGAAACAAATCCACTGCTGCGAATGAAGTCCCGTAGCAGCTGGATGCCGGGGTGGGGGTGAGAGTAATTCTTCGGGGTTACTGCCTTTAGTAAAAGACTAGTGGTTAAAAGCAAGAACATTGTGTTGAAACAGACCTGCCTCTTATTAGCTGTGTAACTCTAGGAAAGTTGTTTAAACTTGGCTTCAGTTTCTTCATCACTAAAATAGGGGTAACAATAGTTGCTGTGGAAATTAAATGGGATGCTGAATATAAAACACTTAGCTCAATGTCCTGTTCCTAGTAAGCACTCAACATTTTTTAAATGGTCTCCATACAGTTTATCTTTGGACAACACATTGTCCTGGCCACCTCACCTCACCTAGGGTGTCAACTTCTAATGACCTGAAAACCTTTGTCTCTGATCTCTTGTCTGCATTCTAGATTCAGCTGCACTCTAAACAGGACCCATGGGTGTCTCAAACTTACCAAGTCCACAGCCGAATTATGCATGTCCCTCAACCCAATCTGTATAGTCCCTAACTCATAAAAAGTACCACTCTTCCCCTAGTCACTCAAGCCAGGTAACTGGAGGTCATCCTCATCAACTTCCCTCCACCACCCATCAGATTAGGTTCATAGTCTATTTATTCTACCTGATAAGTAGCTCTCATGTCTATTTCCTCTTCTTAGCAACTACTTCCCAGTCTAGATTCCAGCCTTGCCTCCTCAAATTCACCCATTCCATGGCTCACAGCCCTTCCATGGCTTACAGAATGGAACCTGATCTCTGGCTTGGATACAAGACCCTTCATAACGTATCCCCTGCTACCCCTCCAGACTTGTCTCCTTCAGATTCCTCTTCCTCATTCTGGGTTCCTTTGTGGGGAATAAATGCATGAGTCTATCCCTGAGTGTTTTGTAGAAGTAGAGCAAAAAAGGGGGCATTTCCTAACCAGATATTTTTTTAAACTACAAGGGTACAATAAGTTATGCATTTATTTATTCACCATTTCAATGAATACTTGAATACCTATTACGTGTAGGCACTGTTCTAACACTGTGAATACAGTGATGATATAGAATAACATCCCTTTCATCATGGAGTTGTATTACTGTTGCAGGAGTCCATAAATAGATCAATGGAACTGAAAAAGAAAATCTAGCTCAGGGCTTAAGTATATGAAAAATATGCACATGTTACAAAAGTGACATTTAAAACAGTGGAGAAACATGAATAATTCAGTATGTGATGTTATGATAACCAACTTGCTTTTTGGGAAAAACATTAAGTCGGACCCCTGCCTCACACCATATACCAATACATTTCTAAATAGATTGAAGGTCTAGATGTCAAAAATAGCCTTCTGACTTTGGCCCCATAATGATAGTCAATCCCCAATTTCTGTTTCTTTGTCCTCTTTTTGGTCACAAACTCAGACACTGACAAGGACCAGGCAAGTCATCTAAATAATGAAATGATCCTGCAGGGACAGGGTGAGCTGGAAAGCATTTGCTCCAATGTAAATACCTAATGATCACAGTTATAATCATAATTGTTACAGTAGCAACTCACATTTGTAGATTAAGGCACTTTTCTCATCACTTTACAGGAATTTGCTAATCAAATCCTTACAAGAACTGTATGGCATGTACTATTATACAGATAGATAAATCGAGGCACAGAGGAGTTAAGTAACTTGCTCAAAGTCACCTAGTTACCAAATGTTGAGCAGGATATAGAATCCAGGTAGTCTGACTTCAGAACGCAAGCTCTTAACCCCTATATTCCAGCTAGTTATTAGACCAAATAAAACATACGGGATGTTCCAGACCTAGTCCATGCATTGCCAGTTTTTATCTCAAGCCTTGGATTTTTTTTAGAAGGCTCACCCACTTTCGTGGTTTAACTATCTCCTCTCTGCTGACAACTACACATTTCTACCTCGGACTCAACCTAGACTTGCTTCCTGAGCTCCATATTTTTTCCACTTTTTCTGTATCCCACCTGGATTTTCCCCAGGCCCCTCAAACTTAACAGGTTTAAGCTGACCTCTTCTTCACTCCTACCCAAACCTGCTCCTCCCTTGCAGCCCACTCCCAGCATCTCTGCACTTTTCTCCCTGCAGGTCTTTCCCATTCATATTCATTCGCATGTTCCTGCCAACATCCCAATGCCCTTTCCTTCCCTGGTGTATGTTTCTTCATACTGCTTACCTCCATCTAATATACCATATATCTTTCTTGTTTTGTTAGTTGTATATCTCCTGTTACTAAAATATAAGACCCATTAAGGCAATGATTTTTCATTTGTTTTGTTCACTGTTGTAGCCCCAGTGCCTGGTATAGAGGAATTTCCATGAAACATGGAATGAATCAATGAATTGTGTTTTCATCTTGTACTGTGAAATTTCCTTGTGGGCTTACATTTTATCTCTAAAAGGCATTCAGATTTTGCATTCTGCTCTCTAGAATACCCCCAATTTTACTTGAATGTTAAAAGAGGTTTTATACTGTTCCTTCTCCTCGCCATCCAAATCTTCAAGGAAAATCAGTGCCCAGGTCAACACTCCCTGTTAGCTCGTGGCCTCCTGTATGCGTGGCAGACCACCACACCTCCCACCCTCTCTTCGTCCTGCTCTTGCTTCAACTTCCCCAACAACAAATAGAGAGACCAGCTGTTCAGTGAAAAGCCTCCGGGAGCAAGTGTGTGAAAGTTCGGGAACAGCTGACAGCGCGAGAGACCGTGGAATGCTTTGAAGCCAAGGGCATTTCAGGCGTCATGGATGGGCATGAGAAGTCCGAGGCAGGGAAGAGATGATTCCTTTCTTTTTTCACAAATCAGTTCATAGTTTTTCTCTTCCCTTTTTATTCTGTTTCCCCATCTGCCTTTAAAAATGATTTCTTTAATTATTTTTTCATTCTTTCACTCTCTCTTCCATTGTTAAAGTGATCTCACTCATTAATTTAATAAATATACATTGAGTATCTCCAGGTTGCCAGGCACTGTGCTGGATTCTGGGGATAAAGCAGTGGACAAAGTAGATACTATGGTTGCCCTGGTGGAGCTCTCAGCCTCGTGCTGCCCATGCAGGAGTGCAGGCTGCGCCGTCCGGGGCAGTGACTGCTGGGAGAGAGAACGGTAGGATGTGGGGAGGGCACCTACAAGAGCACTTAGCCCAGATGTGGGAGTTCAAGGGTGATTCCCCAGTGGAAATGATTCTCAGGCCCATATCCATGGATGAGTACAAGCCACTCAGGCCATGGGAGAGGGTCTTGTCCTGATGCCTGCATTCAGTCAGGAACACAGACAAACCAAAGTGCGTATGGGAGGCAGCCAGGGTGTGCGTTTGTGCCTGTGTGTGTGTGTGTAGAAACCATTCTATATGGGCTGGATTTGGAAACTGGGGATTTTTCCCCCTGAGGAGGAGCCGACTCCGGCTCCCTCAGGTGTTTGAAAGACTGGCACATAGAAAACAGCTTTGGCTTTGATCTCAGTGGCTCCAGAAAGCACGGTGATAGCACTGGGTAGGTGTTAGAGGCAGGTGGGGCTTTCAAACAGAGCTGTCTGAAAACATAGCAGCTACTGATGGAGGCTGAGAGAGCCTTATCATCAGAGAGGCTGAGAAGGAGCTGGAAAGTATATGCAGTGATACCTGTGTAAGGAATTGGCCTAAAAGACGTTGGGTGGCTCCTCCTGCCAGGGGTTCTCTGGGCCATTGTCCTTTTGGAGGAGCCATGTAGAGGAAAGCCTGAGGCATATTTGGACTCCACCTTGTTCTTGGCCAAAAGAGATGATCAGACCTGAGCCTGGCCCATGGGAGCTCACACACTCATCAGCAGAGAAACGCATGCAAGGCTGCAGGTAACTCACAGGTGGATTTGTGGAACAGATCATAACAGTGAAAGAACTCCTGTGAGTTCTTTTGAATTTGAATAAAGGAGTTACTGAGCAGCCCAGAGCAATAGGGCATACAATGGAGCGGAATGAAGAGCCCTGTCTGGAGTCAGTGATCCTGGTTCAAGGCCAGGTTCTGCCCCAAACAGCATGAGGTGTGTCCAGGCCAACCATTTTCCTCTCTGGGCCGTCCTTTGCTCTTCTGGGAAATTAAAAGCCTCCTTTGAGTTCTAGAATCATAGAGTTCCATGACCAGCATCTTGTAATGAATATTTTGAAAGCTGACAGCTGGGAGATGGGGGGGTGCGGGGGAGAGGCAGGGAGGAGCATTTCATTCATTCATTCCAGAGGTACTTGTCAAGCTCTCCCACGGGTAGGGCCACTAGAGAAGGAGCCAGAGGCAAAGATGGTCCAAGATGATTGAAATGGTCCCTAAGAAGGTACTGCATAGATGCTCATGGTGGCGGCCTTGTTTGCCATGGAAAAAGTGAAAACTCCCCCATCAATGGGAAAATGGCCAAGTAAATGTAACTTAATCATATGATAGAACAGTATTCCTCACTTAAAAGGAATGAACTAGATCTCTGTGTACCAAATGCATAATTCCAAAAACAAAACATTGAGTGAGAAAAGCCTTGGCTAATAAGTGGCAGAGGCCGTTTGTAGAGGTCCTCATTGCCTCCCAAGCATCTATTCCTTTCTCTTGATACAATTTTGTGCAGGTATCCACAGCACCATATGCAGCCTGTGTGCTTTAGAAGAAGCTGTCTCTACCCTCCTCTTAGTGGGGGATGGTCCCAGGCCAGTACCATCCCACCCACAGCCGTAACATCTGGTTCAGGGATGGTTGCGAACCACCATAGGCCGTGAGAAGTGAGAAGTTTGTCAGACTTCTGGACAAGAAGCATCCTGTCTCTCCTTGAGCACTTCCTGACTGACGCCCTCTCTCCCTAGCTGGCCAGGAGAACAAGGAGGCATGTGGTCCTTGAGGACGCTGAGCTGACAAATCAAATCAACCTTGAAATCTACTTGCCACTAAACTTGTAGGTTATGGGACCTAGTAAATGGTCCTTAAACTTTGTCAGTTAGAGTTGGGCTTTCTGTATTTGCAGCTCAAAGGATACTAACCAGTGCACTACTTACATAAATTAAAGAGCACAGAGAAAAGATGCTACTTATTCTTCACGGATGTATGCATATGGAAGTAAAGAACAAAGCAGAGACGGACAGCACTTATACTCAGTTCATGATATGGTTGACCCTGCGGTGGGGGTAAGGGAGGAGAAGTGAGAAATAGGTCCAGGGATGAAAGACAAATAACAACTAGCATTTATTGAGCATTTCCTATTGCCAGGCAGGCACTGTTCCGAGACCTTTATATCTATTAACTTACTGAATTTTCATGATGTGGAAACTGAGGCTCAGAAGGGTTAAACAACTTGTTCATAATCACCTGGCTAATAAGTGGCAGAACTGGGATTTGAACCCAGAGAATCTGGCTCCTGAGCCACTTATCAGCTTTATGTTCTCATGATAGCTATACCAAGTTGATGTTAACCTTATATATAATGTTATCTGTCTTTTAAAAAAAAAGTGAAGCAAATATAACAACAATTTAACAATCATTTGTTCTGGTGAGGTGTACACAAGTGGTGGTCTTACTAATGCCTGTCCTTTTGCATGATTTTTTCACATTTCTTAAAGGAAAAATAAAACTGGAGACAGCTCTGGTCTCCAGGAATTCTCAGTCCGCTGGGCACATGGCTGCAGAGCAGATTGAGTACTGTGGCAGTTAAGTGGAGGGAGAGGCCACATCATGCCTGGGTGAACATGAAAGGCTTTGTAGCAGCTGTGGCATTAGAAGCTTGCCCTGGAAATAAGGGTCAAACAAAGTTCGGACATGCAGTGTTGATGGGGAGTGAGCCACCTGGCACAGAGGTGGGAATGTGCAGGACCAGAGGAAGCCGTCTGGGTGGAGCGGAGGACACAAGATGTAAGGAGAGAGAGAAAACGTTGCTAGAAGTCAGCTGACGCTGGATGCTGGCAGGGTTTCTTCTCCACTTGTCTTGCTCCCATCCCAGAGGATGGCCTTTTGTTTGGTGGTGGCTGGCTAGTGCCTCCGGCGCTTGCCTCATCTCCTTCCTTGCTGTTCTCACGAGGTGCCCATCTGGCTGTTTTGCTGCATCTCCAGATGTTCTCTGGCTCCTGCTGCAAGCTGTCTGCTGACCCAGCAGTGGCCTCTTCCTGAGCACCCAGGGCACTTTCAGTGCAAAACACACAGCCTAAACCAGCCAGCCCTGGGCTGCCTGGGAAGTCATATTCAGACCAAGCTGTGTAGACTCTATTCTGGGCCCCGAGACTGCTCAGGGTCACCTGCGCCCAAGTGGGTGAGATGTCCCGGGGCCATCCACAAAGGCTCCTGACAGCCGCGGGAGGGACACAGATGCAAGCTAGCATGTAATTAGTGCTAAGAACGAGGCTCTCTGATCACTTTCCCCCAAGAACGTGCCTCTCTGGCTGAGAGGCAGATAATGGACAATCACCGAAGATCCTTGATTATGGCTTGATTGAGCTTATGGGAGCTCCAGACGGCTAATGCAATTGTGGCTTCCAAACCATTCAGTGGAGGGCATTTCCATATGGACAGGGAATTAAATAAAGCTGTCCTGAACACTTCACGAGGCGTGTGCCTCCAGTGTCTGGCCGGCTACAATCTTCCACTTGAAGTGACCTCGACAGAGACTGTAGGGAGTGGTCATGACCCAGGACAGGAAGGCCAGCTTCCTCTTTGATTACTGTCACATTTCCCCTCCAGAGCTCTTGACCTGCCTGGCATTAGCTTTTGGCTTCCTTTCCTAGAGCCGGAGATCCACTCTCTGTCCACAACACTCAGTCGGCAGCACAGCTCTAGGCCTTGGGATTTTCCAGAAGTCTTGACTTTCAGTAAACAGAGGATCGTATTGGACACCCTTTCCACGGGGAGATGATTCCCTGATTTGGTGAAGACGAGCCCATGAAGAAGATGGGGCGGAGCACGGGTCCCCCATCAGGGCCTCTGGGGGAAGTCCCAGATCTGCCCTGACCTGTGTTTGGCCAAGTGTTCCCCCTTTTGGGACCCTAAGCTCGCATTTGCAACATGAAGGAAAGGGTTAGATGATTTTAAAGTCTAAGGACTAAACCAGTTATCGCTATGAAAGCAGCAATGTAAGTGAAACAAGGTGCTGAATTTTCCTTCCGGATGTCTTGAAATGCTGGGAAAAGCACCAAGGATGGAAACCTTAGCTGCCAGATGCCCTGTCTGAAGCTTCCAGAAAGAGGGCTGAACTGGACCCCAGTCTTTGCCTTGTCGTCCTCTCTTCCCGTATAAGCAGAAGAACTAGAGCTCCTTGAGGAAGGGAATTTGGAGAAGCACTGAGCTGTTGGCTTAGGAAGGAAAGCTGTGGCATTTCCTTCTCTGCCCCCTGGTGAAGAGAACGGGAGAGGGTGTTCCCCCTACCCAAAGCCAAGTGACAGCAATTCCAAGAGAGTTACTCAGAGCCCGAGGTGCCAGCAAAAGTGCAAACAGGCATCTCACTCTCCAGTCGGATAACTGCCAAGCTGCAGAAACTTCCCAGCCTACCCGGTGATGCCCGGGAGAGGAGCACAGTGGGAGAGCTCTGGGAGGGCTTGGCGCGCAGCCCTGGAATGTACGTGAGTGTAGAAACTGGTGCTGGGAGAATTTTGAAGGCAAGTGGTACCTGGAGTCTTTTGTTGAGGCCCAAGATAGGACAAAGGATGGTCAGCCAGCGCATCATTTTGAATGTAGGAAGGCCACTCGGGCATCTCATGAGGGAAGTGGCTGCTCTGGTGGATAGCTGGGCTTAGGTAGTTTCAGGGGGTGAAGACTCTCTGCCTTCCAGGCAAGGGGGCTCCATCAGTAGAGGTCCTGGTGTAGGAGGATGACAAGGGGTCGGCCAGAGGTCACAATGCTCATGTCAGGAAACTGTTTAGGATGGAGAGTCCAGAAGGTACCTCCCAAGGAGAAAGCCAGTACTTGAACCCCATCAAGGGTATCAGTGCCAACAGCACAGACCAAGAGAGAAATATAAGACCTGTTACAGGTATGACTTCTGCTCTTTCTTTCTAATCCCCACTCTTCCTGCTCTGATTCTAGAAGAGCAGCAGAGAGATGAGGCAAGTAGGGAAAGAGCAAGAGTGAAAGAATAGACCATACTCCCTTCTCTAAGATCAGCAGACACCCCCTTCTCCAGGGCCAGCAGGCCACACCCCTTTCTCAGACCCAGGAGTCCTAAGTTGTGTGAAGGGAAGTGACTTTGAGTTACATACAAAATTGAAGTTTCAACTGGGGAGGTTTTGATTTGGATAGCTTTGGCCTTTTTAAAACTTGAAAATAAGTCTTAATTACCAGAGAATGTTTTCATAACTGTGAAGGGAGATGATAGCACAGAGTTCTGCCTGATATGGCATCAGGGGGCAGGGAAGGGAAATCAGAAAGAGCCAGTTTAAAGGCAGTTGTTTGAGAAAAAGAAAGTCATTTCCTATTTATATGCCATCAGTTTCAGACTCTTCAATATGCAGCTTCATAACTAATTCTCTGGTTCAATCTGTTACCATATTTAGTTTGGTTTAGTATTGAAAATGCAAAGGTGAGATACACTGGATTCACACCTCAAGCTGGGCAAATATAGTCTCAAAGATACAAACCACATTTCCTTGACCCCCCAGTCAACCTTCCTGGGCTCCCCGGAGAGCTAGAGGCCTCTGTTCTCACTCCGCAGTCCATTACGTGCTGTCCACCATCCTGGCTCTTCGTCTACTGAATCGCATTTTTGCGTTGCATTTGGTCTGTCCTCATCCAGACACTGTGCTCCCCAAGAGCAGAGGCTATATCTCTAGTGCTTAGTCTAGACAAGCTCTCAGCATATGCAGCTGATGAACATGTTTCTGCCTCTGATCTTACCTCCCTGCCCAGTCCAGAGTTGGGGGCTTCAGTTTTCTCACTTGTAAAGTGTCACATTGGACTGATTTTAAGGCCTTTCTAGGTCCAGAAAACAGCACGGGGTTTTCTGTTTATTCCCACTCTGGGAAGAAATGTTCTGACAACCAGCTATTGAATGTTCAGTTGCTGGGCTCCTTTGATGAAAAGGTCCAAAATGGGCAGCAGGGACACACCTCTGGGCTGCCATATATTATGCAATGTTTTGTCTTGGGGTATGGAAGGGCATACACGGGGTCCCTACAGCAGGACAGATTGGGAAGGGCTGGGAGGGAGTAACCACCACCCCTCCTCCCTACCCCTCCTGACCCACTCTGCAGGTAGAAGGGAGGTCTGTCGTCAGGTGGCCTCTGACCTTAGCTTCACTAGGACCACAGAGCCTGGGAGAGAGGAAAAACAAACTGGACCCCAGTCCCTGAGGTTTTGTGGTGGTGGACAGGACTGTATAGGTAGCTCACGTGCAGGGAGTGAAGTGTGAGCCCAGCTGAAAACTGGGAAACAAGGTCAAGGTCTGCCTCACACAGTGGTGGTCATGCTGAGCTCCACCACTGGCTATAGTTTATGTTCCCACTGCCTGAGCTCAGGATCAGTCCCCTGAAAAGGAGGCAGGGATGCTGAGGGTAGCAGTGAGGATGAGCAGGGCCCTGAAACTGCACAGGAGGAGCAGAGCCTGACAGCCCCCAGCTCGCTTCTCAGATGTCCCTATTGCTCCATTTGTTGTTTGTACTCCAACATTGTCTGTTGGGAAGGGGTAAGCACTGTGATGTGTGCACATTCGTCCACAAAGTGCAGAGCTCACGCAGGGGATGAGCGGGGCTGCGGCCAGCAATGGATTTGGCATTTTCCAGGGGGCTGGGGGGACTCTGGTGTGCTCAGATGACTGGAAGGGCCTCGTGAAGTTGGGGAAGGACAGATGGAGGGTTTTTGTGAGCCTCAAAGCTGTGTGATTTTGACATCGCCCACGCCACCTCAGTCTTCTCAATAGACACTCACTGAGCTGGGAATTTATATAATTAGTACAGCCTCCATCTCCTCCCACGGGGTCAGGATATTTACCACCAGCGCCACCCCTTGGCCCTTTAGGAGAACTTTCAGCGTGGAGGGGTGTGTGAATTGGCCCCTGAGAGCTCTCTGCCTCGGGGGATGATGGGGAGTAGAAGGAAGGGGAGAGAGTGGAGCTGCTGTTTTGACCCCAGCCCTCTCTCTCCCTGGGGCTGTATGACTTGCATGAAACATGACTTTGCAGGGAAATTCAAACCCCAGCCAGTGGGACAGCAGGCCCCAGTCCTTCTCCCCCAGTGATGACTCAGGCAGGCCAGCCCCCCTGCAGGAGTCTTCTCATGCCTTGCTAGAAGAATGCAGTTCCTGATCCGCTTTCTCCTGGGTCTAACCTCCTCCTCTTAGGAATGCACCCATGATTCCAGTTCAGGTTTCCTCAGGGTCTCGGGCATATTCAGTTTATCCTGGTGACAGGAGGTGGCTGTGTCAGCAAAAAAAACTTATCGTAGTGACTAGGCTGGGCCAGCACGTGGGAGGAATGTTCTACTTTCCAACAGAAGGCATCTCTGAAGCATCTCCATTCTCTTAGAGTTTTCATTATAAAATGGAGCAAATTTATGGGAGAAACGCAAACATTAAACTGAGTTTTATTTGTGACTCCTTTTGGTTGCAAGGAATAGCATTCACTCATCCAGCCTTCGCAAACACAGTGGGGAGGGTTGGGGGGGGCATACAGAGGGATATTGGACTCAGAAGTCGGGTTCTCACAGGGATGGCTGCTGACTGCTCAGCCTCCCTGTGGCTGGAGCTGGAGGGGATTGTAAGTAAAAGGTGTCTCTGGGGCCTTTGGAGGCAGCTGTCCAGGTGGCCCAGTGTTGAGGGTTGAATTGTGCCCTGCTAAGAGTTAGGTGGAAGTTCTAATCCCTGACTTCTATGAATGTGGAAATATTGGGAAATAGAGTGTTGATGTGTGAAGGTAAAAAGAGGTCACTGGATTTGGGTGGGCCCCAAATTCAATCATTGGTGTTCTTATAAGAAGAGTCACAAAGAGAACACATGGGAGGAGGATGGCCATGTGAGGACCGAGGCAGAAACTGGAGCGATGCCCTCAGAAGCCAAGGAATGCCAAGGGTTGCCAGCAGCCACCAGCAGCCAGGAGGCATGGAAGGATTCCTCTGGTGAGCCTCAGAGGGAGCACGGCCCTGCTGTAGGAAATGAACACACCCAGCTACATGTCATGGTCCTGCTAGCAGCTGGCATCCTTTTTGTTTCCTGTTCAAGTTCCTGGTGCAAGGGAAGTCTGGCCTGGGTCATCTTTTGTGGTTGTTCTGAGGACCAGCAGCCCTTGATGGTTCAGGGGCTGCCCTGGGACAGTCGGCCGTAACTGGGTATGTGTGTGGTCCCGTGAAACAGGTCAAATCTCCTAAGCATGTCCTGAGTACCCAGGAATCTGGCTACAGAGCCCTTCTGAACTTGGGCAGGGCCTGAAAGGAGGGCCCACCCCAGGGGTCTTGCACAGTCTCCCCTTTCCCTTTCCATGCGTCAATCTAGTTCCTATTTTTCACTGCTACTGGCTGCAGAGAAAAGTAGACAATTTTTAAAAAATGGAGTTTCTGTGGGAAATACAGATACTTGGGTCCTGGACTCAGATTCCTTAGTTTTGAGTTAAGAATCTAGTTAAGCTAGATTTTGGTGCTTACCAGCTGTGGACTATGATACAGGGCAGACCTTTCCACTTCCCGGAGCCCCCACAGCTCTCCTATGAAATGGAGTCAATGCCACTGACCTGCTTAGAATGCGATCCAATAAGGAAATGGATGTGAACACTCTTTGATCTTGTTGAAGCCCCACCCTGACATGGAATCCTGCAGGCAAGAAGCAGCCCCGCCAGAGTGGGTTTCTGTGCAGAAGCTGGTTGTGCAGACTGAGGGGCAGGCTCAGGGTTGGGGGGCCTGCTGGTTGCCTGCTTTTCCTTTGTCTTTTTTGATAATGCTAATTTGGTTACTCTTAGTAACAGCTATTCCCCATTACTATTACTCATTCCAGGCTCTGAATCATTCTGATGGATACAACTTGACATCAACCAATTTGCCTAATTCATCACCTTTGCATTTCTTTAATACTAAAGACAAAGTAGGAAGGTTTCCCAACTGGCTTTACAATTTTCTCCTCTCCTCCAGCATCAGCAGGGGATGCAGAAAAGGCTTCCTCTGAAGGGCCATTGGGTGGAGAAACCAGCTGGCCATTCACTGTGTGGCTTCCATCAAGCTCAGGGTGACCAGTGCCTTGACCTCGTCTCGGCAACACCCGGGGCTGGTTGTTGGGCAGTGATCCATTTTTCTGTGATTAAGCCCAGCCCCGCTGGGACTGACAGTAGTCCTTGCTCCCCTGTGCTTGTACAAGCTTAACCGTGGCCTAAAGGTTGGAGCTCTCCTTCCATGGCTCAATCCTGATTCTCCCCACCTCCAATTTCAGAAGGTCCTAATTTCGCTCACCCTTTCAAGTCCAGCCCAGCCACCTCCTCTATGGAAGAAGAAATCTCTGTCTCTGACCTCTCATATCCCTTCTCCTGCTTCTTCATTAGGACCCTTAGTACTTTCTTGCACATTACAAAATAACGCTCAGTACATCTAGTCAAACAACACAGAAATAAAAATGGAAAAAGTTAATTATTTTCCCTATTCTCCCTTTCCTGTTTTGCTCTTGGCTGTATATCCCCTCGGGTAACCGGTTTTGTTTTGTCTGTATCTTCCAATGCCTTCCAGTGGACGTTCACGCTAACACATCCATTCATTCATCTATTCACATGCATAGGGTTTTTCTTCTAATTTTTTAATGGGATCATACTAGAGATACACAATTACCTTTTTTAACTTAATATATTAAAAATGCCAATTCACATATACTTAATATATCTTAATGTCTTTGTTATGGTCCACATATTTATTCAACCCATGCTGTTTTCTATTCTGCAATCTTTACGCACATATCTTTTTATACTGGTGGTTTTGTTTCTGCAGGAAAGAATTTAAAAAGTGTGGTTTCTGAGTCAAAGGGTATGACATGCTTAATCATACTTCAGTGAAGTATGGGGGTGCCTGTTTCCTCACACTCTCACCAGCTTTTAGATGTTAAATATATTTTGTATTGTTGCCAGTCTTCTGCGTGACAAATGGCATTTTATTATTTTAACTTGCATATCCCTAAATACTAGTGAATTTGAACACCTTTCTGTGTTAGCCATTCACATTTCTTTTTCTCTGAATTCCTTGTTCTAATCTTTTGCCCATTTTTTTATTGTATCCTTTAACATTTAGTGCCTGATATTTTTGTTATTTTGTACTTGTCCAACATTACTGCATAGTAAGAGCTAATATTTGTGTAGCATATAAAGCACTTTCACGTTCATTAGCTCATTATGTCCTCACTGTGATTTTGCAAGGATTTTTAAGGATAATATGATATTATCCTTAGTTTTAGGAAACTAAAGTCAGAGATCTGTTCAAGATACTTGATCTATTAGTGGCTGGGCGGAGATTCCAAGAACCTTCCACAGCACTGTGGGAAGGGCCCATGGGTGACTTTTTCTCTACAGTGCCTTACACAAACCTTATGCCAGGGAATAGTTGCAGAAGGTTTAGAGAAACATACGATGGACAGGAGGGCTTGGACCATATATTGGTTCATCCCAATATATGTCTCCTGGGTTTCTACTAAAAATATGGCCTTCTCATTCTTCATTCTTCCAGAGGTATCTGACCTGGTGTGTTCTTGACTTCTCCTTTGTAGTGAGGAATCTCTGGCCCATGTCTGGAAAATAGCCTCTTGTCTCAGGCACAACATTTAAAGAGTGCCACCAGATGGAAAGGCAAAAGAAACAGGTCTTAACTGGAGGCGATATTGCCACCCTGGAGACATTTTTGATGTCACAGTGAGGAGGAAGTGCTACTGGCATCTAGTGAGTTGAAGCCAGGAATGCTGCCAAACAGCTGGCAATGCCCAGGACAGCCCCGCAGGAAGAACCGTGGCTCCCTAAAAGGCCACAGGGCTTTTTACAAGCCTCAGCTTAAAGTCACAGCAAGCCCACAGAAAGCAGTGTGAAGCAAGGAAGGAGACAGGATTTGAAGATGCTCAAAGGACTTGGCTTTGAGCGTTAAGGTGTCTGTGTACAAACTGCATGATCTTGGGTAAGTCATTTAACCTCTCTAAGCCTCGGTTTTCTCTAATGTAAAATGCAGCTAAACTCACTTTCCTTGAGAAGCTCCTGGGAGGACAAAGCAGAATGATGTCTATGAAAGGGTGCCAACTACTGTGGGAGATGGTAATTATCATTGGAAGCATTTGGGAAAGTCTCTTATTTATCTGGGTGTGAGCTTGAGGGTGCTCGGCTTGTAGTTCTCATAGTCTCTGGAGTGACGTTGTGTAGGGTCTTCGGATGTGAAAATGCAGGTGTTTATGGTTTGGAGTCCATAAGACCAGCTGAATGCTAATCCCGCAGTGTCCTTGTTTGCTCCTCTGGGAACGTTGCAGGTGGACAGCTAATCAATGGGGGGAAATGATGACTCCTGCATTGTGCACAGCCTGTAGCTGAGACCCAGGCCTCAGCAACACGCTTTTGCTCTTGAAGGAAAGCTGGGCAGAACTGGGGTGGAACTTAATCCTAGGTCTGATCGACTAGGGAGCCATCTCTGGTCCGTTCGGGATGTCCGACAAGGCAGCAAAGGGAAGGGGGAGAAATGAGGCACAGTGCCAAAACTGCAGCCTGGAAAACCAGGGAAAAGGAAAAGGAGAATGAGAAAGGAGAGGAGGAGGAAGTCTTGAAGAATTCTGGAGCCTGAAAGTGGATGCCCAGAGAGGCATTTTACACTCTTGGTCTTGGGATGGGCAAGTGATTTTCCTGATCAGCCCTACCACCTTGTGCCAACTCCAACCCCACCCTCCACTCTGGCCACATTTCCTGACTCAGACTGCAATCTCTACTCTGTCCCAACATTGTTCTGTCTTCCATGCTCTCTTCTCCCCGTGCCTGAACCCCCAACCCTTCCTTCTACCTTTCTGCTCTTTCTAGAACCCCATCCACCATTTTTGGCTCAGGCCATCTTGTTGACTTTTATAGAAAAAGAGAATGGGGGAGGATTAGGAGATGGGCTAGTCTGTTTTGAACTTAGGGAATAAGATTCCCCAGCCTGCTGCCAGCTTATTCTGCCACAAGGACCAGAGGTTAGTCTTTTCCTTAATATTCCTGGGCTAGAGCCTATGTACAAATACACAGCTCCTATTTGGGGTCATAAGTAGTGGTTCGTGGGCATCTTTTGTAGTTTGTGGAATTCACAGCTTGGATGCAATGCACACCCTGCCCAGGATTCAGGCCCTAAGCCAGGCTCTGCATCTTCCCAGCATGAGTGGCCCAAATCCATTGGCCTTCTTGTCTTTCTGGAACTGTTGGGCTAGAGTTGCCCTCATCTCAGGGAGACGCTTCTGTGAGGATGGAGGAGAGGAGCCAATAAAGTCAAGAATGTCAGGGTATCTTGTAAGGTGATTCAGACCCTAGTTCTGGGAAGGAGGAACCCAGAGAAATTCCCTTATGGGTGTTTCTTGCTCAGCAGTAGTAGCAGGCAGGGTGGAGGGGACACAGACCTCCTGTCTCCCCATGTGAGACCAGCCCCTCGGGGGAGCTCAGGCTGCCTCCAGCCTGGCTGGGTGGGGCGGCAACCGAGGGGGCTGGTGTGGCAGCTGTGGGCTGCACCGAGGCCTGTCAGGGAGGAATGATTAATGAACAGCCGCAGCAGCTGAGGCTAACCTTTGGAGAGTGGAGCAGGACATCTGCAGAACTGTCAGCGCTCTGACAAGGACAGAGCTGAACAACCAATTATGCCGCCATCACTAAGGTGGGCTGTCACTTTAATCCCAGCCATTCACTTAGGCAAGGACAGGGAAATTTCTCCTCTGCAAGGGCGTATGCCTTGGCCACCTTAACCATTTCAGGACAGGGCAGGGATCCTTGCTGGGAGCTGCTGAGCTAAGCTTCCTGACAACTCTCCCCACTTCTGGGCTTTCCCGTGATTTCTCATACTGGCTATGGAAGCAGAATTCCAAAACCACACATACACCTCCAGTTTCACTTGGCTGCCTCCTGTGGTTTGCAGGAAGGATGAAGTCAGAATTCCTTAACCTGGCATCAAAACTTTTCATCCCATTGGTTTACTCAATCATTCATCTATTGAGAATTTAGTATGCGACAGGCAGTCCACTACCTAGTGAGCAGAGTCATTAAACATGAGTTCTTCCCCTTTAGAAGCTTGTGATCTCAACATAGAGGCAGATAAGCAAGTCCCTGAGCAGAGTATAAGCTCTCTTATGGAGGTAGTAACAGAAAGCCAATAGAAAGTAACAGAATTCAGAGGAGGAATTGTGCAACCAGCCTGGTGGGATGGAGGCAGACAATCCTGGGCTTCGTCTCAAGCGCTAAGCACGCCTACTCAGACAGGTGGGAGAGGAAAGGCGAGTACGAAGACATGAAGGCGAGACATCCGTGAATTCCCGCAATGGCAAGTGACTCCACATGTCTGGAATGCCCGGTACATGAGCAATGGCCGGTGAGTCTGGAAACGTGGGGACCATAAAGAGGGGCTTCGAATGCCAGATAAAGTGATTTAGATGTTTGTCCTCCTTCTTAGAAGACAATAGATTTGAGACACACCTTCCTACCTGTTTTTGACATCTTCTATAACTGTCTTACCATATATCAGGATTCCAGCCACACTGGGTTTTTTGTTCATTCCCTGATCGCTGTATTTCCACACCTCCGCATTTCCACTCTTGCCTTTTCCACCTGAAATGTTCCTCCGCCATCTGCTGTAAAGCTAGGAATTGTGTTTAGCTGCTAATAACAAAGGCCCCACATAAGAGTAGCTTAAGCAAGCTACAGATTTGTTTTCTTTCACATAACATGAAGTTTAATGATCAGTAATTCAGGGCCAACAGGAGCACAGCAGTATCATTAGGGACCCAGGCTCCTTTAATTTTTCTGTTCCATCCTCTGTAGTGCAGCTTCCATCCTCCAAGTCACCTCATGGTCACAAGATGGATGTTAGCACTGCAGCCATTGTTTCTTCATTCCAGGAAAGAAGAAAGAAGAAAGGGAGAAACACAAAAAAGAATATATTTTTCAAATAGGTCAGCCACTTCGAACTTTTTCTAGAAGGCTCACCTAAAACTTCTGCTATTATTTCATTGATCATTCCATCTGCAAAAGAGAGTGGGAAGTGTGTGGCTCTGCAGTGTTCATTCTATTCCTAACAATCAGGGCTAATAAGTAAGAAGCAAAGACTGAGTAGGCAACTAAGAATCTCTGCCGCAACTGCTAAGCAAGAAGTACCTGAACATGTGTCATAGAAAAGGCAGATACAAAAGAAATTAAGGATTCAAAGATGGAAGAGTTATGGTATAAAATGTCTAGAGGAGAACAATGAAGCCAGAACAATGAGGATACACCTAAATAATTGTTATAAGTCTAGGTATATCTCCAAATTTCTAATATTTATCTTGAAAAAAAAAAGGTTTATGTGATGTGAAAAAGAATAATATAGTGCAATAATCCATTACTAAAATCCTAGTTAAAAAAAATGAAGAGGGAAGTTGGAAGAAGAGAGTTAAAGTATGCTTAACAATTTATTTTAAATAAAAAGATCTTGAAAGATTCTAATACACACTTGATTCTTAATACACACTTGATTCTGACAATCAGAAGAACATAAATTAAGAATTAGTTCTGGAAAAGGGCAGGTTATGAATAGTGGAATTAGAGCCAACATTTATCTTCTAATACATTTGAGAAAATAAATACAATGAAAACAAATTCATTTACCAATACACAGGTTTAAAGAAAAAAAAGAAGCAAGATAGCTAATGTAAGAAGACAAGAGAAAAACAAAATAATAGTTACAATAATGTGTACAGATGTGTTAAATTCTCCTATTAAAATATAAAGACTCTGATTTAAATAAATAAAATTCAGCTATATTCTATTTATAAGACAATCAGCTAAAACACAGGTAGGAAAAAGGATGTTTTTGAAGAGGCATGGGCAAATGTATCAGGCAAAGAGAAAGGGAATCAGGAACCAATAGTAAGCAGGCAAAGTATAATTCAGAGCAATGAATAATTAAACAAGAAAAAGAGACTTGTTTCCTGTCGAGGAAATCCCAGTTTCAGCCTGATTAAACTCAGAAATCTCTGAGTATTTCTTTTGGGATACTAGAAATCAATGTGAACCGAGTCTGAAGGGTCCCTTGGGGAAGAACTTGAGCTGTATGCCCAGCAGATGTTGAGATATGGCTAGGCATGTCTTGAGATGATAGGCCTTTCTGTGCCTAAAGTCTTTTTGCCTGAGATTTTAGGAGGCTCATCACCAGGGATAAAGAAACCAAGTTCAATGAGTGTGACCTGGGAAGGAAATCTTAGTCACCGGAAGGTAAAGTAATTCTTAGGACAGTGTGTTATTTATTATTGAGATTTGCCTTTTATCCCATTCTCTGTTTTGCTTTGTTTTCTTTTTCTTTTTCTTTTTCCTAATCTAAGTCTTATGGAATGCATGGAAACTGTAATTAAAGATTTACAGAGTTACTTTTCTAAAAATATGTTTTGAAAAGAAAAAGAAAGAAAGAAATCAGCAGTATGTCTTCAAGATCCCTGTAACATAGTATAATGCAAAAGTGGAGAGGTATTCATTCACTTCCAATTTGCATTTGGTACCATGAAATTTAATCGGTGTTTTAGAAATACTACTCTGGTAGCAGTATGGAGTGAGTAAGTCTGGGATTAGAGAGAATAGGCATTTTAAAGCTGTTACAGTAATATAAGAAAGAAATACAATTTGACATTAAAAGGGCTCTAGCATGCTGTCATTGGTGCATAGCAAAAAGCAGGGGTACTTAACAAATAAATGCATGGGTGTGTCCCAGGATGCCTGGAAGAGGGGTAGTAGATCTTCCACTTATGGTTATGATGGAGTAAATGGGATCAGATTTCCCTCCCATTGTAAACAGCTAGAAATCCAGGCAAAGAATATGCAATAACTGTTTTCAGACGTTGAACAATGGCAGTTCACGGCTGTGATTCTTTAGAGAAAGAGAACAAACAAGGCAAGCTCTATAGTTACTCAAGATTTCTGCCTGGAGGTGTTTTCTGGATCACGGTTCCATAAAAGGGAACCCAAATCTTGTTGAGTTATAGAGACAGATATCAGAGAGAGGGATGCTGAAGTAGTTGTAATTTTCAAGGCAGAATACAAGAGAACAGGGAGCTACACAGAAAAAGCACTCCAGAATTCTGCATGGAAGTTCCTTAAATCTGTTGCTGAATCCTTAGATACACAAAGATGGGTCAAGTGTGACCAAAGGGTTATAAACTGAACAGTACCCAGAACTCACACAGGGCTAGGATAAATTAGAGTTCTGACCTTTCAGGATGGTAAGGCCCTGTAAATATCCCACATATTCCGTAGAGACCCCAGAAAGACTTGCCTTAGTGATAGGGCTAAACTAGCCCTAGAATAAATTCTATTTTTGTATATCTGTCGTAACAAAGCTTCAATCTTGAATGTACCAAGCTGATTTACAAGTAACTTATCTACCTGCCAGACCAAAGCTTAATTTTCCTCAAGGGAAGACAATTAAATTCAGAACTCAACAACTTAAGACTCCTAATTTCCAGCATGCAGTAAAAAACTACTAGATAATCTAAGAAACAGGATAACGTGACCTATAACCAGAAGAAAATCAGCTATTAAAAACAAAACTAGAAATGACAGAGATCATGGAATTCCAGATAAGAATTTTGAAATAGCTATTAGTTTCTGAATATGCTAAATGATTTAAAGAACAGCAAGAATAGAATAAGGTGATAAATGAAAGATTTTTAAAAAAAGAACTAAATGGAACTTCCAGAGATCAAAAATACAATGTCTAAAATGAAATATTCACTGACTGGGATTAACAGATTAGACACTTCAGAAAAAAACATCAGTGAACTTGAAGACATAGCATCAGAAACTATACAGCAAAAGCATAGAAAGAATAAAAGACTGAAAAAAATTGAACAGAGGCTTAATGATCTCTGGGACAATACAAAATTTAACATTCGTGTAATGAGAGTCTCAGAAAATGGTGGGGGGCGGTGATGATATTTGAAGGAAAATATTTGAAGAAACAATTGTCAAAACTTTCCAAATTTGATGAACCCACAGATCCAAGAAACTCAATGAGCCTTAAGTGAGATAAACACAAAGGAAACCACACCAAGGCACATCTAAATCAAATTGCTGAAGACGAGTAAAAAAGAGAAAAATCTTTAAAGTAGTCAGTGTATAAAAACACATTATATATAAGTCAACCCATATAAGAATATCCACAAAATTCTCTTCCCAAACTAACCAGAAAGCCATGGAATGACATCTTTAATTGATTAACCAAAAAACCAAACCTATCAATGTAGAATTCTATGTCCAGTAAAAATAGCTTTCAAAAATAAATGTGAAATAAAGGCTTATCTAGGTAAATCGAAGCTGAAAGAATTTGTTGCCCGTATAAATATTAAAGAAAGTTCTTTAGGCTAAAGGGAAATGAGACCAGATGGGAACACTGATCTACACAAAAGAATTAAGCGTGCTTGAAAGAGTAAATACATGAGTAAACATAAAATACTTTTTCTGTCACTTTTAGATTTCTTTAAAATGTAATTGTCTGTTTAAGGGGTAAATAATACCATGTATTGTGGAAGTTATATACAGAAGCATAATGAAATGAATATACACTGCCATAAAGTTTACATTACACATAACATGGCATAGTATTATTGCAAGGTAAACTAAATCCAAAAGAGGGCTGGGGAAGAGGATAAAAAGAACAAAGTATAGGTGGGGAAATAGAAAATAAACAACAGGTGGTAGACTTAAATCCAAGCATCTCAATAATTACATAAAAGTATAAATAGTCTAAAGATTCCAATAAAAGGCAGAGGTTATCATACCGGATTTTTTTAAAAAGCAAGATCCAACTATATGATGCCCATAGGAAATCCACTTTAAATATAAATAAAATACATGAAAACTGAAAGGATGCAAAGAGATATACAATGCAAACACTAATGAAAAGAAAGGTAGCTATATTAATATCAGACAAAGTAGATTTCAGAAGGAATATTATTTATGATATTCACAAAGATAAAAGTCAGTTCAACAAGAAAACATAATAATCCTAAAAGTGTGTAATAACACAGCTTCAAAATATAAAGCTGAAACTGACAACACTGAAAAAAGAAATAGACACATCCACTAGTTGGAGATTTCAACATTCCTCTCTCACTAATTGACAGACTAAGTAGTCAGAAGATAAGTGATCATATAGAAAACCTAAACAGAACTATCTGCCATATTGGTAGTTTTTTTTGACATTTACAGAAAATACTCATAAGAACAGGAGAAACTCACAGGAACTATATAGACCATAAATTGGTCTATAAAAAATGTCTCAATATTGATATGTTCATAGACATTTAAAAGATTCAACATAAAGAGTATATTTTCTAAACAAAACACAATTCAGTTAGATAGAAACCAATAGCAAAAAGGTATCTGGAAACTCCCCAAATATTTGGAAATTAAACAACACAACACACCACTAAATAATCCATGGGTCAAAGAAGAAATCATAAGAAAAATTAGAAAATAATTTGAACTGAATGAACATGAAAACATGACATGTAGAAATTCGTGGGATGCAGCCAAAGCAGTGCCTGGAGAGATATTTATAGCTCTACATGCTTACATTAGAAAGGAAGAAGGATCTCATCTCAATTATCTGATTTCAACTTAAGAAACTAGAAAAAGAAAAGTAAATTAAACCTAAGATGAGCAGAAGTAAGGACACTAAAGAGTGGAAATCAATAAAACAGAAATAAACATTAGAGAAAGTTAGTGAAACCAAAGCTGGTTATTTCAAAAGGTCAACAAAATTGATAAACTTCTAGCTAGACTAATCAAGGATAAAAGAAAAAAGACACAAATTATCAATATCTTGAAAGGAGGAGGATATCCCTAAAGATCTACAGACATTAAAAGAGATGAAGGGATTTCAACAATATTATACCAATAAATTCAATAACATAGAGGAAATGAGCACATTCCTTGAAAGACATAAATTAAAGCTGACTGATGAACAAATAGAAATTCTGCATTGTCCTATATATTTACATAAGAAATAGAATTCATAATTCCGAAATTTTCCCACAAAGAAAACCTCAGGCCTGGATGGCTTCAATGATGAATTCTACCAAACACAATCGTTCACAAACTAAAAAAACAGAGACAGGAAGGACACCTCCCAACTCATCTTATGACGCCCGCATTATCTTGATACCTAAAACAGGCACAGACATTAGAAGAAGAGTACACCATAGACCAATATCATTCGTGAACTTATGAGAAGGAAAGTGGCACCAGGTAGATGATGTTAGTCTTCAATAGGATTCTGATGAGAAATCATGATACTAGAAGATAGGGAGCTCCTAAGTGGATGTCTGGTAGTGCAGAGGGCACATGCATGGGCAGGAACTTGTGAGTGAGTGAATACGAACCACTGCCACCTGAGTGCCCCAAAACATGACGGGAGAGACTTAGAGGAAGTCCGTGGATCCTACATGATTGGATGGGAGCAACAGCTAGGGAAATTGTGGTGCCATTTGTTTCCATGTGCTGGTAAGATCTAGAAAGCTTGGATTTTGGTGACAGAATGCATACTTTGCAATGAAATAGAATTTCAGGAACTCTTAGGCACAAAATAATTTTGCATGCAAATATATAGAGCAAAAGCAATTAGAAATGTAAGCATAATCACAAATACAACTGTGGAGAGAGGTTTTAATACTCTTTCTCTTATTTATTTTTATTCATTACTTGGTGAATCTTTTTGATCTGTATATTCAGCTTTGATTTTGGCTCAGAAAGTTTTGCTTTTTATTCTCTTCCTTTTTAAAAAATTATGTCTTTGTTGCTTCTGTTATAGATATTCTATAACATTATCGGAAATACCAATTTTTCAATTGAATATCCTTTTTACTTTTTATCCTCTGTGCCTTTTCCCCCATTGCTTTATCTTTGCTTTTTTCTTTTAATTAGCTTTTAAAACTCCACTCCCAAGGCCCCCGCATTACTGATTCTTCTTAAATACTATGATTATTGTTGTTGCTATTGTTACTGTTACTATTATTTATCAGTTCTGTTCTACAAGCCTTTGTAATCTACCCCACACTTAAGCCAGAAACATGGGCACAATCTTTTTATCTTATTTCTTCCCCTTCCTATTTTCAGTGCATCATGAAGTCCTGCAGCTTTAATCTTCCAAAGATGTCTTGGAAGCATCTTATCTCTATTCTCATAGCTACTCCTTTGTTTGGTTTCTCATCATTTCTCTTCAGGTTTATCACAAAAGCTTTCTAACTGATCTCCTGGACTTGCATTTTAGGACAACAGCCTGATTTCCCAGCTCACCTAAGGAACTACTTCCAATTTCCCCCTGTCTTCCTCTCTGGGCGCATCTTCTCTTCCTTCTCTCGCATGCTGCAGCAAATAACCTTCCTGGAACCTTCCTCACGTTGCGGTGATTTTTCGTTTGCTGCCTAGTATCCCTCAAGATTCAGCTCAAGCATCAGAAGCCTCTGGGAAAGCCTTCTCTCACACCTGTCACCCCTCCTCATCAGATGGGGTCCCTAGAGCTCCCATTGTCCTCTATGACAACACATATTACACAACACTCTGACCCTCTCTTTATGCATCCGTCTCCCCCAGCCCCAGATTGTGAGCTCCTTGGGAACAGGAATTACCTTCTTCATCTTTATTTCCCTAGCACCCGCCACAAGGGTTTTTCTTGAATAAAAAACCTAGACTGATGGTCCTAATTCCAAGTCCTAAAGGAGCAGCATTCATACTGACCCTCTGGCTTCAGGCTGCTCTAATCTAGCTCCTAGACTCTGTGACACAGGCAGCAGCAAAGTCAGCCGCTCATCAAGCTTGTCTCCAGCTCCTGGCACCAGGTTTGGCACACAGTAGGCCCCCAACAAATATTTCTGGAGCTGGACTTGGCTGCAGTATATTATTCCATCCTAAAGTGGACCTGGGCATTGAGAAAGGGGCTGGAAGTCAGTGATGAAAGACTCTTTAACGGCATCCAAGCCTGTCTCACAAGGATTATGTGGATTTTGTTTCATATGGGAAGTGAGAGGACTGTGAAATAGAAGAAAGCCCAATGCCACTCGTTGGGAGGGCCTTATGACAGAAGAACTGGCAACTTAGCAGGAAGGCATCTACTGTGGGGTGTTTCTCAGGTTGGCCAAATTCAGTGTGATATGCAACAACATAGCACCCTCCTGCCCATCCGTGGGGGCACCAAGCAGAGAGCAATCAGATCTGGAGTGACAGCACATTTGCAGGACAATTAAATAACAGAGCATCAGGCTCCCCCCACCCTGCTCCCTTGGCACCTGGATGCAGGGAGAGGTCCAAAAGGCAGGATGGTGCTTGGGTATTGCCAGCCAGTGATGCCTACAACTAAGAGAGCAATGTGGGGTGATTCCAGAGGAGGAAACTCAGGAGCAGACGCACTGGGACAGTGATGCTGCCTCATGCGCAGCTGGTGCACCGAGCTGACCCAGGCATCGGCCTCTGCTGGGCCACCCCCAAGGGTCATTTTAAGAAGCTACGATAAGATCTAATCAATTATTGTGCAGGAGAGAGAGAGAGAGAATGGGTAACCAATAAATCTATTAGTTAGCTCCCCTGATTTTCCTAAGCCTTCCTTGCTAAGATCTCAAATTACAGAAGAACGCATTTGCTTTCCTCCACATTTCAGTCCAATGTTAATTTGACCTCCTCCTTGCTGGCGACTGTGGTAGGAGCCCAGATCCAAAGAAAGATGAGACACAGTCCCTGTTGCCGTGAAGTTCTCAGTGTGCTTGGATGGTTGGGGGACAAAGGGGGAGGAGCTGGGCTGGCTCAGGGTCAGCCGCAGGCAGGACCACACAAAAGGCAGAGCCCGGAGCCCCAGAGGGGGAGCGCGCTCCTGAAGGCAGCTCAGGGGCCTGGTGAACCCCAAGGGGGCTAGAACCCCAGGGAAGGGTTATCTAAGCCAGCGGATGGGAGTGGGGCACATGTAGCTGTGAGAACAAGAACCAGGCAACCAGAAATGGGGAAAGTAAAGGCTGTTGTCTGGGGAGTGGTGGGGAGAAAGCAAAGATCTAAAAATAACCCCAAACTGGTCAGATCAGAAAGTACTCAGAGCTTCTAAGGACCCAGAAGAAAAAGGACTGCTCCTGGTGCCTTTGGTCCCTGATAGCCTCATTCCATCCCAGGTATTAAATGTCTGTCCCATGGCTTCTGTCTGAGCGTCATTCGGAGACAGACACAAAATACCCAAGTTTAAAGCACTGTTTGAACCAGAAGTTCCAGGTGCTCGTGGGGGTAGAAGAGGAGGGGTCAGATCAGGCTTCGTGGAAGGGTCAGGGCAACCCAGGCCTTGGCACATTGCCCAGAGCAACCGTCCTCCTAGCGCCAGATGTCTGAGTGCCTGGCAGTTCCGCCTCACTCCTTTGCTGAAATCCCGTCTCTACCACCTGTTCCGGGGCTAGAACATTGAGATTCTGCGAAGCAGTGGGCCTATTGGGATGCACAGGAGGCAGCCTGCCTGCCATCTCCTCTCCTTTCCCCGGGCTGTGTTCCCAGGGAAGGTGTGAACCTTCTTTTCCATGTCTCCTGGGTGGAACATTCGAATTCCCCTGGGAAACCCCATTAACTCAAAACCCAGTGATTCAGAATTTGTGATCGTATGAATAGGGACTTGGATTAACTTGCTCCTTGAACTCAGTATGAAGGAAGGATTTTTCTAATCACATAAATAGGGCAAGATTTCACGGGTAATGATGGATTTAAAAGCTATTTTTCAAAGGCTTTAGGAGAAATCAGAGTCACAGAAGAGATCTCGGATCATGCTACTCAGTCACTGGTGGGTTTGGTCCGGCTTTTGCTTGCGTGATTACACACACCCTGTGACAGGGACTCACCGCCTCCTGAAAGCAGATTCCATCTTGTGCCAGTTGATTAGAGGGTCTTTCTTATGCCCAAATTTCTCTGTGTGGCCCCTAATCATTTGCCATATTCCTGGCCTTGAGCTGCACAGAAAGAGTTCGCACCACAAGGCTGCCGGTCTGAGACCCGAAGATGATCTCTCCAGGTCATCGCTGTTCTGGACGTGCACAGAGGAACTGGCCTCAAGGCCTCAAGCCCTAGGGAGAGATTGTGGACTTTCTGGGACAGAAACTTCAGTGGGCCACCCTTCCAGGACAGAGGTGCAGGCGCTAGAAAGCCAAGGCTGGGAAGCTCAGGCCGGGTGAGAGAAGAATGTGGGGAGGGGCAGATTCAAGGCCAGCTGTACTCTGAAGCCAGGCTCATGGACTGAGTTTTAACTGAAGTAGGAGGGCGTGGGCTCTAAAATAGAGGGCTCTTTCAGGATTGTGACTACGGGGGACCAAAACCAGGCGGATGGGTTAACAGGGCCCTCTTTCTCTCCCCCCCACCCCTCTTCCCTGGCTCCTTACACGTTTCTGTCTTCCTGCTCTTTTCTCCTTCTTTCTCCACTCACAATTTTTGGCTTGTGTCCCCATCTCCAACTTGCCTCTGTTTTTCAGCCTCACTCTCTCTGTTTCCTATTCCTTTCTACTTTGTTCTCCTTCTCTCTGTTTTGTGGTTCTCCCTTCTCCTGACCTTTCTGCCTCCATCACTGTTTCTGGGAGCCTCTCTCCCTGCCTATGATATATTCAAAGAGAATATGTCATATACACAAACCATGCTGAACTAAAGTCACTTGTGAACTGGGCTTCATTTGTCTGTTATCTTGAGTGCTTTCTGAAGGGCAGTGACCCTCTCTTGAAATAAGATTCTCTTCTCTGCTTCTGAGTGACTGTCTCTGCATCCATTTTGGGAGAGTTGAGAACAGGTGATTTCTGCAGCAGGCAAACAGGATACATAAATGAAAATCCAGAGTCACAAACACAAAGTGATTTGCTTCAGGAATTATTTAAATAGCCAGTGCATTTACAGTATGATTAAATTTACAAAGACTAGCTTCTCATGCAACCTCTCTGTAGCATCCCTCTTATGTATGATGAGTTCATAGCTGAATATTTAATAAAAAAAGAAATCAGCAAAATGTTTGAAAGCCTACCTGAGTCCTTGTTCCTTTGGGCAACTGGAGGAAGCAAATCTTTTTTGAAGGCAGCTTGACAGAGCGGAAAAAGCACAGATTTTAAACCGTGGCTCCTCCATCCTCTAGGTCTAGGAAGGTTTAGCCTGTCTGAGCCTCTGTTTTCTCGTCCATAAAGTGGGGACAATAAAACAATCTGACAGGTCTCTTGTGAAGGATAAATGAGTTGATACTTTTAACACATGACCTTTGAAACTGGTAGGATTACTTAAGAGTTGAGAAGCCAGTGTATCTGGCATCATCCTTCGCATTTCTGGTCAAATGTAGCAAAACAGTAATGATTTGGAGACCAGATTTAGGAAGACCATGGTTCTTTGCAGCAAATCGTACCAGAAGAATCACATCAATTCCTAGGATTAGCTTAAAGGAGAGCTCATTGGAACTCACGTGTGAAAAAAAAACAGTATAGCACCGTTATTGTTTAATAGGTACATTTGAGATGATCTGTTTGGATTGTGTTCTTTAGAAGCAATGGTTAGGTATGAACTTAAAATTGGGAAACTCTAGGATCTGTATCAAAAGGAATTTATATCCAATGATACGGCAGAGGATGCAAATTTCAACAGTGAAGAAGTGATTAACCAGAGAGAAGCATGTAGGATTGGAGAGAACCCACTGTGGAGAATGGGGCTTTGGTTCGGTGCGGTGGGGGCTGCAAGGGGCATTATCAGTTTCTTTGTGAACTAAGAGAGGGAGAGAGATCAGTAACTGGGTGGCAAGAGATAGCCAGGGGGCTTCAAAGGACTTCCCTAGAGGCAGTGTCTAGCCAGCAGTGGAGAGGCCCTAAGAGTTTTTGTTACCAAATTGACTTTGAATCCAGAGTCCATGAAGTGAGGGAAGTACTTAAGACTAATGAATAGTATTTTATTCTGTTCTGGGACTAAATCCAGGCCAGATTGGTTTAAATAGTCATAGATACTAGTTAATAATTAGAACAGAATGAAAAGAACAGAATGAATGCTAACTACTAATTTCCTTCGGTCCTACCCTAAATGTGCTAAAAAACAATTTTTTTAAAGACACTTTTCAAGTGCTTTCTCCACTCCCTTGGCTTACATTCTGTTCTCAATCTCTGCCAATTGAATCTGCCCACCTCTCCTCCGAGACTGTTAAGGTCCCTGGTGATGACATGTTGTTAAATCCAATGACCCTTTCTCTAGTCTTGTCGCACTTGACCTGTCAGGAACACTCAGCTCTGTTGACCACCACCTCCTTTTTTGCATATTTTTAACTTTTTAATTTGAAATTTCTCACACCTAAAGAAAATTTGCAAAAATACTCTAATGAACACCCATAGAGCTTTCATATGGACCCTTCTATTGTTTGCCATCTTACTCCATTTGTGATAGCTCTTTCTCCATAAAATGAGACACATTCTTGTCATTGTTATTTTTGATGAACCATCTGAGATGAGTTGCAGACATTGTGGCTCTTCATCCCTGAACAGGCATCTGTCTCCTAAGAACAGGGAAATGCATCACTGATGCTATTATTTAAAAGGTGGTCCATATCCCAATCTCTTCCATTGCCTCAATAATTGACCTTTACAGCAACAATAAAATTTCCAGTCCACGATCCAGTCCATGACTGTGCACTGAGTTTAGTTGTGGTGTTATTTGGTTTCCTTTCATCTGGAACTCGCCCTCCGCCCTCCTTCGTCTCACGACACTGACCTGTTTGGAGAGTGCAGAGCAGTTGTTTTCTAGAATGTCTGATGCTTCCTAATGGTTAGGTTCAGATGATCTATTTTGGGCAGGAAAGCAATATAAGTCATGCTGTGTTCTTCTCAGTGCTTCACTTCTTGAGGCCCTGGTGTTGCTCAGTCCTGTCTTTGATGAGGTTCATTTTGATCACTTGGATGAATGAAGGTGGTATCCACCAGGTTCCCCCACTATTAAAGGATTTTTTCCCCTTTGTATTTAAGAGGTGGTCTGTGGGGAGGTACTCTGATATGGGTGCCTAATGAAAGATTTTTAGATCCATTAATGATTTTTGCCTGAACCAGTATTGCCAAATGTTTAGTTTCTTACCCTGTCACTCCCTCTATACTTTTTAGTTGGCATTCTACTATAAGAAAGACTTTTCCCTTTTCCTCCACTTTATTTATTTATTTGGTTGCTTGTTTTGCATCCATGTGAATTTATTATTTGTTAACTCAATGAGTTATAGCCATTACTGTTACTATTCATTTCAGTGCTTAAATTATTCCCAAACTGGCCTGTAGGAGCTCTTTTAGGTTGTCTCCTGTGTCCTTTTTGATGTACTAGGCACTGAATATACAAAAGGACAATGGCCAGACTGTAGACAGAAGTAGAACTCTGACCCTTGATCTGTACGGACTACCCCAGGAAGCTGATCCATTATCTATAGTAACTAGCACAGGAAGCTGACCTGCAATCTCTACAGGTCAGACCTTTAGGAAGTCAGACCACTGTATCTAGGAACTGATCCTGGAAACCTACCACTAACCTCTAACAGAGAACCTCAAATAACCAGGACTTGATTAATAACTGACAGTTTCCTTAATTTTTGTCCCTGCTTCCAAATAGGGCCCACCTGAGAAAGCCAAATATGTCTTCCTAACCAATTATATAGGATACCCTGTTTCTATTTAGCTCACCTACGTTATCCCCATGCCGACATCCTCCAATCTGGGCATAATGGAAGTTTCCCTTTCTCCCTTATAAAGTTTTCCCACTCCTCTGCCTGCCTTTGAGTCGCTACCAAAAGACAAGTGATGGTGGCTGACCCCCTTGCTGTAGTAAGCTCTGAAAAACTAGGCTGAGCCTGCCATTTGGGTGATTTTTTTTACCTATTTCCATAGTATCCCCATCATTTTGTTTATTGAGTATTTCTTTACTTTTTGGCATCAGAAGTTCCAGACTCACCCTGTACTCTCCCTGCCCCAGCCCTATAATCAGCCTTTTCTCCACAATGCCCACATTCCTTTTAGTGAAGACTGGTATTTAGAAACCAAGATCTGGGCACTAGTTGTGCCCATTTTTCCTGGGATCTCTATCTGCTTTTAAAACACTTCCTTCTCTAGAGGACAGTGATACCACAATCCCCACTTTGACCTCCCACTTCGTTTGACCAGCCTTCACAATTGCCTTTGCTTGCTTACCCTCCTTTAATCAATCTCGAAATGTTAAAGCACTCCAAGTTTCAGTCCTAAGTCTCCTTCTCTTCTCTAGGTAAGATGTTAAATTCGATTACTTAAAATATATATATACTTACTAAACACCTATGGTTCAGTGGAAAGAACTCAGCCTAGGTGATTGAAGTTCTGGGCTCAAGCCCAAGTATTGTTCTTGCCAATTGTATGGCCAAAGGCAAGTCTCTAGAGCAAAAGCCTTATTTCTTCATGCATAAAAAGAGCATAATAAACACAATAATATAGTATTATAAACCTTTAAGTGCTTGAAATAATGGTCTTGAAATTAAAGAATGTTAAATTGTACCCCTCTCACAGAGATAAGAAAAATGATGGAACCATGACAAAAGGACACAGAGGCCAATCTGATTGAGCTCCCAATGGCCAAAGCTGTGACAACTTGAGAATATGTTAAAATAATACTGGGTTAGAGTCCAAAAAATAAAATAAATTTGTTGGCCCATACTGATAAAAATAAATAGGGAAGAAAAAAGACAAATTCCCCACACAGAAGAATCCCGAATAATTTATATAGATCTTTCTTCTTCAGGGAAATGGAGCATAACTTCCTACTGCTAAGTATGAACTGTGCATAGTGACTTCCTTCCAAAGAGTATAGTGCAGAAAGGGGGAGGGAAGAGTAACTTTAAGTGGAGAAACTGACCAACATATCCTCAGCCAGGTGATTAAAGTCAACAGCAACAGTGATAAGTCATGTATGATATGATGAAAATGACTTTTCAGCACTGTGGTCTTCACCTAAAACCCCAAAACACAATCTAATTCTGAGAAAAACACCAGAAAAATCCCAGTGAACATTCTACAAAATACCTGACAGTATTCCACAAAACTGTCAAGGTCATCAAAAACAAGGAAAATCTGAGACACTTTCACAGCCAAGAGGAACCTAAGGAGACAGGACCAGTAAATGTAATGTCCCTTCAATGGGATCCTGGAACAGAAAAAGGGCATTAGGTAAAAGCCAAGGAAATCTGTATAAAGAATGGACTTTGTCTAATAATATGTCACTATTGGTTCATTAGTTGTAATAAATGTACCACACTAAAGTAAGATATTATAATAAGAGAAACCGGGTATGGGATATATGGTATAAGGGAACTCCGTGCTTTGCAATTTTTTCTGTAAATCTAAGACTGTTCTAAAATAAAAAAGGTTTTTTTTAAAAAGCTCACCTAGCAGTATTTGAAAACGGGTGAATTTTATTGGATAAAAATAATACCTTAATTTTTTTAGATAAAAAAAATTAAGGAACTTGAGAGATTTCCCTGGGATAGCTGATTAGTGGTGAAGATAGAATGAGAATTCAGGTTGTCTTATTACATATCTCATACTAACCTGCTATGGATGGAAGTGTGTCCCCCCTAAAATTCATGGTGAAGCCCTAACCCCCAGTGTGACTGTATTTGGAGATAGGGCATTTAGGAAGTAATTAAGGTTAAATGAGGTTATACGGGTAGGGCTTCAAAATCCGATAGGTGACCTTATAAGAAAAGGCGATTTTTCTCTTCACACTCCCCCTACCACATGCACACACAGAGGAACGGCTGTGTGAGGACCAAGCAGCCAGCTGTAAGGCAGGAAAAGTATGCTCACCAGAAACTGATCCCTGCTGGACTCTGATCTTGGACTTCTTAGCCTCCAGAACAGAGAGAAAATACATTTCTGTTGTTTAAGCCACCACCAAGTCTGTGCTATTTTGTTATAGCAGCCAGAGCAGACTAATACATTACCTTAAAAAGGAATAATACTGTAATTTATGTATTATGTCCCAAGCATTCTTCTGAGAGCCTTACAGACATTCAATCTTCACAATAACTCTGACGGGCATTTAAGTGATACTAGTAAGGCCATATTGCAAAAGAGGTTTAAAAGGGGTAACCTGCCTGGGATCACAGAGATAGCAAGAGTCAGAGGCAGGTCTCCTATTCACAATTATTTTCTGTTAAAGCCCAAATTCTTTCAACCATTCCCCGCAACCTATCTGTGTGGAGTAAAGAGTCATACGCCAGCTCTTTTAGGACAGAGTATCTGCACAAATTACTCGGAATTTTTCTCCATGGGAGACTTGTTTCTTCAGCCCCATTTATTAATTTTGAACTCTGCCTCCATGGTGGGCAGCTTTTGAATTCACTGCTCAGTTTTTTTTTTCCTTTTCTTTCTGAATTCCAGCTATTATTTTCCCCATAGGCTTTTTGGAGTCTCACCCACACATTTGAGGTTTAGGTGACAGTTGAAGACTGAAGTGGCATGGATATGCAGCTTTGGAGGCCTCTCTCTATGGCCCCTTTCCTTCTGGGATTTCCCCCATTCAATTTCTAAGCGCTTTGATAGGCCCAGCATTCATTCTCTGACTCATCAAACCAATATCATGACAGCTTTCTGCACAAGCTCTCTTTGAAATGCCTTAGCGTACCACATAGGCAGAGAGCTACCCTCAACTGTAAAGCTGAATAAATGGATATCATCCAGTGTGATTCCCGTCCTTCAACAAATTCCCTCTAGTTTCTGCCTAATTTTGGTCATTTTCCAGTATCTTCCAATAGTTAACTTTTCCCCTATTTTGTCCAGAGTTTAAAATTAGTATCAGTAAAATAATTTGCACAATACAATCTACTCTGCCATTACCCTAAGTCAGAAGTCTCCTGTTATTTTAAAAATGAAGATAATATCTACCAAAGGGTTTTCTTTTCTTCATGTGAGAATTAAATAGTAATGTATGTGTAAAATGCCTGGTGTAGATAGATATCCAGGAAATGCTAGTTTCCTTCTCTTTATATCTAATTGGCATCTGCTTCCTTTTATTTTCCCTTCAATAGGACTTGCTTTGCTCTTTGGATCCAACCTATATAGGATAATTTCTTTCCCATGTGGTAGCCCACCAGGTGTTTGATGACAGAGATCATATATCCTGTGCTTTCAAATCTCCTTTGCCTTCAGGAACATTCCAGTTCTTTCTGCCACATCTCAGGCCGTTGGTTTTCTGTAGGGAATTTGGAGTCTCTTTTACTATCCTGTTTCTTCATTAAGGAATCTTCTAAGTTCAAGCTCCAGTTCTGGCATTTATAAGCTCTAAAATTTGAGTAAGTCAACTTGTCTTTGGAGTTTCAGTATCTCCATGTGGAAAATGAAATAGTAACCCCTACCCAGTTTGTGCTTTGCAGACTCAAAACACCTTGAACTTCAGCCACTACTGGTGTGAGGGTATGAGAAGAGGTCTCCACAGCCCAGGTTCCCTCCAGCCCTGATGGAGGAGTTGGGGCTCCCTTCCTCAGATTGTGTTGGTGGTAGGGGAGAAGAAGGAAAAGGGGTATTATTACCATAATTAAGTCTCCCTCCACCAGTGAGGACTGGGGCTAGTTTTCTCTTGAGCTGCTAAAGGTCCAACGTCTGGTTGCAAGTTTCACTTTTCTTCCGAAGATCAAACAGCCTAGTCTTATTGAGAAATGCATATTCATCCTCTTGTTATAACTTTGGCCCTATTCTTTACAAAATAGCACAGGTCTTATTATGTTATTGAAGCATTTTTCTTCCTCTTGGGTATCTCTGGAACACTAGAATCAAATAATACATCCCCCAGAGTTTTTCAGTGATCCTGAATTTCTCTGGAAGGAAAAGAATGGTGGTGATTTGTTCGTTCTCCAAATGGTAGAAAGCAATAGCAAAGGTATAACAATTCCTTTATAAACTGTAAGGTCCTTTCACAAGTGAGCACGAGCATCATAACACTTATTATCCAAAGTAGGATACCTTTGAGAATAAAAGAAAGCACAATGCCATGACTGAGGCAGGAGATTGAAATGTATATGCATTGTACTATTATGTGCCATAGGGTCAGACTTCCAATAAAGCGTCCTGATTCTTGAGGAAAAAATGTTAGGCAACTGAATTTAAGTGATATATAATTAAACAGCTCTTTCTTTAGTTTGGGGACTCTACCCCCTTGGTACAGGGGGCTTAGACAATGAAGGGCCTCAAGGGAAAAGGACTGCTGTGGTCACTTTTGTCCGAAGCACATTCTCAGCTGAGGAGGCAAAGACGTGAGCTTAAATCACCTTCTTGCAAGTCAAAGACTCACTGCTCCTCATTGAGCTACATCCTGCCTGGCTCATATCTATCTGTTTACACACACAGCTCCCCAAAAGGTCACTGCCTTCTCCCAGAGGTACTTGCTTTGCATGTAATGGAGCTGCAAAGTGACCCTCCTCTCCTTCTGCTCAAATCAGCCCCAATCCCAGCCCAAGACTAAGTATCAAGCAGAATAGTCAAGAAACATACATGTTATGCTCATCTTGCTATTTTCTGAATAAACCATGCTTTTTCATGCCTTGCACATTTCCATACTGCTATTATTGTGTCTAAAATGCCGTCTTCTTTTCTATCTGGTAAGATTTTACTTGTTTTCCAAGTTCTGAATCAAATATCATGCTCTATGAAAAGCCTTTCCTGACACCCCTCACCCACTAATCTGCTATAGGTATCAGAATTTGTTAGGATTTGTTTCTGCTAATATAATTACCATTTTTTTAATGACAGTAGTTTAATAAGATAGGGCTTTATTTCACTTTCACACAGAAGTCAGAAGATTGGTAATCCAAGGCTGATTGGTGGCTCCTTGATATCATCAGGGATTCAGATTCCCATCTGTCTGCTTTGCAGTCCTCAGAGTATAGCTTCCTTCTCAAGATCACCTCATGGTTCAAGATAGCTTCTGGAGCTGCAGTTATATGTCCCTATGACAGCTGAAAGAAGAAATAGCAGGAGGACAAAGATGAATTCTCCTAGCTAATCAGGTCCTTTTTATGTTAACGTAAATTACTTGAAAAAAAATTTCCGTATATTAACCCAACCTTGAATTCCTTGAATTAATCCAACTTGGTCAAATGCATTGTTGTTTTTACACGTTGCTGGATGCCACTTGCTAATGCTTCAAGATTTTTGCACCTGTGATTCATGACAATGATCTGTAATTTGCTTTTCTCAGTGTTTTGGTCAGGTTTTAGTATCATGATTATGCTAACTTCAAAAAGCAGGTTTCGAAGTTACAACTCCCCCACCCCGACCCCCCTTTTTTTTGGACACTTTGGGACTGCTTATGTAAGATTAGAATTGTATGTTTAGTAGAACGCACTGATAAGACTTCCTGGACCTGGAGTTTTCTTTATGCAAAGACTCTTAACTATTTATTCAAATTTCTTTAATGATTATAGGACTATTCAGGTTTTCTATTTCTTCTTGAGAAGTTATGTTTCTAGGAATGCATTCATTTCCTCTAAATTTTCTTTAATATATTCTTTTTATGTAGTTCTTTCCTTTTACTGTTTCTGCTGCATTCCAGATAATACATTTGGTTCTTGCCTCCATTTCACTGATACTTATATCTTATTTTTAGGCTCTTTTTGGTTCTTCAAATCTACTTGCTCTTTTCTGGTATTTTCAAGCAATTAGGAGACTTATTGATGTATAGCTGACATACAGTAAATGACACATGTTTATAGTATATAAGTTGATTAGTTTGGCCTATGTGTATACCTGTGAAATTATCACTACAATCCAGAAAATGAACATATTTCTCACACACACCCCAAAGTTACCCTAGCCCCCTTTATAACCCTTGTTTTCCTACTTCCCATTCCCAGGCAACAACTGATCTGCCTTCTGCCACTATAATCTTGTTTTAATTTTTTTAGAATTTTATATAAATGAAATAACATCATATGTACTTTTTTTTGGCTGTCTGGATTCTGTCCTTCAATATAATTATTGTGGGAATCATTTATGTTCTGGCATGTATCAACAGTTCATTCCTTTTTATTGCCTAGTATATTCTACTCTATGACTATACAACAATTTGTCTATTCATTCACTTCTTGATGGACAATTAGGTTATTTCCAGTTTTTGGCTATTATAAATAAAGGTGTTATGAACATTGATACTCATGTATTGATATATGCTTTCTTTTCTATTTAGTACCTACAACTGGAATGGCTAGGTTATATAGTAGGTGAATGTTTAATATTTTAAGAAACTGCCAACTCTTTTCAAAGTGGTTCTACCATTTTACATTCCCCTCAGCAGAATATGGGGGTTCCAATTATTCCACATCTTTGCCAATATTTGGTATGGTTATTCCTTGTAGACATTCCAATAGATGTGTAAAGTATTTTATTATACTTTAAATTTGCACTTTCCTCATAACTAAGATGTGTTTTTTCCTAATTGGTCTGGCTAGAGATTTATCAGTTTTATGTTCTCAAAGAGCCAGTTCTTGGTTTCATTTATTTTCTCTGTTTTCTATTTCCTATTTTGTTGAGTTCCACTCAAATTTTTGTTATTTGTTATATCTTGCTTCCTCTGGGTTTCATTTATTCTTTGTTATCTAGTTTATTAAGGTGGAAGCTGAGTCCATTGATTTGAGACCATTCTTTTTAATATAAGAGTTTGTTATAAATGTCCATCAAGTTTTAGCTGCATCTCATAATTTTGATATGGTACATTTTCATTTATATTTAGGTCAAAATACTTTCTGATTTCCTTCTATGTTTCTTCTTTGAGATATGGATTATCTGAAGTGTGTTAACTTCCAAATATTTAGAGATTTTCTATGTATCCTTCTGTTATTGATTTCTGATTTAACTCAGTTGTGGTCTGAGAACATATTTTGATAACAGTTAATTCCTTAAAATGTATGAGATTTGTTTTGTGATCCAGAATTTGGTCTATCATGCTGACTGTTCCATGTGCACTTGAAAAGAATATATTTTTCTGTTATTAGATTGAATGGCCTATAAATGTCAATAAGCTGGTTGATAGTGCTTTTTATATCTTTTTATATCCTTACTGATTTTCAATCTATTTTTATAACAGTTATTGAGAGAACAGTATTGAAGTCTTTGGCTATTATTGTGGATTTGTCTATTTCTCTTGAAGTTCTATCAGTTTTAACTTCATATATTTTGTTGCTCTTTTTTATTAGATGCATCAGCACTTAGGATTAATATATCTTCTTGATCAGTTGCCCCTTTTATGATTATGAAATAATACTCTTTACTCCTGGTAATATTTTCTGTTCTGAAATCTACTTCCATATTAATGTAGTCACCCCCAACTTTCTTTTGATTAGTTCCATTTTATTTTTAACCCATTTGCATCTTTGTATTTAAAGTGGGTTTCTTACAGGCAGAATATAATTGAATCTTGTTTTTTTTAATCTCACCTGATAATCTCTGCCTTTTAATTGAATTATATAGACCACTTATAGCTTTAGCCTTTTTATTTAAATACTGGATTTAAATCTACCATCTGTTTTGTTTTCTATTTCTCCCAACTGTTCTTTGTTACCTTATTCATCTTTTTATGCCTTCGTTTGAATTAATCAGGTATGTTTTTATGTTTCCTTTTATCTCCCTTGTTGACCTATTAGCTGTAAGTCTTGTTGTGTTATATTAGTAGTTGCTTTAGGGTTTATAATATACATCTTTAACTTACTACATTCTACCTTCAAAAGGAGTACTACTATACATATAGTATAATAACCCTAACATATACTTCCGTATCTCCCCTCCAAGCTTTTGTGCTACTCTGGTCATACATTGGACTTCTACACCATACCTCACAATGCATTATTATTACATTTTACTTGAAACAGTCAATGATCTCTTCAAGATGTTTAAATGATAAAAGTTATTGATTTCTACCTTTTATAGAGGTTTCTCTCAGGTCATCTCTTGCTTTTCGGTTGCTCTTTCTCTATGCTGCTCTGAGCTGTTTTTACCGTTTTGCCCCAAGCCTGGATACAAAACCTTCCATTAATTCCCCCAGAGACATTCAGCACAGTAAAGGAGTGTGGGATGCTTGGGAGTGGTGAGAAACATGTGTAAATCTAACAAAAGAGAAGAAAAATTTAAGTTAGGTATCAAATACACCTATTCCTAGGGTCCATCTGTGATATAATGAGTTATAAGAAATATATATTTGGTCTTCATCCACAATTCCTGAAAATGCTTCACAGCTATAAGGGTTAAATGGGCGTCTTGTTATGTTAATGGGGAGTCTTTTGGATCCCACCCAAGAGTAGGGACTAGTTACCAGGGGACCAACTGTGTTATCCAAGGGTGGAGCTCTCAGCCCCAACCTTCAACCCCTGGGAGTACAGAGGGCAGAGGGGCTGGAGGCTGAATCAGCCAATGGCCAATGACTTAGTCAGTCATGACTATGCAAGGAAGCCCTCACAAAAACCCAACGGGAAAAGCATTTTGCTCTTTCTCTCTTACTCCCTTTTTTGCATCCTGCCATTACTTGCCGTGCTTGCCCAGAGCCCCTTTGGGAAGAAAGCCTGCCCAACCTCAAAAGGGCTGTCCCATGTTCTGCATATTCTTGCCTTCCCTTTTCCCCATCATGTGTTTGGACCAGTGCTGGACACTTGTCCCAAGGCCAGCTATGAACCCATCAAACCATCTTACTCCAAAATTTAAAAGAGTCAGTACCTAGTCATTAGTGATGAGAACTTGAGTGGAAATGTCTAGTTGAAGGTAGAGTAGGTTCCATATACAATATCCCATGCATGCTGAAGTTATAGGGAGTAGAAGCCATGAGGTAGCAGAGGAAACAGGCTAGTAGGAGAGGAGTACAAACAAGAACTGTGTGTCCCCTGGAAAAGAGAGGAGAGACTCCATTCTTAATATCACTGACCCAAGTTGCAGGCTTAGCTGTGCTCTGTGATGTCCCCTCCATGTGATGAAGACTGTGATTTTCTCATCCAAACTGTACTTTTCTTGATTTTTTTTCAGTGTGGTAAGGTGCTCACCAAAAAGACTACATCTCCCTGTACAGTAGGAATAGCCGTAGTTCAAGTCCTGGCCAAAGAGATATAGGTAGAAGTTGTTGGGTAGAACTTTCTGGAAAGCACTTTCAAAGGGGGAAAACAGCTGGGATGTACTCTTTGCTCCCCTCCCGCCACACACACACACTACCACCTTCCTTCTAACTGCCACCTGAAGTGCAGAGTTGATTGATGGCTAAAGCCCCAGTTTAAGGATGGATGCCTTGGCTAAGGATGGAGGAGCAGAAAGATGGAAGGGGTCTGAGTCCCTGAAGACAGTCAAGCCGCAATACTCACCTGAGATTGCCTACCTCTCAATACTATTAATGAGGAAAAAAAACCAAGAACCACAACTCTTCACACCAACTTTGCTCCATTGAGAGCTAGAGGCAAATGGCAGTACAGGGCCCTTGTACAGCCAAACTCACTCAGCGAATCTTCCATGCTAAGCATATGTTGGCAGCCCATGGGCGGAGCACGGGCTCTCTCTCCCTGGGGTCACTGCCTTCCAGGGCCTATGCCCGCAGAAGAGGCAGAAGAGCAGATGCTCACCACTAGTGCAAGAGCAGAGCTACTTTGTCAGTGGCTACTTAACAGTATCAGAGTGGCCATGTGGGGCGCCCCTCTTTGGGGTCTCCAGGTGGTTGTGTGAAGAATCCCTTCCTGGGGCCTCAAGCATCCATGCTTATGGGCAGTGTCACCATTATTCATGAGTTTTTTAAATGCATCTGGGAATAGTTTCCTGTAATGGTCATCAGGCCTTCCTTCACTGGTTTATAGGAGGAAGGATGGATAGGGTGGAATTCACAAAAGTAGAAACTGACATGATGATCTGGTATTGGAATACCAGCAATGTGAGATGCCTACAGTTAATGATAGAGAAGAAACTTTTGAAGATGGTGAGAAAAAGGTCAGTAAATAAAGGAGCCTCCTTGACTCAAATCCTAAGAACGCATGGCATTTTTTTTTAACCCTTTATAACTGAAAACTTGTGCATCTTCAGACTTAATGGCTGCTGGGTTCAATGGCTTGCATAGTAAAGTAGGTTTATATAGGCCCCTCAGAGATGGGACAAAATTGTAATAGCAGCTATCTGAAATAGAGAAAGGACACAATCCCACCAAAGATTAGATGATGAGGACTTTCTACTACAGGACATGAAAGAACTTGTGGGCCATAAAATGCTAAATAAATAAATGTTTGAGATTTAGCATGGAGTATAGTTAGAATCATTAATAGCTGTTCATCCTTTTTGATAAAACCTTGAGGTTTTGCAGTAATACACCTTGAATATGTAATATTAAACTTTGAAACAATCTTTTCATAATAAAATAGTAAAAATTTTTAAAACAAATTTGCTGGAAAAAATTGGCAGCAACGAATAGGGTTGACAATATGCGGCCATAAAACAGCACATTCCACCATAAGCATATGCCCTAGAGCAGGGGTCAGCAAGCTTTCTCTGAAAAGGGCCAGATAGCAAATCCTGTCAGCCTTGCAGGCCATGTGGTCTCTTTTCCAAGTATTCAACTCTGCATTCATAGCGTTAAAATAGCCGTAAATGATATCTAAACAAATGGACATGGCTATATTCTAACAAAACTTTGTGAGAACAAATGATGAGCCAGATTTAGCCCAAGGGTCATAGTTTGTCAAGTCCTGCTAGAGAAACTCATGCAGAAGTGTACGAACACATTATTGCAGTGTTGTTTGTAATAGCCCCAACTGGAAACAACCCAAACCCAAATGTACAGCAACGAGGAAATTCAATAACTACATTGTGGTGTGTGTAGCAATGGAGTATCAAAGAACAAATCAAATTCTCTGTGTAGACATATAACAACATTCTTTTAAGATTCATGAATGAATCTTTAAAACAAAATGTTGAGCAAAACTGGCCAGACACAAAGGAGTACATCATGTAGTGACATTTGATTTGGTAAAGCTAAACTACCTGGTCTGCAGGAAAGCTGTCAAAGAAAGCAGACAAGTGATTACAATGCAAGTCGGACAAAGAGAAGCAGCGGTGACCAGGAACAGGTTCAGAGTGGGCTGTGGGTGCTTGCGAACATCCTAATTCTTGACTCAGGTGATACTTACACAGATATTCACTGTTTAATATTTTACAGAAACTGAACATTTAAGTTTTTATACAAATTCAAACTTATGAGTTGTATATCTTTGAATTTCGTTAAGAAAAATGTGAGCTTTTTAGTACTTTCCATCAGTAAAGTGCTACACACTTGTTAAGTGACAGATGTTAAGAATATGATGTCTAGGTCTCTCTGGGATGAAAGGTGCCACTCACGGTTTTTATTTTCTGTGTAAGAACAGGCGCCTGATGCCCTGTGTGCTGGGAGCTTGGGAGTTGTATGAACCAGTCAGGAGCACATCAGCTCTGTATGCATGTACTTTTCCATGCATGTAACATCATTTCTTAGTAGTTCGTATGCCTTTTATTTTGTAATCTGCAAAATACTAATGTGCAAACCCTGGAGAAATTGTCTGCAATGTTCTTGTAAGTGAAATCAGACATCGACTCCATAGTACTGTGGAGTAGTTGGGGTCTGCGGCTGTCTTCCCTCTTACTTTAAAAATATTATGAAATTGAGAAGTGCTATCTTTGATAGTGTCTCCTGGGAGCAGAGCACGTGATGAACAGACTTCCACCGTGGAAGAGATGGGTGAGGAGGTTAAGTAAATTTTCTTTGTGTAGTTCCCATTAAACTTCAATCAGAGTTACAGAAAGAAATTTCCTCCAGGCAGCTGCAAATACAGGTATTGGTTTGACTTTAATAAAAGTCATAACTGATCTCTCTCAGGTCTCTCGTGGAATGAGCTCAGCAGAATTCAGGCAGGTCCTTGAGAGGGAAAGCGCCCACTTAAACATCGCATTATCCTAATAATCCCATTCCGGAGCTGCCGTCCCATTATTTTAAAGGTCTTCATTTGCAAATTGTGGTATTTGAAAGTTTTCTTTTTACATTATTGCAAAATGCAGCGTGGATCTTTCTGAGGGCCCTTCTGAGGGCCCCACACCTATTTACATGCTCCCTCTGCTGCTGTCCAGTGTAGGACGGCATTGTGGGTAGTCCAGGGGCCCTGATGCTTTGCATTGTTTCCTTGATTAAATCACTTATTTAAAGTGATACCTACTTTGGAGGCAAGACTGATTTTAATGAGAATTGTTAAGAAAGAAAAAAAAAATCTGATTGCTAAGAACAGCCCTGGTCAGAATGGAGACACGTTGTTGCAAGACATAAGTAACACACTGTTGCAAAACACAAAATCTCAGGCATTCAGCAGTTAACCAACAAATCTTTTCAGGACACCTACTATGTGTCAGGTGTTATTCTAGGCACTGGAATAAAGCAGGTATCAAGGTAGACAATGTATTTATTTACAATCTAGTAGGGAGACACATAGTGAACAAATGAAGAATTAGGTGATTTCAGATAATAAGATACAAAAAAATGAGACTGGGTAATAGACAAGGTGATGATTTGCGATAGGGGCACAAGTGTTGGCAGGGTGGTCCCTTCAGAAGGTATCATGTGGATTGACAACTACCAGAAGGAGGCACTCATACAAATATTTCAAGGAAAGGGGGTTCTAGGGAGAGGGTATAGCAAGTGCAAATACTTAAAGGAAGACAGTGAGAAATTCAGAGCTGCTGGAGTGTCCTGAACGGGGAAAGAGGGGTAAGAGATGTGTCCAGAAAGGTGGGAGGGACCAGGTCCTGCACAGCCTTCTGGGCCATGATAAGGTTTTAGATTGTTTTGTACCTGCAAAATCTCTTTGCTCTTTTAATATGTAATTAAGTATTTTTTAGGATAATGTTTGGCTCTCTTTTTGGGATACAGAGATACTTGGGTTGGGGCGGGGGGAGTGGAATGTAAAGTGGCTCCGGCTCCTGGCTTTGCCACTTCACTTTGCACAACCTTGCGTAAGTTTCCCCAGCCTCGCATGTAAAATGGAGACACCTGCACCCACTTCAGGCCATGGTGACTATTAAATGTTGGTGGAAATGCCCCACCCAGTGTCCAGACTCGGGAGGCACTTGGTAATTTTTAGAAGAATCTTAATCCAAATAACCCTGGGGCCTACTGAGCCTCTGGGCAGGCCTTTTTCCAGTAAAAATTCATTGTTGAAAATGAACATCAAGAAAAGTCTGAAAATGTTAGCAGATCTTGGGCGGGCAACCTGTTTCGTCTGGGCTCTGCGGCTTACTAACCAAATGATCCCATGAAACTGACCTTCAGTTTCCAAATCTGGAAAACTGGAATAATCATCATCATGATTCTGTCCTTGCCCTCCTCACGGAGCTCTGAGGGCCCCCAGTGCAGTGCTGGGTGTGAACTTTGCCTGGGTGAAGCTAGCTGCTGGGCTCCTTGGCCAGCGCTTCGTCTCCATCCCAGGAAACAGAGGGTAACTGCTAAGACCTGAGTACATGTGCATCGCTGCTGTAAGCTGGAGGAGGGCGCAGGCTGTCCCCTTCAGGCCTTTCCTCAGTCATCTCTTCTACTGAGATTTAACTAATTCATTTATGAATTTTCTTAGGATGCTCTATAATCTATACTCATCAGATTTAGGATGACTTCAGTCTCATTCCTTGTTCAAATGTGCCCTCTTCTTTGAGAGGGTAAGTGCACCCTCCCTAATGCAGAAGCCACCTGCCCCCACCTCCTTTCTTCATTCCCCCTTCCCTCCCCTTTCTTCTTTTTGCTGAGGAAGAGCCAGCAGACTTTGACTCTGCGCCCCCAGGAGTCTCATCAGAATTGCATAATAACCCGGGTCAACCCAGTCTACAAAGCAGGCGCTTGTCAGTGCTGCAGGGGGCCAGCCTCTCTGATTAGAAGTCGTCTTCTAGGTTCAGAATTGCATTAGAAGCTTTGGCCTCGCCTCACCTCTGCCATTTGTCTAGGCAAAGGGATGAGGATAAGAAAGGCATGACTAAGTCCAGGTGGGAATGAGGGGCTGCTGGGAGAGAAGAGAGCTCAGGACAGAATGAGTGGAAAGGAGGTCCTGCTGGCGAAGGTGCAAGTTGGGGAGAGTCGGAAATGCTCCAACATGACATCAACAGACAAATGTATTTCTGTCCAAAGGGACAAACACAGTTGGGCCCTATGAGCACTTGGGTGCAATGCGGGAGGAGGAGATGTAAATATAGAATCAGCTGATCTGGGTTTTGGGTTTTGTTTTCTTGTTTTTCAGTTCTTGCTGGCCTGGGTTCCAAGTCTGTTTCTAGAAGTTCTGGGAATGAGGATGACCGGGGAGTCGTGAGGCAGGACTGTGGAGCGGGACAGGGGTCTCTCTACCAGGGCAGCCTGATAACACATTCTCCTATATGATAGGTCAGCTCTGTGAAGTCTTGCCCATTATTCTCATTTATAGGTCAGAAAACTGTATCCAAAGGGATTAAGGATTTGTCTTCTGGGACTCAGTTTATAAAGGCAGTGCCTCTACTTAACTCAGGGGGCTGTAGGCCTGAGTAGGCAGCAGGCTGAGACACCCCAAGAGGTCCTCTCATCCACCCTCAACACCAAGCCCACCTTCTCCACCAGCTCCCTGCACCTCAAGAGGGAAGACTGAGAGTCCGGATCCCAAGGAATGGTGCTGACTGCTCCTTAACTGATGGGAGGAAGAACAGACCCACAGCTCTCTGCTACTTACATGAACAACCTGTACTCATTAGGAAAGGCATTTGTTCGCGTCTGCAAATCCTTTTATGAACTAGAGTCCCTATCTATGCTGAAAAGCCCTGCCTCAAAGCTTCTTACTGATGGTAATCACTAGTCACTTACTCTTTTGTGAAGCCCTTGGGTCCAACAGAGCACCTTGCTGGGGTAGTGCCTGCAGGCCCAGCGCTGCCCTGCCCTTCTCTCCAGCACCTCCTGTTGGGAGCGGGAAACCAAACAGTTGGGCTCCAGAAGACACCATCAGGAGGCCCCAGTCTGGTCTGCAGCTTGCATTTGTTTGCCATATAAAATACAGGTGTGCCAATTGGGGCATACCTAACTAAAAATTATGTGTTGTTTATCTGAAATTAAAATTAAATTTCATCTGGGCATCCTCTATTTTAATTTGCTAGATCTGGCAGCCCTCCCTGCCACCTGCTGCCTGGCCCCTTCAGATCAGGGATGATCACTTGAGGAAGAGTGCCCTTCCTATGCTTATGGGTTCCAGACAGAATCCATGGGGGTTAGGTGGGCACAAATATAGGTCAATGCCCAATCTATGCCAGGGTCCTCTGGATACTGTACATATCCTAACTCATTTTAATCCCTACCACCACCCTCAAAGGAAGGTGTTCTTAGCCCATTTCACAGTTGAGGAAGTGGAGCGTCAGAGATTTTTCTTAACTTTCTCCTATCCAAGTACTCACCAGGCCTGACCCTGCTTGGCTTCCGAGATCAGACGACATGGGGCTCATTCAGGGTGGTAGGGCAGTAGACATTCACTTTCTCACGCTTACTCCAGCCTAAGTGGCCAGACTGAGACTGAGCCCACATCTATGGCATCTAGAGGGGATGGCCCTGAGACGTTAGCCCTCAGCCGCTGTTTCCTCTGTGCAACGGGAGGTGGTCATAATGGCACCTACTGTACACAGAGGATTCAATGGGACGCTGACGTGTTCACCTGAGGGCCCGGTGCACAGCAGGACTCAGTACCTGGATGGTGCTGGGGCTCATTTACAGCTTCCACCTTTGGTACAGTGGAGGCTGTCCAGTTCCCACAGCAAAGCCACTGTGGCCTAGAAGTTTCCATTTGGCAGAAGCCACAGTCTTAGGGATGTGACTGAAGTCCAGGAAGACTCTGCCTTAGCTTGTGGGGCCGCAGGTCCTTTATCTCAAAGCACCTGCTTTGTGGTCTATACAATGAGGGATAATTGTGCTCGAACCTCCAGTGTGTGGAGTGATGAGTTAATAGTACAGAGGGGCCTCTGAAGGCCCAAACCCATGGTCGGTCCGAGCTGTGCGTGAATGCCTACATCACCACCTGGGCATCCCCCACGCTGTGCCCTCAACCACCAGTGGAGGGCCTCATTGGAGGTTCTGGGCAGTGAGACCTGGTCCTGAGGGAAGGACCGTGCTCCTCAGTTTCCCATCCAGGTGGTATTAGGTACTACTGACCTGAATGTGGCTCCCCTCCCACCTCTGCTGTGATCCAGTGTCTGACTGGACTTCCTTTCAGAACCTGCATGTGGCTCTTCCCAGGTAAGTTCCGGCCCCTCTCCAGTGAATGGATCAAGTCTAGGTCCCAAAACCCTTGTCAGCACATCAGTCTGGATCATGCTAGTTGGGGTTCCAAGATAACACAGGTGAGCAATTGGAAAGAGTCCCAGGAACCAGTGTTCTAAATGTCTCCTCAGCCTTCTTTAGAAACCCGTGAAATGTGTGGTTTGTGAAGAGGGTTGAAAACAATTCTGTGCCTAAGATGCATTTCTCAGAGGGCTTCCAATTCTTCCAACAGCTACAGTAACTGAACATCTGGTTGCTGAAGACATGAGAGGGGGCAGGAGAGGTAAAGGTAGGGGTCCTCCCAGATCTCCCCTGAATGATTAGCAGGTTAAATTACAAATGGCATGGAACTAGGTACACAGGTAGGTAGGTAGGTAGGTGTTTTCTTAGCACAGGTGTCTAGAGGAAGCTTAAGCTCTAGAGTGCTGTGACCATGGCTATCTTGGTCACTGTTATGTCTCTTGTACCTAGATCAGTGTCTTGTATGTGGTAGATTCTCACTAAATATTTGTTGATGGATAGGTAGATGGATGGATGGATAGCATCTAACAGTCAGGTGCACGGCAACAGTTTAGCACACAAAGAGCCAGGGTGGCACTCTGAAGGGAGTCAAGAGCAGCAGTTGTGCAGCAGACAATGGCGCACTGGAGTCCCCTGTGCAGGCCTGGCGGTGAAGGATGTAGGTGGAGGGATTTGGGCCTGGCACCAAAGCCATAAGGAAGATACCCTGTTTGTCTGAGCTTCCAAGCTCTCAGACAACATCGAGGCACATTTTCCATTGTCACCGATTTTGGAAGACCAACAGCCTTGGTGCATTCTTGACTCCTTTCTCTGTTCATATCCTATGTCCTATGTGTAAAAACCCTTTTGACTCTACCTTAAAAGTACATGCTCAATGCAATTACGTCTCTGTAATTTGTTTCTATCTCAATTCAAACCACAGCATCTCTCAACTAGACGGTTAATAGCTCCTGTCTTCCTGTTTGTCTCCTTGTCCCTGACACCTACTCCCCGTACTGCAGCCACAGTGATGCCTTTAAAAAGTGGGATCGGATCACGTCACTCTTCTGCTCAGAACCTTTCAGTGCTTCCCACTCCCAGACCATTCAGAGTTTTAATGAAACAAGTCTTTACCGTGGCCTTCAGGGCCCCCCATGCCTGGACCCCATTCTCTTGCTTAAGTCCCCCGTACTCACTGCTTTCCTGCTGCCTGGACTGCTGGGTATTCCTCAGACATGCTGGTGTGTTTCTCACCTTAGGCATCTGCGCTTGCCCTGCCTTCTGCGCAGCCATTTCTAGATGGCCCGGCCCAGCTCTGGGGTCAGCTGGGGATGGTATTGTACTTGATGCTTCTGCCCTCCCCCAGTGAAATCCCTCTTTCCAGCCTACTGGTCTTTTGGACCACGAGCTGGCTCTTCACCTGGCCAGGCCTGCCTGGGGCATGCTCAGGTCCTTGCCAGGAGAAAAAGCCAGTAGCCGTCAGTGACTCGAGACCTGGGGGAAGGAATTAGAGAACAATTTATATATGGTTATGTAGGTTGTACACTGCACAAGGGCACAAGTCAAAATGGCCAGTAGGGGCTGGAATCCAGCCTGAGGGCTACTTGCCAAGTTTGCCAAGTGGCGCACCCACCAACAAGGCTGCATCCTTCCAGAGGAAGCAGTGATCTCCCTGGGCAGCTGACTCAGCTAAAGGGGCTGGCTGGGTGGGAGGAAGAGGACATCAGGTGGGAGGCCCAGAAGGCAGATACCATGCCTGAGTCCTGATCCTGGGACTAGTGGGTGCTGGGTGGGCCTAGCACTGGGAAACCACCCAGAGGCAGATGCTATCTGCTGCAAAAGACCTGCCACTCTCAGCCTCTAACTATATACGCTATATACTGTGAGTTCCCACTAGACCGGGGATAGAGGCAGCCTAAAACTTGCTCAAACTTAGTGAAAGGCTGGGAAGACTATAGACCTTTCTGCAGAAAAGGACACACACAGCTTTAATGTTATCCACACAACTTCCAGGGACCCACCCCACCCCCTATCTGTGGCTATTAAGTACCCCGGGTAATCCAGGGTGTCTCTAAGAGTCCTCCCAGATCAGGTGCAAAATCTAAGCAACATCTAAACACTCCAAGCAAGCACCTGCTCAGTGACAGCTGCCTCCACAGCCACAGCAGCTGTGCGGGAAGTGGAGCTGCAGGGATGGACAGAGGGGTTAGAAAAACACATGGGAGGGCAGCCATGCAGGGCTGGGCCCTACTTGACCCAAATGGCCAGGGACTTCGTAGGGAAGTTCTTCCCCTCCCTGCCTCCTGACCTCAGAAAGGCTGTTCCATCCCTCTTGGCAGAGCCCTGGCTGCCTCCTCCTCAGCACAGACAGGCCCCATCACCAAAGGGCCAAGACAATTAATTACCCACCATCATGGTGCCGTTTAGCCTTCAATTTTCCTGACTACCACAAGGATTAACTCAATCTGTGAGACTTCACTGGGCCATTTAAGGGAGCATCATAACTCTTTCTGTTCCCCAGAAATTGTAACCCGGACTCGGTTTTGTAATGCTAATTGCCTTATCTTCATAAATTCTACAGTCTTACATAATTTACCCGCATTGTAGCAGGATTTCCCAAGAATAAAAAAGCAGGTGCCGTCAATGGTAATTTGAATAAGAAAAGACATGTTAAGTGGTTCTTCTCTCACTAGTAATAGAAATTAATTAGCTTTGAGCGGCTTTGGAGGTTTTTGCATTTTTTGCTGTAACCCGTTATGTTTTCTAATTGTATGGAAAGAAGGTTTGATTTGATCACATTATTTGGTGACGGAGAGGCCTCTGTTTGGAGTCAAAGGTACAGGAAGGGTGGCAGCCAGAAGTGTGGGAAGTCACGGGAGAAGTGCAGAGAGTGTGGGCTTTGCCTCCAGATCAACATGAGTTCTGAGCCACGGTGAGCCCCTTGCTGGATCTGTGACCCTGGGCAAATCACTTCCCTTCTTTACACTTCAGCTTTCTCATCTGTAAGACAGGGGTCACCAACTCCCACTGGAAGGGAGGGACAGAGTGGAGCAGTTGGGAGCATCAGCTCTGCAGCTGGACATACTCCACTTTGGAGTCTGAATCCACCACTTATTTGTTCTTTTCCAGTTAGTGACTTTAGTTCAAGAAACATAAAACGCCACTTCAACTGGCATAAGCATTACAAAGATGTATTATCTCCCAGGAGAACACTAGAGCTAGGCAAGGGGCCGGGGGCATACAACTGAATGATCAACATCATCAGATATCTGTGTCTGCTTTCTCTCATTCCTCTGCTTTATCCTCATTCTTCATCCTAATGTCAGACCCCCTCCCCTGGCAAGGAATACAACTTTCCTGGTTCACATCCAGTGGAAGAAGGAGGGAGCCTCTCCCCATCTCATGGGACATAAATCCTGTGGAGCCTGTCTGGGCCAATTAGTTAACCTGTCCATCCTGGAGCAGTGACTGACTCCAGGACAAGGCCTCCCATGGACTGTTAGACTAACTGAAATCTACATCCACAGAGCTGGGAAGGGGTCTACTTCCCTTAAACCATGCGTACACTACCCAGGGTAGACACACACTGTAGCTGTAACTACAAGGACTTTGACAAGTGACTTAAATGCAAGCTTGGTTTCCTTGTCTGGAAAATGAGAACAATCAAAGTACCACCTCCTAAGGTTCTGAGGGTTTCCCAATACAGATCTAAAGCCCAGTAGGCCCTGTATACATTTCTAATTTCTTCCTCCTGCTTTCTTTTCTCTTTCCTTGAAATCCTTTCCTTGGTTTCCTTGAAAGAAATCCTGCAGTAGGTTATTCAAAGCAACTGTCTGGGCTTTGGAAAGACTAAATGCAAAGGAGGAGAAGGACAGGAGAAATAGTTTCCTTGAATATATTCTCCAGAGTTAGCACTTTTTCAACCACAGGAAAACTCTAACTAAGGGAATATGTTGCCAAACAGAATCAAGGGGCTGTAAGTATAATGAAAAGAACCATCGTGAAAGCAGTCTTGAGACAGTGGAGAAGGTAGTTAAAGGTAGGTCTGTTGTTATACTTGCTTGTCTGTTGTAATACTTGCTTACACCAATCAACGTTGCACTCCCTGCCCCAGCTCACTCCCCTTGGAAGTTCCCACGGAGTCCTGGCTCCAAATCATGGCAAGTCAGGTGACAAGCAGGTCCCTTAGCTAAGGAATTGACTTGGAATCTCTATTTCTATTGATCAGAGTTATAGAGACAGAAGCTGAAGGGTGACTCTCCAATCCACCATTTGAAGCCCCTCATGGACCAGCTTTAAAAACCTGAAGTCCAGAAATTACCAGACTGGACTAAAAGGCAAGGAGTTTCTGTCCACAGTGCATTTTAAAGACCCAGATAGGTTGAAAGTAAAAGGACGTGAAAAGATATACTGTGCTCTTTCTTCTGTAAACAGTGAGCATATGAAATCTGCTGTGGCTGTATTAGTATCAGACAAATTAGACCTCAAGATAAGGAATATTCTAAGAGATAAAGGGAAATATTTCATAATGATAAAAGGGTTAATTCATTAGAAAGATGTGAGTGTCCCAAATGTGTGTGCATCCATTAATGGATCCTCTGAAGAAATGAAGCAAATATTAGCTAGCATAGTTACTCTCTCAGTAATTAACAGAACAATTAGACAAAAAAAAAACTCAATAAAGAGAAAATTGGAGCAACAGTATCCATCAACTTTACTTCACATTTATAGAATGCTATACCCAACACTTGCAGAATATGCATTCTTTTCAAGTGCACATGGAATATGCTGGACCATAAAATACATTCCAATAAATTTCAAAAGATTGAAAACTTATGGAGTATGTTCTCTGACAACAGTAGACTTTAATTAGAAATCAGTAACACTAAGATGTTTGGATATGCTCCAATTAATTCAAAATTAAGCAATGCACTTTTAAATAACCAATGCTTCAAAGAAGAAATCACAAAGGAAACTATAAAATAGTTTGAACTGTATGATATAAAATACACGTATCAAAACCTGTGGAATGTAATCAAAGCAGCACTCAGAGTGAAATTTATGTGTGTGCACATGTGTATTTCAATTATTATATTGGAGAAAAAGAAAGATTTTTAAATAAATGATCTAAGTTTCTGCCTTAACAAACTAGGAAAAGAAAATTAATAAAAGTAAATGGAAGGAAATTATAAAGGTAAGAGTAGAAATAAATGAAATAGAAAGAAGCAAAGAAGTCAGAAAATTAACAAATCAAAGTTAATCCTTTGGAAAGATTGCTAAAATTGAAAGAAAACCCTAGCAAGACTGATCCGAAAAAGAAATTCAGAGGATGCAATACTAGGAATAAAAGAGTTATCACTACAAATGCTATAGATGCTTAAAGAAAAACAAAGCACTATTTGCCAACAAATTTGACACCTTAGGTAAAATGAACAAATTCGTTAAACACATCCAGAAACAAAACTTATCAAAATTGACATAAAAAGAAATAGATAATTGGAATTGGTCTTGTTTACTAAATAATTTGAATTTATGATAAAAACCTGCCATGAAGAAAACCCTATACCCAGATGATTCCCTGGTGAGTTCTATTAAACATTTAAGGAATAAATAACATCAGTCTTACATAAATTCTTTCAGAAAATAGAGGATGGAACAATCCCCATCTCATTTTATAAAGCCAGCATAACTCTGATACCAAAACCAGAAAATGATATTCCAAGAAAAGAAAGCTGCATATCAATATTTTTCATGAAGACGGGTGCAAAAATCCTGAAAAAAATTTAATAAATTGAATCTAGAAACATACAAACAGGATACTGCATTAGAGGACAGGAATGCCAAGTTGACTTAACATTTGAAAATCAATGTAATTCACCACATTACAAAAATAAAGGGGAAAAACAATCTTAATAGATGTAGAAAAACCTTTTGAGAAATTCAGCACCCAATGAGCTCACAGAAAACTTCCTCAGTCAAAAGGCATCATAAACAAGAGCAATGGGAGCAACAGCAAAAACCCACAATGAGCACCATACTTAGGTAGACACTGAACAGTTGCTAACTCATACTAGAAATAAGGCAAGGATGTCTGCTCTACTTCTTTGCAACTTTGTACTGGAGGTTCTAGCCAGTTCATCAGGGAAGAACAAGAAATAAGTATTGGAAAAGAAGAAGGAGCTGTCTTTATTCGCCAGTGATATGACTGTTTACGTAGAAACTCTGAGAAATAAAAATGTTAAAACTACTCAAACTAATACATTAATGTAGCAAGATCACTAGTATACAAGGTGAATATACACAAATCATTTGAATTTCTATATGCCAACATCAAACAGAAAATTTCACTTATAATAGCATAGACCCACCAGATATCTAGGAATAAATTTAGCAAGGGTATATGAGCTATTTACATTGAAAACACAAAAGAATAAATAGAAGAGATTGAAGAAGACTTATGTAAATGAAGAAATATACCATGTTTATAGATGGGATCCTCAATATTGTTCAGATAATCTATTCTCCCCCAAATATCTATAAATACAATGAAATCCCAACCATAAATCCAACATGCCATTTTTTAAAAATGAAATTGACAAGTGATTCTAAATATACATATGAAATTGCAAAGGATCTAGAATAGCCAAAACAATCTTGAAATAAAGAACATAGTTGGAGGACTTCACCTGATTTCAAGACATAAAAGCTTATAATGCTACAGTAATCAAGATAGTGTAGTGTGGAGATAAAGACAGTCAGGTCAATGGAATAGAATAGTGAGTCCAGAAATGGATTTATATATACAATTATTTGAATTGTAACAAAAACACCAAATAATTCAATATGGAAATAAAAGTCTTCTCAAAAAATAGTACTGGAAACAAATGGAAAAACATATGAAAAAAACTAACTTTGACTCCTATCATATACCATACAGAAAAATTAATTTGAATGGATAATAGACCTAAATGTAACAGCTAAAACATTGAAGTGTCTAGAAGAAAACTTAAAAGATAGTCTTTGTAATAGAGTGCACAAACATTTTTTAGCATATAAAAAGAACTAATCATTAAACGTAGTAAGATAGGCTTTATCAAAACTTCAGATTTTGACTCTGCCATAACTAAAATGAAAATAAGCCACAGGATGAGAGAAAGCATTCTCAATACATATGTCTATCAGCTAGATAAGGAAGTCCTAGAGATCAATAATAAAAGGACAAATCACTCATAAAAATAGGCAAAATGTTCAGATGTACACCTCATAAAAGAATATATATGAATGAGTGAAGCACATGAAAAGTTGCTCATTATCATTAGTCACTAGGGAAACACATTAAAGCTACACTTGATGCCACTGTACACCCACTAAATGGCTAGAATTAAAAAGGTAGAAAATATTGACGAGGATGTGAAGCCACTGGAACTCTCCACATTGCTGATGTGGAGTGTAAAATGGAGAGCTGTTTGGCAGTAGTTAAATATACACTTAACCTATGATCCCGACATTACACTTCTAGGTAGTTACCCTAGAGAATTGAAAACATGTGTCTTCTAAAAGACCTATATGTGAATGTCTTTAACAGCGTAATTAATAATAGCCCCAAGCTGGAAACTACCAAATACCCATTAACAGATAAATGGATAAATAAATTGAAGTATATTCACAGGATTGAATGCTGGCCAACAATGAACAAGATTGAACTACTACTGCTACATAGTAGAGCATGGATGAATCTCAAAAACATGTTGAGCAAAAGAATTCTGATTTTTAAAAAATTAATCTCTGGTAATAGAAATTGAAGCAGTGGTTGCCTAAATGGACAGAGATTGCTTGGATGGGGAATTCGTGGGACTGTTTACGTAAAGGATATGTCCTATATCTTGATAAGGGTGGTCATTACATGGGTATACATATTTGTTGAAACTTATCAAATTCTGTAGTGGGAATCTCACTCACTGCAGCTCACTGTAGATAAATTTTACCTTATGGAGAAAAACCAAGATGATCTGGTTATGGAGAATGGATTCGAGGAATGGTAGAGTGGAGAGATTCTGGGAAAACAGTCAGGAGGCTATTCAGTAGACCAGGAGGGAGATGAAGTTGCTGGGAATACAAGTGGTGGCAGTGGACTTGAAGAGAAGCGAACAATGTTAAGCGATATTGAGGAGGCAATATAGGCGGGGCTTAGTGATGGGAGGAAGTAGGTGTGTCTGGGGCTATTCACAGACTTTTGGCATCACTGGCTGAGAATCTAAGGAGCACCCAGTTGTAGGATGAGATCACATTGCAGAAGAATAAACTCCCTAGGATGAAGCTCTGGCCATGTCCCTTCCCTGATGACTCTCCTCTAGCAGCTCTCCTGCCTGCACAATACAGTCCAAGCCCTGTATGATCTGGACCCTGCTGACTTCTCTAACCTCAGGTCCCCTAACACGCCATCCTTCCCTCCTTTTCATTTCCAGAAGTGGTGTGTCTTTTCTTGCCCCTATGCATTTCCATTAACTAAACCTTCTGCTTGGCAACCCCTCAACTTGAGTGATGTAGCAATCCTTTCTTTGGGAATCCCATTCAGTGTGTGCCTCTAGTACAGGAATCTTTTTAGTGCAATTTTTGCTTTACACATCTGTCTTTCTCAATAGATTTTGAATGCCTTGAGGATAGGATTATTTCTTATTTAACTCTGGTATTCCCTATGCCTAGTGTCGATAATGTTGAAAGAATGGATAGTTGGTGAAGGGCCATCATTTCCGTCTTTGCACTCACCATTCATTTTGCAAGACCTTGTTAAGGTACAAATAAGTTCTTTGCAAAAGAAGAGAAATACCGTATCCTTTAGGTGGTGGCAGATGACATGATAAGGGGCATTTGGCCAGAAAGACCGTATGGGAGTGATTTCTTTGAAGTGCTATGAAAGGAAAGCAGTCACAGCTACACCCTGGAAAGTGAGGCTACCATGTAGTGTGTGGGGGGGGGAGGAAGAACACCCCAAAACACACAATCTGTTTATAACAGTATCAATAATAAGGTGAGGTTGAAACCAAGTAAATGAAGCCACCTTTGTTAGACACAAGGAAAGTGTGAGCTAGAATATTTCCTTTCCTGAAGATCTTTAGAAGTAGAAGAAATGTTCTTACTAGATGCTCTTATTTTCTGCCTTCAAAATGCAAATTATCTTCCTCTCTCTTCACCGCTTCTCCTCTGGCTCCAGCTCTTATCATCATTCACCTGAAATACTGCAATAGCCTGCTAGGTCTCCCTGCTTCCAATCCATCTTAGTCTCTAGCCACCAGAGTGATCTTTTGCTAATACAGGTCTGATTATATCTCCCCCTCCTAAAACTTCACACACTTACATCCTATAGGAGAAAGTCCAAGCTTCTTAAGATGACTGTCTCGCCAATGGGTTTCAGCCCCGGGCAAGTTCGCTATGGATTCAGTGTGACCAAAGAAATTGACAGCAAAACGTTCTTTGGGGTGAAAGGGTTTATTACCTGGCTTGTTCTCCTGGCGGTAGGTCGAGCCCTAGCATCTCTGCCTCCGCCCAGAGCACTGGGCCGAGCTCTCTATATAGCGCAATAATAGCTTATTGCCTAAAGGTGTGGAAGCGGCAGCCCAGCAACAGGCCAGTTACATCATCAGGTGGTTTAAGTTCAGTGAGGATCCTGGCCGTAGGAACCCCAACTTCCCCAACTCCACCCCTCCAGGATTCTAGTTTAACAATCTACATGCTTTCAATCTTGTGCAATGGTCCCTGTGCAAGAAAGCTGGAGCACTGTAACCAGACTCCACCATAGCAATAGAGGATAACAACAACTTAAGAGATAATAAAAATTAAGATACAGCAAGATTTTGATACAAAAATTATAATATTCCTCAAGCCAGAGGAGGTTTCTAATAACAAAAATTATAATAATCCTCAAGCCAGAGGAAGTTCCCAATCCACAAAGACTTCGGGGGCAATAGGACACGTTTTAATGTCACCAACATAGGTATATCTTGTCCCTCAGGTAGGATGCATGCAAGAGAGTGGTCCTGTGATAGGACTGTAGCAGGAAGGGGGTCCCTTCCAGGTCTAGTATACCATACTTTTACTCCTTTCCCCATGGGGGTTACTGAAGGGTCTATATATAGTGCTACTGGAGGTGCATGCACTGGCCACAGTGATAAAACAAAACTCCCTGGTAAGATGCTCCTACCTTCTGGCTATTCAGGATATACTACTGTGACCTTTGGCGGCCACTCTCCTGTTATTCCAGGAATACACAGGAGGCCAGCTTCCAGGCCTTGTCCCCAAGGTGCCAGGAGAGCCAGCTATCATTGGTCCATGTGTCGAAAGGTCCAAGGCCACATCCACTCAATGGGGTCTCCGGGATTCAGCGCAGTTGGTGCTGGCAGCAAAATGTTATTCTGGTGGCCGAACCTCGGCTTCAGTGATTCTTCCTTGGTTTGTACTTGCAGTTGTATAGAGGAGGCAGCCATGTGTGTTAACATGTCTACAGGACTCAGAGATCCCTTTCGGGGTCTCTCATTCAAACGCCATAGCATGGTCCATAAGTGGACTAACCATCCCCACAGACTATTGGTATCTGACTTTAGTCCGGATTTTAACAAGCCATTGTGCCTCTCTATCATGCCTGCTGTGGTAGGATTGTATGGCACATGAAACTTCCACTTGATTCCTAGCTGTCATACCCATTTCTGCAGTGTATGTCCAGTAAAATGGGTGCCCTGATCATTCTCAACCACCTGTGGTCAGCCATAGGCAGCAAAGAGATGCTCCAAGCCTCTTTTGGTCGTCTGTTGGTCTGCACAATGGGTAGGAAAAGCAACCAGATGTCCAGTAGCTGTGTCCACACAAGTCATCACATACCAATATCCTTCTGACACAGGTAGAGGCCCGATATAGTTTATCTGCCACCTGACGAGGGGTATAGGCCCCTTAGCTATTGTCCCATGTTGCTGTGGAACTCGGTGTAAGTCCCTTTTGGAGCATAAGACACACTCCTGCTGGGCTCTACTAACTTCTTCGAAGGTCAAAGGCAAGCCCCACTGACAGGCTACAGCCCACATTGTCTTTTGCCCTGCATGCAACAAATGCTGATGTAGCCATCGGGCTACATCAGAGGCAAGCTTTCCTTCTAACATATCTGGGCCAATTTATCTGCCTCATCATTTCCTGGGGATGCCAGTGGCAAATGACCTGTCACATGATATACTGTAATTATTTTAGTCTGACCACAGGCCCATAAGTCTTGCCATAATTCTTTCCCCCAAAGGGGTTGGTGACCAACCAGCCAGTTGGCATGGTACCAGGTTGGTAGCCACAGGGTCAAGCCCCGATAGACAGCCCAGCTGTCAGTGCAGACAACTATAGGGGAGGGCTCCTTGCTGATCACAAGCCACACAGCCCATAACTCTGCCCATTGGCTGCTCTTCCCCTCACCATCTTCCATCCATATTGTCTCAGTCCTTGGATGGAAAGCTATGGCCCTCCATTTTGGGGGCTGGAGCCATCTGTGTACCATGTATCTTCGGGTATAGGGGCTCTTCCTTCCCGATAGGGACTGTCTGCTACTAATGGTTCAAAAGCAAGTTCTTCCTGCTTTTCACTAGTATGTGTCACCGGCCCCAACAAGCATTGGAGTTCTTCACTCAAGGGCTACTAGAGAGGGCACTACGCTGCTATAGGTAAGCACCCCACTTGGCTAGTGTGGGTATTTGTGCCACATCGCTCCTTGGCTTTTGGGTCCAGTCTTGTACCCACCCCAAGATAGGCTAGGTGGTTGGTTATTACCTTTATAGGGGCCATTCCAGTGATGGGTTCTGTAGCCAGCAAGGCATGATACATGGCAGCCAGTTGTTTTTCTATCAAACTGTATTGTACCTCTGCCCCTTTCCAGAGTTGTGACCAGAATCCAGTGGGTTGGTGAGTTCATTCAAGCCGCTGCCAGAGACCCCAGCCATAACCATCTTCAGTGACATGAACATCCAGCTCACAGGGCCTTGATGGGTCTATCACACTCAAGGCCTGCACAGCCTTGACTGCCCGTTTTGCTGTAGTAAAGGCAGATGCACATGTCTCATCCCAGTCCCACCTGTCGCCCTTTCATACCAGCTGGTATAAGGGCTTCAGAATTTGTGCCAACTGCAGTATAAACACTCTCCAGTAGCCTAGAAGACCCAGAAACTCCTGTAGCAATGCTACAGTTGTGGGGGTAGGAAAGGCCTGGACTTTGTCTATAACTGCTTCTGGTATAAATTTGGTCTTACCCAACCAGACGACCCCCAAGAATTTAACAGACAAACCAGGTCCCTGAACCTTGGTGCTGTTCACAGCCCATCCTTTCTCCTGTAAATGTTGCAGCAGTCTAGGTGCTACACCTTCTAGATCTGAAAGAGAATCGGACGTGAGCATGACATCATCAATATAATGGTACAGCCGCACCGTTGGTGGTTTCTCCCATGTAGCCAAGTCCTGGGCTACAAGTCTATGACAGATGGTGGGGCTGTGGAGGTATCCCTGTGGGAGGATGGTGAAAGTCCATTGCTGTCCTTCCCACATGAAAGCAAGCTGTTCCTGACTTTCCTGCTCAATGTCAATGGAAAAAAAGGCATTAGCAAGATCTACCACATAATGGCATGTTCCTAGTTCATGGCTGAGGGTATCCATCAAGCCTGCAATAGAGGTGGACAGCAGCATGCATAGGGGGTATGACCTTATTCAGTTCTCCATAATCCACAGTCATATGCCAGGAGCCATCTGGCTTTTTACTGGCCACATTGGGGAATGGAAAGGACTATGGGTGAGCTTTATAATACCCACCTTTTCCAGCTCCTGGAGAGTTTCTGCAATCTCTTTATGCCCTCCAGGCAGTTTGTATTGTTTGGTGTTAGTCACCTGCCGAGGCACAGGCAAAGCTATGGGCGTGTGCCTAGCATGTCCCCTCAGAACTGCCTTCAGCACACATACTCGCAGTCTGAACTCACCTGCAGTGTTCTGCAACCATAGACCCTGCAGGATATCAATCCCCAAAATATACTCAGGAATAGGAGATATATACACAGTATACTCTTTTGGAGGTAGATGCCCTATTCCCAAAGGGATTTGGGCTTTTTTTACTCTGATGATAGCCTTCCCTCCTTATCCATCTATGATAGTGAGGGTCCCGGGGAACCGCTCAAGGTTACCATGAATCAGTGAACATTCAGCCCCTGTGTCCACCAGAGCCAGGACACATTGTATGTTCACTGGGGACCAGTGGATAGCTATTTCAATATGTGGCCTCCGGTCCCCTCCTGGTCCCTCAGGGCAGATACCTTGACATTTCCCTCAGTCAAACCGTGTTCCCCAATCACCTTCCTGTGTGGGCTCAAGTGAGGTTGGCTCGTTCTCCAGCAGGAAGTCTTGCAAACACACAGGCCAGACTCGTGGCTCTCTCTCTGACCTATGCCTCTTTAGTTTTAATGGTTGGAACTGCTGCTCTGGTTTCAGCTGTTGCCATAGCTCTAGTAAGATCCTATTTGACTTTCCATCTAATTTTCTTCCATCTACTCCTGCCCCTATTAAATCAACCCACATCTGGGTCCTTGTAACCTTCATAGGGCCTTGTAAATTCTTCTTGTGAGTAACAGGTTTTATTTCTTTCCGGATTCTCATTGCTTCTGCCTCTCCTAAATCTGCTACTGTAGGTGTCACCTCGTTTATGGGCTGCCCTAAGTGAGGGGAAAGAATGGCCACTAGAGATACAAAGAGGGATGTAGGAACTGTTTGAAGTACAGTATTTCTTATCCCAGTAGTGAAAATCCCTTCATCTGGGTTATAATTCTCTGGACTATAGATGGCATTTCTTCTGCCTAGCTCTCACAGCACCTGTTGGAGCTCAGCATATGTCTGCCATCTAACAGGAGAGGATGGCAGATCACCCGGATTGGGCCACACAGCACGAAGTGCAGTCATAAGCCAATCGAGGAGGGGGTGAATCTCTGGGGTGTGATGTGCATTTTGTAATTGCTGCCTCAAGGCAGACTGCACTGCCAGGGAAGACAGCTTTCCCATCTCTGCTCTTGACAGAACAATTCCATCCACCCCTAAGACCCACAGACCCAGGAGCCAAGCTGATATTGACTCCGAGGGCTTCTGCCTAAACCAGGAGCCCAAATCCACCAGCTCAGCCTGAGTATAGGGGCGGACCATAGAGTGCTCCATGACCTGGGGAGGGGGCTGCTCCTCTCCTTGGGGAACTTTCAGCTGCTGGGTCTTTATTTTCTTCACAAACACGGGGCATGCTTTCAATAGAGGAGGCACCAGTGCCTCCAGCACCACCCCTTCATCCTTCCCCAGCTGCTCCATTTCTGGAGCTGATGGCACCTTTCTCTCCCCTCCCCCGAGTGCCTCCTCTGCTACAACCTTTACCTTTTCTACTGTGCCTCACAGCAATGCTACCTCTGTCTTCAGATGGTCTCTTACCCTTAGCTCAATGCTTTGCAGCTGATGTTCTCATGCCACCTCCGCCTGTGCTTTCCTCAGGAGTTCGTCTTTTTCCTTGATGGCCTCTTCCTCCTTTGGAACACCTGGTAGCGCTGTTGTTTCATCTCCAGTGGCACCTTGCTGCCAGCGCTCTCGTGCTGCCTCCTCCCGCATCAAGGCCATATCCTTCCTCAGGGAATCCACAGAGGTTTGCAGCTCATATTCTCTTGCCACCTCCTCCCACATCAATACCATTTCCCTCCTCAGGGCATCCACAGAAGTCTTCAGCTCGCGTTCTCATGCCGCCTCTTGCATCAGTGCCATTTCCTTCCTCAGGGAATCTACTGAAGTCTACAGCTCGTGTTCTTAGGCTGCCATTTCTTGGGTCTCCTCTGTAGACCTTTTTAAGACTGTGAGAAGCAGCCGATCCACAGTCCCCGCTGCCTCACGGGCACTCTGCTTCTCAAAGGATCTGATTACTATATCAAGAGCCACCTCTACTGCCTCAGGTGTCACCTCTACTTGCCTCCAGTCCTGGGGTGGGGCCCAGTCCTCTAGGAGGCAAGCCACCTCAGACCACATACCCATTGGGGGACAATCCACTGTTTCCCCATTCACAGGAGCAGCCCACTGAAGTATGCCTCCCATAAGGGCAGCCTGTCTTTTTCCTTGGTCAACAGTGAATCCTGCCAGCTATGCCAGTTGTCTTGCCAATGGGTTTCAGCCCCAGGCAAGTTCACTATGAATTCAGTGTGACCAAAGAAACTGACAGCAAAACGTTCTTTGGGGTGAAAGGGTTTATTACCCGGCTTGTTCTCTGGCAGTAGGTCAAGCACTAGTGTCTCTGCCTCCGCCCAGAGCACTGGGCCGAGCTCTCTATATGGCGTAATAATAGCTTATTGCCTAAAGGTGTGGAAGTGGCAGCCCAGCAACAGGCCAGTTATCATCAGGTGGTTTCAGATCAGTGAGGATCCTGGCCATAGGAATCCCAACTTCCCGACAATGACCCAAAGGGGCCCTTCACGTCAAAGGCCCTGTGCCCCTTGATGGCTGAACTTTCTGCAGTGCTGTCAGTGGCCACTGCTTCCGGTGGGAGGTGTGCCCGAAGCACAGAGATTGGAAACGATCCTAGCCACTCTACTGTTCCTGCCGTTCTTTTGAGATGTTGTGTTCATTTTTACTGGTGAGTAACAAATTACCATAAATTCAGCAGCTTCTAACAACATACACTTTTTAGCTCAGAGTTTCTGTGAGTCAGGAGGTTGGGTGTGGCTTAGCTGGGCTCTCTGCTCCAGGATCTCACCAGGTTGCAACCAAGATGTTGGCTGAATTGTGTTCTCATCTTGAAGTCTGACTGGGAAAGGGTCCGCCCTGAGGCTCGCCGCAGTTGTCAACAGACTTCTGTTACTTGAGGCTGGAGGACTGAGGTCCTCTACTCTAACTAGCGGCCTAAAGCTCTTGGCCACGTGGGTTCCTCGGCAGACAGTTCACAACCTGGGAGTGTGCTTCTTCAAAGCCAGCAGGAGAGAGCAAGGCTGCTCACACAACCATGATGTGCTCATGGGAGTGACAGCCCATCGTCTGTGCCATAATCTACTGGCTAGAAATAAGTCACAGAATTCAACCACTCTCAGCCATGGACACCAGAAGACAGAGATCATTGTAAGGCCTGTCCACCAGAGGCCGTGGACTTTTAAGCTTTTGATCCTTTGCTCATGCTGTTCCCTTTCTCTGATATGCCGTTCCCCTGATCTCCTGTCCCTGCTGTAGAGGAGCAAGCTTTGCACTTGCCTTACTCAGTGCTGGTTCTGGACCCACCTCTACAAGATGGAAACTGGATGGGTGGCACCCTCCGAGAAAACAGATGGAAAAGCTGTAGGTCAAGTTTGCCTCTGCCCTTTAACCTGTTTGACTTTTGGAGAGATATAGGTTCTCTCCCAGCCTCAGTTGCCTCACTGGTAAAATGGGGAAAATGACATACTCCATTGCGTAAGGTGTCTGTGAAGATAAGATGAGGTAACATATGTAAGACGCATGGTGGAGCGCCTGTCACACAGGAACCCTCAATAAGAGTTTTGTCATATTGAAGATGAGTCCTGGGTTCAGCTGCTTGGAGGCATGTCCCAGTGAGTGGAATGTGCCTTGGGAGCGAAGGACAATGTCTCTGGGTGGGGGTCCCCTCCTCTCCCCAGGTCCTACCTCTGTATGGTTTATAGAAATGACTTATCCAGACAGCAGCCTCCTCCTGCTGTCGCTCTCCACCAGGCCGGCCTCTCCCCAGCTCAGCAGCAGTCAGCACTGCACACAGGGTCCCTCGTGGACTTCACCAACCGTCTCTGGGGCCTGCTTCCTCTTAGGGGAGGCAGAACAGCCAGTGTAACCCGAGGACAAGTGCATCTCCAGCCACAGCTCTCAAAGCCAGGCTCCCTGGGGGCAGAAGCGGGGCACCATCCACCTTTTCCATGGCTGCCTCCAAGTACTTTGAATTTCATTAGGGCAATTATTTCAAATGGAATTAAAAGGGTTTAAAATTAGACCCTAAACTCTTAACAATTAGTGACACAGCGACCTGCCATCCACAGAGCCACAATAGATCTATGTCGATTGGTACATGAGCACAATGCCAGTCTCCAGATTTGCATGCACTATTACAATAAATGGCTTTTAATAAAATGAATATTCTTAATTACCGCTGCATTAATAAGCTGCAAATTAGTCATCATTAAAGGCCCCACGGTCCCTACCTACCTCCCCGAGAGTCACCGGCAGGCTTCACCAGCTCAGCTGCTCCTGTGATCTCTTGAGTTTTCCTCTTGCCTCTTCAGAGATTCCAGTCAGGGAACATGCCCCATATTGGCCTCAGAGGTTCGAAGGCTGGGTCGGGTCTGTGTGGTCCTTCTTGCCACCCCAGCCTGAGGTTCTCAGTGCTTTCTAAACCTGGGACATACTATACCAGCTTAGGACCTTCAACCATCTTGATACATCATTTATTCACCCCATTTTCCATTCATTTATTTGTCAGGCACCACATCAGAGATACAGAGAAGATATCCAGCACCTGCTTAAACCTCCCTAGGAGCTGGGGGCAGGCCCTGCTAAAAGGCCTTCAGTATAGGAGGCTGACTTCGGAGGTGCTGGGCTCCACCTACCCACACACCCAAGGAATGTCCAGCCAAGAGAGAACCTGGAGGAATGTTGTCTTGGGCAAGAGCACTAGACTTGCAAGGCTGATATCTGCTGCCAAGTCCCTGTGGGAGCTTCAAGTCCCCTGCCCTCCTGGGCCTCTGTTTCCCCATCTGCATGGGGAAGGCATTGGTCGAGGCCAAGGGCCAGCACACTTTTTCTGTAAAGGGCCAAATAGTAAGTATCTTTGACTTTGAGGGTCAGGTGGTCTCTGTCCCAACTACCCAACTCTGACACACTGGCAGGGACTGAATTTGGCCCATAGGCTGTGGTTAGCTGACCCCTGGCCTAAGTAAGTGATAAAAGCCCCTGCAGCTCCAGTGTTCTAGGAATCTGTAAAAGGGCTTTTCTTCCCTGGGAGGTTGGGGGAAAGCTTTGGGTAAGCTTTCATGGAGGTCACATAGACCACAGGGCAGGATGTTCCATCGTGGAAGGTGATTTGTATAAACGTGACAGAGGGTGTCCGTTCCTTTCTTATTCCATATCACACCCAGCAACACACACACACACACACACACACACACACACACACACACACACACACTAGTGGGCTACGTGGAAGGTGATTTGTATAAACGTGACAGAGGGTGTCCGTTCCTTTCTTATTCCATATCACACCCAGCAACACACACACACACACACACACACACACACACACACACACACACACACACACACACACACACACACACACTAGTGGGCTACAGGATGGCCTCATGAGATACCAGATGCTAATCCCTGGAACCTGTGAATGTTACCTGTCTCATAGTTTTTGCCAATGTGATTAAGGTAAGGATTTTGAGCTGAGGCAATTATACTGCATTAACCAGATGGGCCCTAAATGCCATCACAAGTGCCCTTATAAGAGACAGGTGGAAGGAAAATAGATCCAAAAGAGAAGGCAGTGTGAAGATGGAGGCAAGGATTGGGATGGTGGAATGGAAGTACAGGCATAAGGACTGGTAACCACCAGCAGCTGGAAGGTGCCAGGAACAAATTTTCTCCTGCAGCCCTGGAGGAAGTGTGGCCCAGTTGATACCTTGGTCTCAGCCCCGTGACCTTGAATTCAGACTTCTGGCCTCCAGAACTGAAGGCCAGCAAATTTTTGTTTTTCTACGACACTGAGTTAGTGACAGTTTGTTATAGTAGCCATTGGAAACTAATGCACACACCTTTCCCCTACAGGAAGCACTGACATTCCTCATGGTGAAGCTCTGAGGAATAGCCACTATACTTTGGCTAGTGGGAGAAGTCATAGTAATGATAACCCTTTACACAGATTCCTGCACTGTGGTTTACATTTCTAAAACACTTGCCCACGCATAGGGTAGCCCTGTGAGAAAGGTCTCTATTCCACAAAGGAACGACTGGGCTCCAGAAATGTGAAGTGTTTTGCCCAAGGTCACTCTTATTAGTAGGTGTCCGAACCAGAACTTGAACCCGGATCTTTTGATTTCAAGTCTACACTACGGTCCAAGCTGAAGGTTATGTTAAACACACCAGCTGCAAGGAAGCAAGGACTGTGAGAAGGCTGGAGTCAAACTGCAATTCAGAAAAAGAGATCTGTTAGAGTGGAATAACGTTCTGTTGGTCCCAGGTAATGCCTGGCTCAGGTTCAGGCTCTGATGAGGACTTACCATGCATCCAGTGTCCTGTTAGTTGTCAGACCCCATCTGAGAGCAGCTTCTTGCTGGGTACTAGCAGATCTACCAGGGGATCGGACCCACCCAGGAGCTGGGGCTTTTGTGAGTCCTGAAGGCAACTCTTCAATTTCTCTTTCCAAGCCATTTGTGAAAATCCCAAACAGCACTCTGATAAATGCCAGAGAGGGGGGTGTTCTGCAGCCAGCCAGTCCAGCATTCTTGTCTACCACACCACAGCTGGAGAAATCAGATGCGTTGATACCCTTGTAAATGGGAATGTGAGGGGCCCAAACCCAGCCAGAAATCCCTTGTTAAAAAGTGACACCCTGCGTGGGAGGCTGGTTATCTAGTTTGCAACCAGAATCATGACTGCTGAAGCAGGGAAGTTCACCAGCCCAGATATTTATTTATTATAAAATCCAAATGAGTACTTTAACTCAGGATTCTCACGAAACCACAAATATATTGACAGACTGATGGAACAACCCACAAAAGGAAGGCATAATGTATATAATTTATTATACACTAAATTCAAGTACATTTATTTCCAATAATCACAAATTATATATAGTGTGGTGTTGGAAAGTTGGAGGACTGATACCTGATTTCAAGACTTATTATAAAGCTATAGTAACCAAGACAATGTGGTATTCACATTAGGATATAAAGATAAGTCAACAGAAGACAATAGTCAAGAAACAGACTGATATCTATATGTTCAGTTATTTTTTTGACAAAGATACCAAGTCTTTTAGCAAATGAAACAACTGGGTATCCTTATGGGAACAAATAAATAAATCTTGTGGCCCTACCTCACACCATTAAAAAAAAAATTAACTTGAGTGGATCGTAGACCTAACTATATAACCCCAAATCAGATACTACAAAACAGAATACAAAAAATATTTTGTCCTTGGTTGTATATATAGTTTTAGTCAGGGTTCTCTAGAGAAACAGAACCAGTAGGATATATAGAGACATATATAAGCAGAGATTTATTATAGGAATTGGCTCACACAGTTATGGAAGCTGATAATTCCCACAATCTGCCATCTACAAACTGGAGAACCAGGAAAGCCAGTGATATAATTCAGTGCAAATCCGAAGACCCAAGGATCAGGGGCTGCTAGTGTTAAGTCCTGGGGTGTAAAAGCCCAAGAACCAACAGCTTTGATGTCCAAGGGCAGGGGAATCTGGATGTCCCAACTCAAGAAGAGAGAGAGAATTTACCCATTCTTCACTTTTTTTTAAATTTTTAAATTTTGGTATTATTAATGTACAATTACATGAGCAATATTATGGTTACTAGACTCCCCCTATTATCAAGTCCCCACCACATACCCCATTACAGTCACTGTCCATCAGCGTAGTGAGATGCTATAGAATCATTATTTGTCTTCTCTGTGTTGTACAGCCTTCCCTGTCTCCCTCCTCCTACATTATGGGTGCTAATTGTAATGCTCCTCTTTCCCCCTTATCCCTCCCTTTCCACCCATCCTTCCCAGTCCCTTTTCCTTTGGTAACTGTTAGTCCATTCTTGGGTTCTATGAGTCTGTTGCTGTTTTGTTCCTTCAGTTTTTTCTTTGTTCTTATACTCCACAGATGAGTGAAATCATTTAATACTTGTCTTTCTCTGCCTGGCTTATTTCACTGAGCATAATACCCTCTAGCTCCATCCATGTTGTTGCAAATGGTAGGATTTATTTTCTTCTTATGGCTGAATAATATTCCATTGTGTATATGTACCACATCTCCTTTATCCATTCATCTACTGATGGACACTTAGGTTGCTTCCATTTCTTGGCTATTGTAAATAGTGCTGCAATAAACATAGGGGTGCATATGTCTTTTTGAAGTTGGGCTCCTGCATTCATAGGGTAAATTCTTAGGAGTGGAATCTCTGGGTCAAATGGTATTTCTATTTTTAGTTTCTTGAGGAACCTCCATACTGCTTTCCACAATGGTTGACCTAATTTACATTCCCACCAGCAGTGTAGGAGGGTTCCCCTTTCTCCGCATCCTCACCAACATTTGTTGTTGTTTGTCTTTTGGATGGTGGCCATCCTAACTGGTGCAAGGTGATATCTCATTGTGGTTTTAATTTGCATTTTTCTGATGTTTAGCAATGTGGAGCATCTTTTCATGTGCCTGTTGGCCATCTGAATTTCTTCTTTGGAGAAGAGTCTGTTCAGCAACTCTGCCCATTTTTTAATTGGCTTATTTGCCTTTTCTTTGTTGAGGTGCATGAGCTCTTTATATAATTTGGATGTCAACCCCTTATCAGATATGTCATTTATGAATATACTCTCCCATACTGTAGGATGTCTTTTTGTTCTACTGATGGTGTCCTTTGCTATACAGAAGCTTTTTAGTTTGATACAGTCCCACTTGTTCATTTTTGCTTTAGTTTCCCTTGCCTGGGGAGATATGTTCATGAAGAAGTTGCTCATGTTTATGTCCAAGAGATTTTTGCCTGTTTTTTTCTAAGAGTTTAATGATTTCATGACTTACATTCAGATCTTTGATCCATTTTGAGTTTACTTTTGTGTATGGGGTTGGACAACAATCCAGTTTCATTCTCTCACATGTAGCTGTCCAGTTTTGCCAACACCAGCTATTGAAGAGGCTGTCATTTCCCCATTGTATATCCAAGGCTCCGTTATCGTATATTAATTGACCATATATGCTTGGGTTTATGTCTGGGCTCTCTAGTCTGTTCCACTGGTCTATTGGTCTGCTCTTGTGCCAATACCAAATTGTCTTGATTACTGTGGCTTTGTAGTAGAGCTTGAAGTCAGGGAGTGTAATTCCCCCTGCTTTATTCTTCCTTCCCAGGATTGCTTTGGCTATTTGGGGTCTTCTGTGGTTCCATATAAATTTTAGAACTATTTGCTCTAGTTCATTGAAGAATGCTGTTGGTATTTTGATAGGGATTGCATTGAATCTGTAGATTGCTTTAGGCAGGATGGCCATTCTGACAATATTAATTCTTCCTATCCATGAGCATGGGATATATTTCCATTTATTGGTATCTTCTTTAATTTCTCTCATGAGTGTCTTGTAGTTTTCAGAGTATAGGCCTTTCACTTCCTTGGTTAGGTTTATTCCTAGGTATTTTATTCTTTTTGATGCAATTGTGAATGGATTGTTTTCCTGATTTCTCTTTCTGCTAGTTCATTGTTAGTGTATAGGACTGCAACAGATTTCTGTGTATTAATTTTGTATCCTGCAACATTACTGAATTCAGATATTAGATCTAGTTGTTTTGGAGTGGATTCTTTAGGGATTTTTATGTACAATATCATGTCATCTGCAAACAGGGACAGTTTGACTTCTTCCTTACCAATCTGGATGCCTTTTATTTCTTCATGTTGTCTGGTTGCCATGGCCAGGACCTCCAGTACTATGTTGAATAGAACTGGGAGAATGGGCATCCTTGTCTTGTTGCCAATCTTAAAGGAAAAGCTTTTGGCTTCTTGCTGTTAAGTATAATGTTGGGTGTGGGTTTGTCATATATGACCTTTATTATGTTGAGGTACTTACCCTCTATACCCATTTTGTTGAGAGTTTTTATCATGAATGGATGTTGAATTTTGTCAAATGCTTTTTCAGCATCTATGGAGATGACCGTGTGGCTTTTGTCCTTCTTTTTGTTGATGTGTTGGATGATGTTGATGGATTTTCGAATGTTGTACCATCCCTGCATCCCTGGAATAAATCCTACTTGATCATGATGGATGATCTTTCTGATGTATTTTTTAATTTGTTTGCTAATATTTTATTGAGATTTTTGCATCTATGTTCATCAGGAATATAGGTCTGTAATTTTCTTTTTTTGTGGTGTCTTTGTCTGGTTTTGGTATTAGAGTGATGCTGGCCTCATAGAATGAGTTTGGGAATATTCCCTCCTCTTCTACTTTTTGGAAAACTTTAAGGAGGATGGGTATTAGGTCTTCACTAAATGTTTGATAAAATTCAGCAGTGAAACCATCTGGTTCAGGGTTTTTTTTCTTAGGTAGGCTTTTGATTACCAATTCAATTTCTTTGCTGGTAATTGGTCTATTCAGAATTTCTATTTCTTCCTGGGTCAGCCTTAGAAAGTTGTATTTTTCTAGAAAGTTGTCCATTTCTTCTAGGTTATCCAGTTTGTTACCATATAATTTTTCAGAGTATTCTCTAATAATTCTTTGTATTTCTGTGGTGTCCGTAGTGATTTTTCCTTTCTCACTTCTGATTCTGTTTATGTGTGTAGACTCTCTTTTTTTCTTGATAAGTCTGGCTAGACATATATCTATTTTGGTTATTTCCTTGAAGAACCAGCTCCTGCTTTCATTGATTCTTTCTATTGTTTTATTCTTCTCAAGTTTATTTATTTCTGCTTCAATCTTTATTATTTCCCTCCTCCTACTGACTTTGGGCCTCATTTGTTCTTCCTTTCCTGGTTTCATTAATTGTGAGTTTAGACTGTTCATTTGGGATTGCTCTTCTTTCCTGAGGTAGGCCTGTATTGCAATATATTTCCCTCTTAGCACGGCCTTTGCTGCATCCCACAGATTTTGTGGTGTTGAATTATTGTTGTCATTTGTCTCCATAAATTGCTTGATCTCTGTTTTTATTTGGTCATTGATCCATTGACTATTTAGGAGCATGTTATTAAGCCTCTTTGTGTTTGTGGGATTTCTCATTTTCTTTGTGTAATTTATTTCTAGTTTAATACCTTTGTGATCTGAGAAGCTGGTTGGTACAATTTCAATCTTTTTTAATTTACTGAGGTTCTTTTTATGGTCTAGTATATGATCTATTCTTGAAAATGTTCCTTGTGCACTTGAGAAGAATGTGTATCCTGTTGCTTTTGGATATAGAGTTCTATAGATGTCTATTAGGTCCATCTGTTCTAGTGTGTTGTTCAGTGCCTCTGTGTCCTTACTTATTTTCTGTCTGGTGGATCTGTCCTTTAGAATGAGTAGTGTGTTGAAGTCTCCCAAAATGAATACATTGAATTCTATTTCCCCCTTTAATTCTGTTAGTATTTGTTTCACATGTGTAGGTGATGCTGTGTTGGGCACATAGATATTTATGATAGTTATATCCTCTTGTTGGACTGACCCCTTTATCATTATGTAATGTCCTTCTTTGTCTCTTGTTACTTTCTTTGTTTTGAAATCTATTTTGTCTGATACAAGTACTGCAACTCCTGCTTTTTTCTCCCTATTAGTTGCATGAAATATCTTTTACCATCCCTTTACTTTCAGTCTGTGTATGTCTTTGGGTTTGAAGTGAGTCTCCTTTAGACAGCATATAGATGAGTCTTGTTTTTTTTATCCATTCAGTGACTCTACATCTTTTGATTGGTGCATTCAGACCATTTACATTTAGGGTAGTTATCGATAGGTATGTACTTATTGCTATAGTAGGCTTTAGATTCCTGGTTACCAAAGGTTCAAGTGTAATTACCTTACTAACAGTCTAATTTAACTCACTATATATGCTATTACAAACACAACCTAAAGATTCTTTTTTTTCCCTTTCTTTTTCTTCCTCCTCCATTCTTTTTATGTTATGAATCATATTCTGTACTCTTTGTCTATCCCTTGGGTGACATTTATTTAGCCTTAGGAATACTTCTATCTATAGGAGTCCCTCCAAAATGCACTGTAGAGGTGGTTTGTAGGAGGTAAATTCTCTCAGCTTTTGCTTATCTGAAAATTGTTTAATCCCGCCTTCAAATTTAAATTATAACCTTGCCGGGTAGAGTATTCTTGGTTCAAGGCTCTTCTGCTTCATTGCACTAAATATATCATGCCACTCCCTTCTGGCCTGTAAGGTTTCTGTTGAGAAATCTGATGATAGCCTGATGGGGTTTCCTTTGTAGGTGATCTTTTTTCTCTCTCTAGCTGCTTTTAAAAGTCTGTCTTTATCCTTGATCTTTGCTATTTTAATTATCGCATGTCTTGATGTTGTCTTCCTTGGGTCCCTTGTATTGGGAGATCTGTGCACCTCCATGGCTTACCCCTATAATGCAAATATTGTTCCATTTGGATTGGTCACACAGTTTTCTCAATATTCTTTCATTCTTAGAGATTCTTTTTCTCTCTGTGCCTCAGCTTTTTTGTATTCTTCTTCTCTAATTTCTATTCCATTTACTCTCTCTTCTACTACATCTAATCTGCTTTTAAATCCCTCCATTATATGTTTCATTTCAGATATGGAATTTCTTAATGATTGAATCTCCATCTTAAATTCCTTCCTGAGTTCTTGAATATTTTTCTATACCCCCATAAGTATGTTTATTATTTTTATTTTGAACTCTCTTTCAGGAAGATTGGTAAGTTCAGTTTCATTTTGCCCTTTTTCTGGGGTTCATGAGATTTTGGACTGAACCATGTTCTTTTGATGTTTCATATTTCTGTGTGGTGCCCTCTAGTGCCCAGAAGCTCCAGTCTCTGGAGCTGCTCAGCCCCTAGAGTGAGTTTGGGGGTCATAGGGGAGCAGAGCTGGTCCCTGGGGGTAGGAAAGATCTGTTTCCTGATTCCCTTCTGCCATTCCCTTCCCCAGTATCAGAGCCAGTAGGCCAAGCACACAGGTGTAAGCCTCTATGCTTTGCATCTCTAGCTGTTGTAGGCAGGGCCTCCCTCTGGCTGGAGGCACAATGACCGCTGGTTTACAAGCGGGTGCTGTCAAGCCAGGAGGAAGGTGCAGCAGGCTGTGTGTCAAAGTGGGGGGCTTTGGAGCTGAGTAAGCAGCCAGGGGGATGGAGCACCTGAAGCTCCTCAAAGTTCCTAATCTGCTTGGCAGAGCCTGCCCAGACAACCTTGTCCCCCTATCCCTTCTCCCGCACTGCAAGCTCCGTGCAAACCCTGCCCCTTCAGCAGCCTTCTCACTGATAGGAAGCCTCTCAGACCACCTGCCTTTCCCTTGTCACAGAGCGGCCGGGTATGGATCCCCTCCTCCACAAACAGCCAGAATCTGTCTTTCAAGCACTCCACCTGTCCCAGCTCCCCAACCTACAGACCACCACACGATGTAGGTTTCTGCTTGCAAAGCAGACCTCCAGGGCTGGGTGTTCAGCAGTCCCAGGCTTTCACCCCATCCCTGCTCCATTTCTCTTCCTCCCATGATGAGCTGGGGTGGGGAAAGGGCTTGGGAAACGCCAGATTAAGGCTTTCATATGTTACCTTGTTTTGTGAGATCTGCTCTGTTCGTGAGGTCTGTATGCAGTCTGGTTCAGCCTTCTTTCCTATTGCTGTTTTAGGGTTAGTTGTATTAACTATATTTTCACACTATGGGTGGTTTTGGGAGGAGTTCTCTGTCTCACCTCTCATGCTGCCATCTTGACTTTTCCCATCCTTCATTTTTTTGTTCCTTTTGGGCCCCTAATGGATTGGATGATGCCCTCCCGCATTGATGAGAGCAGATCGATTTACTGAGTCTACTGATTCAAATGTTAATCTCTTCCAGAAACACCCTCACAGACATACCCAGAAATAATGTTTACCAGATATCTATCTGGGCCTTCCTTAGGTCAGTCAAGTTGACAAATAAAATTAACCACCATATGTATATATTAATGGGTAAAATATTTGACCAGACATTTCACAAAAGAAGCTACACAGATGACCAATAACACATAAAACAAAAGGTGCTTGATGTCATTAGTCACCAGGGAAATGCAAAATAAAAGCCTCAATGAAGTACTGCTTCGTAGTCACTACAATGGCTAAAACTGAAAGGCTGACCATATTAAGTGTGAATTAGTGTGTGGGGCATCTAGAACATGCACACATTTCTGGTAGAGGGTGCAAAAGTCTATAACCCCTTTGGGAAACAGTTTTGCATTTCTTATAAATTTAGGTATACATGTATTATTAATGCCTAGGTATTTACCCAAGAAAAATACATGGCCCCAGGAAGATTTGTTCACAAATATTCATAGCAGCTTTATTCAAAATAGCTTAAAACTGGAAACAACACAAATGTCCATCAACAAGTGATGGATAAACTTTGGTATCCATAGAATGGAATGCATTCTATGAAATGAAATAAAATGATAACCACTAATATATGCCACAACACAGATGAATCAGACACAAAAGAAGACATAGTGTATAAGTCCATGTGTATGATGTTCTAGAACAGAAAAAATTGATCCAGAATGATGGAAATCCCATCAGGGGTTGCATGGGGAGGGGACTTTGGGGAGAAGGCTTGACTGGGAAGGGGCACAAGTGCACTTTTGGGGGACACAGAAATGTTCTATATATTGATCAGTGTGGGGTTACACAGGTACGTGCATTTGTCGAAACAAAGGGGTTCAATTATTGCATGTAATTTACTACCTCAATAAAATTTATTTAAAAAATGTATACACATTTTGGGGTTCTGATAATTAATGTCTATATACTCCCCAAAAGAACTGGTGAAAACTCACAGTCAGATATGGACCCAAAGGCAAATTCAGCCCAGAGTTTTCTTTTTCTTGTGGTGTTTACATTCTAGGGATTCTCTAGTGTGGGTCCTCCAACAGTGGCCACACTGGCACATCACACCCTCGTATGAAGGCCTTGATGTAATTCTGAAGATTCCCAGCCTCTGCTCAGGACAGCTATTTGGTTCAGGGGAGTGAAAGTCACACTCTGCTCTGAATATAGAATCAATTGAGAAGATACTGGAATCAGACAGACAGGGTTTTGCTAAAGCTGATCAAGACTTAGTTCAGAAGTCAGCTGAGGCTCCCTAATGTTTCTCCCTCCAACCAGTCATGAGCTTACCAGACAATTCAGCCTCTTCCACAAGTGGCCTGTCCCTTAAGCTGACCACGTGGAGGAAGAGAGAATGACCTCATCTTGAGCATAGTTGCTCCGAAAGAGAGAGGACCTGGAAGGGTCTGAGCTATACTCCATCCTCATCCTCATTCAGGTATGTCCTTGTGGGGAGGAACAGGAGGAATGGGGAGAGGCCAGGACCAGAAGGTCCCACCACCTGTAAAACATAAGGAGTCACAGTGGGAGGAGCCAGGAGACAAGCTGGCAACAGTGCCTATCATGTGAACCCACATTCTATTTTTTTCAGGGACAATTCCAATTTAAGCCTGCTGTTGTGTCGTAACTACAAATGCTGCCTCTTTCACCCTCAAAAGTGTCCCTGTTTGGACAATTAATGATACGGTTATGGCACCTACTAATCATTTGGAAAGGGTTGCTTTCTTCCAATGCTGACTGCAGGTGCCTCAGCTTCACACCTATAACTGCCTATGTTCAGGTTTTTTCTCTCTCCTGGGCATCAATCTACTGCCTCCAGGTCCTGCTCACACTGCAGGGTTGAGAAGGGTTTATAAGTCTTATTTTAACCAGTCACATAAGGTCCTTTCAGCAAATTGGATCCAAGTGGCCCACCGGGCAAATTCACAACAGCCCTGGTCTTTCTAGAGTGTTACTGTGAACTGCTTCCTTGCTCAGGACTTTGCTGTTTCGGTTTTTCCCCTGCCACGACGGGGGCTGCTCTGTGCACTAGAACTGCTACAGAGATGTATACGACAGGGTTCTGCCCCTTCCAGAGCTTCTAACCTGGACTATTGTAGCATCTGTGTGTAACTCGTACATGAAGGGCAGCTCGACAGAGTCTCGGAGCTCAGAGAAGGGGGGACACAGTCTCACAGTGGCTGCAGAAAGGCAGTATGAGAACCAGGTACCTGGGCAAGGCCTGAGAGATGAGAAGGCTTTCTGGAAGCA